>NW_027271382.1:0-600000 GCF_040938485.1 Diadema antillarum
AATCTAGAATCCGGCCAGTTATGTATCCTCTTGTATACCAATTTGCATAGATATTTGCATAAGTTTAATTCAATTCTTTTGAATTGATTGAATTCTTTTGAATTGATTTATTTTGATTTGATTCCGGCGACACAAAGTACTTTTTGTTTGCCCGGTAACTTGTTAAAATGATTAAAAACAGAAGTGAACAAGTGGGTACTATACATGTGCATATATGCGGTAATGCGATACTGTATCAGCGGCAACGCCTAATTTGCATATTTCACTTCTTAATTTGCATATATAAGTGAAAGTTATGAACAAATGATGACCTAGCTATTGTCTTTGCACCTTAATTTCTGAAATTATTACTATTTCTGCATGTCTAGGGAGATTTTATGAAAATTAGATCATCGAAACACCTTAAAAAGCAATGAATTGGCGGCCATTTTGTTTATGCAAATTAGATGCTCTTAGACTCAAAATTCCGCTTGGGAACCGGAATTTTTGGATTCAGCGTACTTGAATTATACAAAATAGACCGGTTCCCAACTTTTACTAAAAATTGCCTCTAACAGTCATATTTTCCCCAAATCCCACTAGACTAGTCTAGTGGGATTTCTGAAAAAGGGCTCTCTAAAATGGTGTTAGAGGCATTTTTGAGTAAAAGTTGGGAACCGGTCTGTTTTACCTAATTTGAGTATGCTGAATCCGAAAAATCCGGTTCCCAAGCGAAATTCACCGATCTTGACCATCTAATTTGCATAAACAAAATGGCTGCCAAGCTACATAAATTATCAGTTTCAGATACGCATTTTCTAGCAATTCTTTGCAAACAAGCTGGAAAAAGTGATTCGAAATGTTTGTACAGAGAATAGAATTACCAATTTATAAGGGATAAACGTTTCTCAGGTGGTAAAATGTATATTTTATTCATAATTATGCAAATTAGGACTGCAATATGCAGATAAATATGTATATATATACATTAACACTGGAAGAGTAATTTTGACATTTTTTATTTCTTGAGAGGCAAATTAAATACTAAATATGTAGACTTTAAGGTTTTGAGGGTCAGGAAAACTCCGGTTCCCAATCGAAATTCACCGATCTTGACCATCTAATGAGCATAAACAAAATGGCTGCCCAGCCACAGAAATTGTCAGTTTCGGGCACGGATTTTCTAGAAATTCTTTGCAAACGAGCTGGAAAAAAAAGTGATTTAATATTTTGTACATAAAATAGAAGTAGCAATTTGAGGGATAAACGTTTCTCAGATGGTAAATAGTATATATTCTATTCATAATTACGCAAATTAGTACTGAAATATGCAGATAAATATATATTAACACTGGAAGAGTAATTGTTATAATGTTTTTCTTGAGAGGCAAGTTAAACACTAAAGATGTAAACTTTAAGGTTTTGAGGGTTAGGAAAACTCCGGTTCCCAAGCAAAATTCACCGATCTTGACCATCTAATTTGCATTAAAAAAATGGCTGCCCAGCCACAGAAATTGTGAATTTTAGACACGCATTTTCTTGATTTTTTTTTTTTTTTTTGTAAACGAGCTGGAAAAAAAAAGTTATTTGAAATCTGTGTACATAGAATGGAATTAGCAACTTGAGGGATAAACGTTTCTCAGGTGGTAAATAATACATTTCTTTCATAATTATGCAAATTAGTACTGAAATATGCAGATAAATATATATCACCACTGGAAGATTTTTTATATTTTTTTTTCTTGAGAGGGAAGTTAAGAACACTAGATATATACACTTGAAGGTTGGAGGGTTAGATGAAATCAGAATCCCTTCTCAGTGGTATCAAAATAAATGTAAATACATGTATTGTAATCGGTATGCAAATTATATGTAGGCTTCATGAGTTTTATGCGCATGCAGTTCATTCAATAGCCTATATACCCTGATAAAATTTTATTTTTCAAATCCTCTAAAATGGTCCTTTTGGATTTTTTTAAAGAATTCAAGTTAGGAACCCGATTCTTAACCAAAAATGATTGCGCTTGGGCAAAAACAAAAACAACAAAAAAAAAACAAAAACAAAACAAAACAAAAACGGGTCTTTTTCAAGCGAATGAACTTTAACATCTAATTTGCATAATACATACAAAATAGCTGCAATATTGCCATAAAATTGTTAATATCATGAAAAATATTCTTAGTACATCGATAATCACAAAACGAATTGATGAAAACTCTCTCTACACGGATCATAACTCAACTTTTTATGGGTGGGGGGGGGGGGAATGTCATCGAACAATGCCATTTTATTCATATGCGACATCCATTACTGTATTGTTCCAGTATGCAAATCTGTAGCATTAGCACGGACATTCTATTTCCCAGTTAACCAGAGCATGGCAATCATATATATATGATAATATATACATGATTACATATGATTATATATAGCAAACATTCGTCTATAGGTTGAAATGGGATAGGTGGTTTTATTCTATTTTCTCTTATGAAGCGTTTTGGGTTTTTTTTTTTTTTTGCAAGTCGACGAAAAATACCTTTAATGTCACAACAAACATTACTGTTGCCCCAATGAATAAACAAAATTATGTTGCAACTCCGTTAGATGAAATTATATATATAAGACTTGAGAAGGATCCATTGGAAAGTTAAGTTTGTAGAATAGCCGCGATCACACACTGGCAAAAGATCAAGAAGTTTAAGATCGCGATCTCCAAGATCTCAAAAGGCGCGGCCAAATTAGCAAATTATCGAAAAGTTTCAGATCGCAATCTTTAAGATCTTGAAGTTTTGCAAGTGCGTGTGACTGCAAACTTTCCGCGAAACTTCCCACTACAGCTAGGGATATTTCATTTTATAATGCTGTCCTCTCCAAACTTCTCGATCTCTTGCCAGTGTTACCGGACACCAAAAGATCGTGAAGACTTCGCGATCTTAAACTTTGCGATCTTTTGCCACTCTGACCGCGCCTTATCATGATAAACTTAAATAACGTTGTTAGAATAGCAGTGAGGGAGAAGAAATGGACAAAAAAAAAGACGTGTGGCACACATCCACCTATATTTGATCCTTCTACATCTGTTATAAGACTGTAACTTAGTCAACTTCCAAGACAGTTCGAACTCTGAAATTGCATCGGCCAGTGCAATCTGCGAAATAAGGGGTTTACACCTTCCTGTTCCTTTTTGTTTTTGTTTTCAGTATACTTGGATAACATGCCGCCAGTGATAACCACCAAGTATGATGCATTTCAGTTTATTCTTAACTTGACGACGCCACGCTCCTTTGTCTGTCTGACTTCTGATACATCTCACCAGGTGTGATTCAGATCATAGAAATGACATTCTTAGCAAACAAGCCTCTACAGCTTTAAGGGCCAGTGGATTGTAAGAACTAAGGAATAATGATAAATAATACTTATACTCATTAGAGACCATGTTACATACAGAAGATTCCACTTCATATCAGACGTAAATGGTTCAAGTTCTAGTTCAAGTTCGAATTTATTCGTTTTTCCACAATAAAATCATACAGACATAAATCTCACTTTCTTGAGTGACAGAAACAATGTATGTTAATTCGTACAAAGAAACCAACAATAATGAGAAAAACTAATAGTATCAATACATTGCAATTGTTGCAGAAGTAACGAAAATGAAAGAATTGTCAATATGCACTGTGTGAAAAAACGGAGGGACCCACTAAAAAGACAATGCTTGTAGAGTGTGGGCCCCTCTTGTATTAAAAACTCGATGCAAAATTTGACTAAATATAGCAACAAAGCAGCACGAAAAGTTTGGCATAAAAAGTTTAGCAGCCCACTAAGAGACAGACGGACAAACAGTTACACACAAAACAATAACAAACGAAATAATGAGCATGAGACAATACTGGGACAGCAACAAGACTACTTATAGGGAAGAAAACTGACTCGACGACACGACAGGAAACAAGACTACAGCGCGACGAAGAGGTAACAAAATAGACAGGAGTAAGCAACAGAGACAACGATCATCGGAGGTTAGAGGAAGAAAGAGAAGAAGAAGAAAAGAAGAATATACAACAAACCCTTCAACTGCGAGGTATAAGTTAAAGAAGATCTTATCATAATCAAAGCTAAGGCAAAGGTAACAATAATGAAAAAAACGGCAATAAAGATTTTGCGGACGGGAAACAAAATAAGCCTATGAACTAATCTGATTCAGGGGGTCGTCATTATAGGATTGCAAAAGAAAAAAACTTCAATCTCCTTTTAAAGGAGTATATAGAGGGAGCAGATTTTATATCGTGGTTCAAGGAATTCCAATAATTAGGTCCAGTGTAAATAAGTGTATTCTTTGCTAAAATCGTTCGAAGAAGTGGTAAATGAAACTCGTTAGAGCGTCGGGTGGGGTAATTATGGAATGATTGATTTTTTTGGAACATAGAACCAAAGATAGGTGGCAGTAAACTGTTATCATACATATACATAAATTGGCCTAAGTTGTATAAAAATAATTCGTTAATTTTTAGTAGCTTATTACAGTTAAACAATACATTTGTATGTGAACGAGTGGGAGAATTGGAAATGATACGGAGGGCTTTCTTTTGCAATAATAACACTCTATTCAGCAGCGTCTGATGTGTATTGCCCCAAGCTAAAATTCCATAATGAAGGTAAGGGAATATCAAAGAGGAGTATAACACAAGTAATGTCTTTTCAGGAATATAAAATTTTAGTCTGTTCATAACACCTATATTTCGAGAGATGATTTTGCAAATATGATCAATATGTATTTTCCAAGAAAGTTTATTATCTACAAAAATACCAAGAAATTTGAAATATGACACATGACACATGGTCGCCATATGACACATGGTCGCCATTTTGCCTCTCATTATTATGCTTTATCAAGTATAGTTTTTGAATACCCACATTGTCACTTGAATTTCTGCCCAAGAATTAGGATATGGATCTTTTCATGGAGGACCTGGGTTTTCCACCACCTTCCGAACATGAAGTTATTTTTGTTCCCTTGAGAGATAACATCGATCCGATAGCTACCTTAAAGAGGCCTTCTTCCGTAGATACTGGAGTTGTGCTTTTTCTGCCAGATTGATACTGACAGTAGCACTCTTATTAAAGCAAGTGATCAATGACTCACAATCATCAAGGATGCTGCTTGTACGAGAAGAAAACTAAAGGGTTCCAAGAACATGGTTGTTATCAGTCGCCTTTATAAGAATGAACTTATATTCGATTCAAAAGATGCATCACACAAGCTCGTTTGGCACAAAATATGTTCCGCCATTTTACCGACAAAAGTATACTGAACGCTCGAGAAGCAGTCCAACGACAATACTCCAGTATTTTTTAAAAAAGATAAAAAAGGATGAAAATCCTGCTCACTGTGCCAGACCTGATCTTTCTTCACCAGTAGACAATGGATGGGAACGTTTTGATCTGGTCTACAGCCTGTACAACTGATATATCTAGCTCCAATCCAAACAAACCCAATGCAAACCTTGCATGAATGTAGATCAATTTAGCTCGATTGAGAAATAGACTTTTTGACTCAGATTATGTTTCTTTTCAGCCAAAATATAAAGGTGTTGATGACTACAGTAATACAAAGTTCATCCTTCGTTTCTGTTTCCGACACTGTCCGAGATACCAGGATTTTTCTTACAATTTTTTTTTTGCTTGAGCCTGCAGAGTGGGTGAAGAGATAAATTAAAAAAAAAAACCATAAATTATGACGAGATTTATGAAAGTTGCCACCTGATTTTAAATTCAACAGATTGAAAATAATTATAAACCAATCTATCCAATGAAAACGACAAAGTGCAGGGTGGATAAAGCGACCTTGCACTAATCCGTAGAGTAATATATAGTGATGTGCACAATCATGATTGCTCGATAACTTTGATGGCAAGACCTTGTGTTGGTGGCAAATATGTATAGAAAATGGGTGAATATTTGCATAATTTATTATGCAAATGAGATAATAGATATGTGTTGTTTAGTAGTTGCAGTTAATTTTTGCATCTCTTAATCACACCAGGTCTTGATATTGTTATAACTGTTATGAAACATATTCATATATTGCGGCAGTGCGTTGTAGAATCTCGAAACCTGCCTGGTCTACGGCCTCTTGAATATCAATTCGCAAACATATTTCATTTTAGTGTCATTCAGTTCTCCTTTATTGATTGATTCCAGTACTTGATTTACTTCGGACTCTGACGACATCATTATGTGCAACGTGATTGCCCGATATCTGTATTTTAGTACGCCAAGGTACATTTTGATAGCAAGACTTTGTTTTAGGGAATATATCCATAGAAATGGCCAACTATTTGTATAATTTATATGCAAATTAGATTATTAGGGTATTTCTAATAACTGTGTTTTTTTCTTGTATCTCCTTTATCACAAAAGAATCATCAACTTACGTCTTGATATTATAACTATAATGATTCAGATTCATATATCGCGGCAATGTGTTGTAGAATCTCGAAGCCTGTCGTAGTAAAGCCTCTTGCATACCAATTTGCATACGTTATTACAAATATTGTTATTCATTTTTTTTTATTCTGAATTGGTTGATTCCAGCACTTGATTTTCCTCGGACTCAGATGACAACATGTACACTTTGTTTGACCGATAGCATATCTATATTTTTCACTACGCCAAGGTACATTTTAATAGCAAAACATTGTTTAAGGGGAAAATATGTTGAGAAAATGGAAAAATATTTGCATAATGTATTATGCAAATGAGATGCATGTTTTGTTTTGATACATAAGGTTGGTTCTTGTATCTCTTTAGCACACTAGGAATCGTGAACCTCTTAATACAATGATAACTATCTTAAGAATTATGATTCAGATCCATATATTGCAGCAACGCGTTGTAGAATCTAGAATCCGGCCAGTTATGTATCCTCTTGTATACCAATTTGCATAGATATTTGCATAAGTTTAATTCAATTCTTTTGAATTGATTGAATTCTTTTGAATTGATTTATTTTGATTTGATTCCGGCGACACAAAGTACTTTTTGTTTGCCCGGTAACTTGTTAAAATGATTAAAAACAGAAGTGAACAAGTGGGTACTATACATGTGCATATATGCGGTAATGCGATACTGTATCAGCGGCAACGCCTAATTTGCATATTTCACTTCTTAATTTGCATATATAAGTGAAAGTTATGAACAAATGATGACCTAGCTATTGTCTTTGCACCTTAATTTCTGAAATTATTACTATTTCTGCATGTCTAGGGAGATTTTATGAAAATTAGATCATCGAAACACCTTAAAAAGCAATGAATTGGCGGCCATTTTGTTTATGCAAATTAGATGCTCTTAGACTCAAAATTCCGCTTGGGAACCGGAATTTTTGGATTCAGCGTACTTGAATTATACAAAATAGACCGGTTCCCAACTTTTACTAAAAAATGCCTCTAACAGTCATATTTTCCCCAAATCCCACTAGACTAGTCTAGTGGGATTTCTGAAAAAGGGCTCTCTAAAATGGTGTTAGAGGCATTTTTGAGTAAAAGTTGGGAACCGGTCTGTTTTACCTAATTTGAGTATGCTGAATCCGAAAAATCCGGTTCCCAAGCGAAATTCACCGATCTTGACCATCTAATTTGCATAAACAAAATGGCTGCCAAGCTACAGAAATTATCAGTTTCAGATACGCATTTTCTAGCAATTCTTTGCAAACAAGCTGGAAAAAGTGATTCGAAATGTTTGTACAGAGAATAGAATTACCAATTTATAAGGGATAAACGTTTCTCAGGTGGTAAAACGTATATTTTATTCATAATTATGCAAATTAGGACTGCAATATGCAGATAAATATGTATATATATACATTAACACTGGAAGAGTAATTTTGACATTTTTTATTTCTTGAGAGGCAAATTAAATACTAAATATGTAGACTTTAAGGTTTTGAGGGTCAGGAAAACTCCGGTTCCCAATCGAAATTCACCGATCTTGACCATCTAATGAGCATAAACAAAATGGCTGCCCAGCCACAGAAATTGTCAGTTTCGGGCACGGATTTTCTAGAAATTCTTTGCAAACGAGCTGGAAAAAAAAGTGATTTAATATTTTGTACATAAAATAGAAGTAGCAATTTGAGGGATAAACGTTTCTCAGATGGTAAATAGTATATATTCTATTCATAATTACGCAAATTAGTACTGAAATATGCAGATAAATATATATTAACACTGGAAGAGTAATTGTTATAATGTTTTTCTTGAGAGGCAAGTTAAACACTAAAGATGTAAACTTTAAGGTTTTGAGGGTTAGGAAAACTCCGGTTCCCAAGCAAAATTCACCGATCTTGACCATCTAATTTGCATTAAAAAAATGGCTGCCCAGCCACAGAAATTGTGAATTTTAGACACGCATTTTCTTGATTTTTTTTTTTTTTTTTTTTGTAAACGAGCTGGAAAAAAAAAAGTTATTTGAAATCTGTGTACATAGAATGGAATTAGCAACTTGAGGGATAAACGTTTCTCAGGTGGTAAATAATACATTTCTTTCATAATTATGCAAATTAGTACTGAAATATGCAGATAAATATATATCACCACTGGAAGATTTTTTATATTTTTTTTTCTTGAGAGGGAAGTTAAGAACACTAGATATATACACTTGAAGGTTGGAGGGTTAGATGAAATCAGAATCCCTTCTCAGTGGTATCAAAATAAATGTAAATACATGTATTGTAATCGGTATGCAAATTATATGTAGGCTTCATGAGTTTTATGCGCATGCAGTTCATTCAATAGCCTATATACCCTGATAAAATTTTATTTTTCAAATCCTCTAAAATGGTCCTTTTAGATTTTTTTAAAGAATTCAAGTTAGGAACCCGATTCTTAACCAAAAATGATTGCGCTTGGGCAAAAACAAAAACAACAAAAAAAACAAAAACAAAACAAAACAAAAACGGGTCTTTTTCAAGCGAATGAACTTTAACATCTAATTTGCATAATACATACAAAATAGCTGCAATATTGCCATAAAATTGTTAATATCATGAAAAATATTCTTAGTACATCGATAATCACAAAACGAATTGATGAAAACTCTCTCTACACGGATCATAACTCAACTTTTTATGGGTGGGGGGGGGGGGGAATGTCATCGAACAATGCCATTTTATTCATATGCGACATCCATTACTGTATTGTTCCAGTATGCAAATCTGTAGCATTAGCACGGACATTCTATTTCCCAGTTAACCAGAGCATGGCAATCATATATATATGATAATATATACATGATTACATATGATTATATATAGCAAACATTCGTCTATAGGTTGAAATGGGATAGGTGGTTTTATTCTATTTTCTCTTATGAAGCGTTTTGGGGTTTTTTTTTTTTTTGCAAGTCGACGAAAAATACCTTTAATGTCACAACAAACATTACTGTTGCCCCAATGAATAAACAAAATTATGTTGCAACTCCGTTAGATGAAATTATATATATAAGACTTGAGAAGGATCCATTGGAAAGTTAAGTTTGTAGAATAGCCGCGATCACACACTGGCAAAAGATCAAGAAGTTTAAGATCGCGATCTCCAAGATCTCAAAAGGCGCGGCCAAATTAGCAAATTATCGAAAAGTTTCAGATCGCAATCTTTAAGATCTTGAAGTTTTGCAAGTGCGTGTGACTGCAAACTTTCCGCGAAACTTCCCACTACAGCTAGGGATATTTCATTTTATAATGCTGTCCTCTCCAAACTTCTCGATCTCTTGCCAGTGTGACCGGACACCAAAAGATCGTGAAGACTTCGCGATCTTAAACTTTGCGATCTTTTGCCACTCTGACCGCGCCTTATCATGATAAACTTAAATAACGTTGTTAGAATAGCAGTGAGGGAGAAGAAATGGACAAAAAAAAAGACGTGTGGCACACATCCACCTATATTTGATCCTTCTACATCTGTTATAAGAATGTAACTTAGTCAACTTCCAAGACAGTTCGAACTCTGAAATTGCATCGGCCAGTGCAATCTGCGAAATAAGGGGTTTACACCTTCCTGTTCCTTTTTGTTTTTGTTTTCAGTATACTTGGATAACATGCCGCCAGTGATAACCACCAAGTATGATGCATTTCAGTTTATTCTTAACTTGACGACGCCACGCTCCTTTGTCTGTCTGACTTCTGATACATCTCACCAGGTGTGATTCAGATCATAGAAATGACATTCTTAGCAAACAAGCCTCTACAGCTTTAAGGGCCAGTGGATTGTAAGAACTAAGGAATAATGATAAATAATACTTATACTCATTAGAGACCATGTTACATACAGAAGATTCCACTTCATATCAGACGTAAATGGTTCAAGTTCTAGTTCAAGTTCGAATTTATTCGTTTTTCCACAATAAAATCATACAGACATAAATCTCACTTTCTTGAGTGACAGAAACAATGTATGTTAATTCGTACAAAGAAACCAACAATAATGAGAAAAACTAATAGTATCAATACATTGCAATTGTTGCAGAAGTAACGAAAATGAAAGAATTGTCAATATGCACTGTGTGAAAAAACGGAGGGACCCACTAAAAAGACAATGCTTGTAGAGTGTGGGCCCCTCTTGTATTAAAAACTCGATGCAAAATTTGACTAAATATAGCAACAAAGCAGCACGAAAAGTTTGGCATAAAAAGTTTAGCAGCCCACTAAGAGACAGACGGACAAACAGTTACACACAAAACAATAACAAACGAAATAATGAGCATGAGACAATACTGGGACAGCAACAAGACTACTTATAGGGAAGAAAACTGACTCGACGACACGACAGGAAACAAGACTACAGCGCGACGAAGAGGTAACAAAATAGACAGGAGTAAGCAACAGAGACAACGATCATCGGAGGTTAGAGGAAGAAAGAGAAGAAGAAGAAAAGAAGAATATACAACAAACCCTTCAACTGCGAGGTATAAGTTAAAGAAGATCTTATCATAATCAAAGCTAAGGCAAAGGTAACAATAATGAAAAAAACGGCAATAAAGATTTTGCGGACGGGAAACAAAATAAGCCTATGAACTAATCTGATTCAGGGGGTCGTCATTATAGGATTGCAAAAGAAAAAAACTTCAATCTCCTTTTAAAGGAGTATATAGAGGGAGCAGATTTTATATCGTGGTTCAAGGAATTCCAATAATTAGGTCCAGTGTAAATAAGTGTATTCTTTGCTAAAATCGTTCGAAGAAGTGGTAAATGAAACTCGTTAGAGCGTCGGGTGGGGTAATTATGGAATGATTGATTTTTTTGGAACATAGAACCAAAGATAGGTGGCAGTAAACTGTTATCATACATATACATAAATTGGCCTAAGTTGTATAAAAATAATTCGTTAATTTTTAGTAGCTTATTACAGTTAAACAATACATTTGTATGTGAACGAGTGGGAGAATTGGAAATGATACGGAGGGCTTTCTTTTGCAATAATAACACTCTATTCAGCAGCGTCTGATGTGTATTGCCCCAAGCTAAAATTCCATAATGAAGGTAAGGGAATATCAAAGAGGAGTATAACACAAGTAATGTCTTTTCAGGAATATAAAATTTTAGTCTGTTCATAACACCTATATTTCGAGAGATGATTTTGCAAATATGATCAATATGTATTTTCCAAGAAAGTTTATTATCTACAAAAATACCAAGAAATTTGAAATATGACACATGACACATGGTCGCCATATGACACATGGTCGCCATTTTGCCTCTCATTATTATGCTTTATCAAGTATAGTTTTTGAATACCCACATTGTCACTTGAATTTCTGCCCAAGAATTAGGATATGGATCTTTTCATGGAGGACCTGGGTTTTCCACCACCTTCCGAACATGAAGTTATTTTTGTTCCCTTGAGAGATAACATCGATCCGATAGCTACCTTAAAGAGGCCTTCTTCCGTAGATACTGGAGTTGTGCTTTTTCTGCCAGATTGATACTGACAGTAGCACTCTTATTAAAGCAAGTGATCAATGACTCACAATCATCAAGGATGCTGCTTGTACGAGAAGAAAACTAAAGGGTTCCAAGAACATGGTTGTTATCAGTCGCCTTTATAAGAATGAACTTATATTCGATTCAAAAGATGCATCACACAAGCTCGTTTGGCACAAAATATGTTCCGCCATTTTACCGACAAAAGTATACTGAACGCTCGAGAAGCAGTCCAACGACAATACTCCAGTATTTTTTTAAAAAGATAAAAAAGGATGAAAATCCTGCTCACTGTGCCAGACCTGATCTTTCTTCACCAGTAGACAATGGATGGGAACGTTTTGATCTGGTCTACAGCCTGTACAACTGATATATCTAGCTCCAATCCAAACAAACCCAATGCAAACCTTGCATGAATGTAGATCAATTTAGCTCGATTGAGAAATAGACTTTTTGACTCAGATTATGTTTCTTTTCAGCCAAAATATAAAGGTGTTGATGACTACAGTAATACAAAGTTCATCCTTCGTTTCTGTTTCCGACACTGTCCGAGATACCAGGATTTTTCTTACAATTTTTTTTTTGCTTGAGCCTGCAGAGTGGGTGAAGAGATAAATTAAAAAAAAAACCATAAATTATGACGAGATTTATGAAAGTTGCCACCTGATTTTAAATTCAACAGATTGAAAATAATTATAAACCAATCTATCCAATGAAAACGACAAAGTGCAGGGTGGATAAAGCGACCTTGCACTAATCCGTAGAGTAATATATAGTGATGTGCACAATCATGATTGCTCGATAACTTTGATGGCAAGACCTTGTGTTGGTGGCAAATATGTATAGAAAATGGGTGAATATTTGCATAATTTATTATGCAAATGAGATAATAGATATGTGTTGTTTAGTAGTTGCAGTTAATTTTTGCATCTCTTAATCACACCAGGTCTTGATATTGTTATAACTGTTATGAAACATATTCATATATTGCGGCAGTGCGTTGTAGAATCTCGAAACCTGCCTGGTCTACGGCCTCTTGAATATCAATTCGCAAACATATTTCATTTTAGTGTCATTCAGTTCTCCTTTATTGATTGATTCCAGTACTTGATTTACTTCGGACTCTGACGACATCATTATGTGCAACGTGATTGCCCGATATCTGTATTTTAGTACGCCAAGGTACATTTTGATAGCAAGACTTTGTTTTAGGGAATATATCCATAGAAATGGCCAACTATTTGTATAATTTATATGCAAATTAGATTATTAGGGTATTTCTAATAACTGTGTTTTTTTCTTGTATCTCCTTTATCACAAAAGAATCATCAACTTACGTCTTGATATTATAACTATAATGATTCAGATTCATATATCGCGGCAATGTGTTGTAGAATCTCGAAGCCTGTCGTAGTAAAGCCTCTTGCATACCAATTTGCATACGTTATTACAAATATTGTTATTCATTTTTTTTTATTCTGAATTGGTTGATTCCAGCACTTGATTTTCCTCGGACTCAGATGACAACATGTACACTTTGTTTGACCGATAGCATATCTATATTTTTCACTACGCCAAGGTACATTTTAATAGCAAAACATTGTTTAAGGGGAAAATATGTTGAGAAAATGGAAAAATATTTGCATAATTTATTATGCAAATGAGATGCATGTTTTGTTTTGATACATAAGGTTGGTTCTTGTATCTCTTTAGCACACTAGGAATCGTGAACCTCTTAATACAATGATAACTATCTTAAGAATTATGATTCAGATCCATATATTGCAGCAACGCGTTGTAGAATCTAGAATCCGGCCAGTTATGTATCCTCTTGTATACCAATTTGCATAGATATTTGCATAAGTTTAATTCAATTCTTTTGAATTGATTGAATTCTTTTGAATTGATTTATTTTGATTTGATTCCGGCGACACAAAGTACTTTTTGTTTGCCCGGTAACTTGTTAAAATGATTAAAAACAGAAGTGAACAAGTGGGTACTATACATGTGCATATATGCGGTAATGCGATACTGTATCAGCGGCAACGCCTAATTTGCATATTTCACTTCTTAATTTGCATATATAAGTGAAAGTTATGAACAAATGATGACCTAGCTATTGTCTTTGCACCTTAATTTCTGAAATTATTACTATTTCTGCATGTCTAGGGAGATTTTATGAAAATTAGATCATCGAAACACCTTAAAAAGCAATGAATTGGCGGCCATTTTGTTTATGCAAATTAGATGCTCTTAGACTCAAAATTCCGCTTGGGAACCGGAATTTTTGGATTCAGCGTACTTGAATTATACAAAATAGACCGGTTCCCAACTTTTACTAAAAATTGCCTCTAACAGTCATATTTTCCCCAAATCCCACTAGACTAGTCTAGTGGGATTTCTGAAAAAGGGCTCTCTAAAATGGTGTTAGAGGCATTTTTGAGTAAAAGTTGGGAACCGGTCTGTTTTACCTAATTTGAGTATGCTGAATCCGAAAAATCCGGTTCCCAAGCGAAATTCACCGATCTTGACCATCTAATTTGCATAAACAAAATGGCTGCCAAGCTACATAAATTATCAGTTTCAGATACGCATTTTCTAGCAATTCTTTGCAAACAAGCTGGAAAAAGTGATTCGAAATGTTTGTACAGAGAATAGAATTACCAATTTATAAGGGATAAACGTTTCTCAGGTGGTAAAATGTATATTTTATTCATAATTATGCAAATTAGGACTGCAATATGCAGATAAATATGTATATATATACATTAACACTGGAAGAGTAATTTTGACATTTTTTATTTCTTGAGAGGCAAATTAAATACTAAATATGTAGACTTTAAGGTTTTGAGGGTCAGGAAAACTCCGGTTCCCAATCGAAATTCACCGATCTTGACCATCTAATGAGCATAAACAAAATGGCTGCCCAGCCACAGAAATTGTCAGTTTCGGGCACGGATTTTCTAGAAATTCTTTGCAAACGAGCTGGAAAAAAAAGTGATTTAATATTTTGTACATAAAATAGAAGTAGCAATTTGAGGGATAAACGTTTCTCAGATGGTAAATAGTATATATTCTATTCATAATTACGCAAATTAGTACTGAAATATGCAGATAAATATATATTAACACTGGAAGAGTAATTGTTATAATGTTTTTCTTGAGAGGCAAGTTAAACACTAAAGATGTAAACTTTAAGGTTTTGAGGGTTAGGAAAACTCCGGTTCCCAAGCAAAATTCACCGATCTTGACCATCTAATTTGCATTAAAAAAATGGCTGCCCAGCCACAGAAATTGTGAATTTTAGACACGCATTTTCTTGATTTTTTTTTTTTTTTTTTTGTAAACGAGCTGGAAAAAAAAAGTTATTTGAAATCTGTGTACATAGAATGGAATTAGCAACTTGAGGGATAAACGTTTCTCAGGTGGTAAATAATACATTTCTTTCATAATTATGCAAATTAGTACTGAAATATGCAGATAAATATATATCACCACTGGAAGATTTTTTATATTTTTTTTTCTTGAGAGGGAAGTTAAGAACACTAGATATATACACTTGAAGGTTGGAGGGTTAGATGAAATCAGAATCCCTTCTCAGTGGTATCAAAATAAATGTAAATACATGTATTGTAATCGGTATGCAAATTATATGTAGGCTTCATGAGTTTTATGCGCATGCAGTTCATTCAATAGCCTATATACCCTGATAAAATTTTATTTTTCAAATCCTCTAAAATGGTCCTTTTGGATTTTTTTAAAGAATTCAAGTTAGGAACCCGATTCTTAACCAAAAATGATTGCGCTTGGGCAAAAACAAAAACAACAAAAAAAAACAAAAACAAAACAAAACAAAAACGGGTCTTTTTCAAGCGAATGAACTTTAACATCTAATTTGCATAATACATACAAAATAGCTGCAATATTGCCATAAAATTGTTAATATCATGAAAAATATTCTTAGTACATCGATAATCACAAAACGAATTGATGAAAACTCTCTCTACACGGATCATAACTCAACTTTTTATGGGTGGGGGGGGGGGGGGGAATGTCATCGAACAATGCCATTTTATTCATATGCGACATCCATTACTGTATTGTTCCAGTATGCAAATCTGTAGCATTAGCACGGACATTCTATTTCCCAGTTAACCAGAGCATGGCAATCATATATATATGATAATATATACATGATTACATATGATTATATATAGCAAACATTCGTCTATAGGTTGAAATGGGATAGGTGGTTTTATTCTATTTTCTCTTATGAAGCGTTTTGGGTTTTTTTTTTTTTTTGCAAGTCGACGAAAAATACCTTTAATGTCACAACAAACATTACTGTTGCCCCAATGAATAAACAAAATTATGTTGCAACTCCGTTAGATGAAATTATATATATAAGACTTGAGAAGGATCCATTGGAAAGTTAAGTTTGTAGAATAGCCGCGATCACACACTGGCAAAAGATCAAGAAGTTTAAGATCGCGATCTCCAAGATCTCAAAAGGCGCGGCCAAATTAGCAAATTATCGAAAAGTTTCAGATCGCAATCTTTAAGATCTTGAAGTTTTGCAAGTGCGTGTGACTGCAAACTTTCCGCGAAACTTCCCACTACAGCTAGGGATATTTCATTTTATAATGCTGTCCTCTCCAAACTTCTCGATCTCTTGCCAGTGTTACCGGACACCAAAAGATCGTGAAGACTTCGCGATCTTAAACTTTGCGATCTTTTGCCACTCTGACCGCGCCTTATCATGATAAACTTAAATAACGTTGTTAGAATAGCAGTGAGGGAGAAGAAATGGACAAAAAAAAAGACGTGTGGCACACATCCACCTATATTTGATCCTTCTACATCTGTTATAAGACTGTAACTTAGTCAACTTCCAAGACAGTTCGAACTCTGAAATTGCATCGGCCAGTGCAATCTGCGAAATAAGGGGTTTACACCTTCCTGTTCCTTTTTGTTTTTGTTTTCAGTATACTTGGATAACATGCCGCCAGTGATAACCACCAAGTATGATGCATTTCAGTTTATTCTTAACTTGACGACGCCACGCTCCTTTGTCTGTCTGACTTCTGATACATCTCACCAGGTGTGATTCAGATCATAGAAATGACATTCTTAGCAAACAAGCCTCTACAGCTTTAAGGGCCAGTGGATTGTAAGAACTAAGGAATAATGATAAATAATACTTATACTCATTAGAGACCATGTTACATACAGAAGATTCCACTTCATATCAGACGTAAATGGTTCAAGTTCTAGTTCAAGTTCGAATTTATTCGTTTTTCCACAATAAAATCATACAGACATAAATCTCACTTTCTTGAGTGACAGAAACAATGTATGTTAATTCGTACAAAGAAACCAACAATAATGAGAAAAACTAATAGTATCAATACATTGCAATTGTTGCAGAAGTAACGAAAATGAAAGAATTGTCAATATGCACTGTGTGAAAAAACGGAGGGACCCACTAAAAAGACAATGCTTGTAGAGTGTGGGCCCCTCTTGTATTAAAAACTCGATGCAAAATTTGACTAAATATAGCAACAAAGCAGCACGAAAAGTTTGGCATAAAAAGTTTAGCAGCCCACTAAGAGACAGACGGACAAACAGTTACACACAAAACAATAACAAACGAAATAATGAGCATGAGACAATACTGGGACAGCAACAAGACTACTTATAGGGAAGAAAACTGACTCGACGACACGACAGGAAACAAGACTACAGCGCGACGAAGAGGTAACAAAATAGACAGGAGTAAGCAACAGAGACAACGATCATCGGAGGTTAGAGGAAGAAAGAGAAGAAGAAGAAAAGAAGAATATACAACAAACCCTTCAACTGCGAGGTATAAGTTAAAGAAGATCTTATCATAATCAAAGCTAAGGCAAAGGTAACAATAATGAAAAAAACGGCAATAAAGATTTTGCGGACGGGAAACAAAATAAGCCTATGAACTAATCTGATTCAGGGGGTCGTCATTATAGGATTGCAAAAGAAAAAAACTTCAATCTCCTTTTAAAGGAGTATATAGAGGGAGCAGATTTTATATCGTGGTTCAAGGAATTCCAATAATTAGGTCCAGTGTAAATAAGTGTATTCTTTGCTAAAATCGTTCGAAGAAGTGGTAAATGAAACTCGTTAGAGCGTCGGGTGGGGTAATTATGGAATGATTGATTTTTTTGGAACATAGAACCAAAGATAGGTGGCAGTAAACTGTTATCATACATATACATAAATTGGCCTAAGTTGTATAAAAATAATTCGTTAATTTTTAGTAGCTTATTACAGTTAAACAATACATTTGTATGTGAACGAGTGGGAGAATTGGAAATGATACGGAGGGCTTTCTTTTGCAATAATAACACTCTATTCAGCAGCGTCTGATGTGTATTGCCCCAAGCTAAAATTCCATAATGAAGGTAAGGGAATATCAAAGAGGAGTATAACACAAGTAATGTCTTTTCAGGAATATAAAATTTTAGTCTGTTCATAACACCTATATTTCGAGAGATGATTTTGCAAATATGATCAATATGTATTTTCCAAGAAAGTTTATTATCTACAAAAATACCAAGAAATTTGAAATATGACACATGACACATGGTCGCCATATGACACATGGTCGCCATTTTGCCTCTCATTATTATGCTTTATCAAGTATAGTTTTTGAATACCCACATTGTCACTTGAATTTCTGCCCAAGAATTAGGATATGGATCTTTTCATGGAGGACCTGGGTTTTCCACCACCTTCCGAACATGAAGTTATTTTTGTTCCCTTGAGAGATAACATCGATCCGATAGCTACCTTAAAGAGGCCTTCTTCCGTAGATACTGGAGTTGTGCTTTTTCTGCCAGATTGATACTGACAGTAGCACTCTTATTAAAGCAAGTGATCAATGACTCACAATCATCAAGGATGCTGCTTGTACGAGAAGAAAACTAAAGGGTTCCAAGAACATGGTTGTTATCAGTCGCCTTTATAAGAATGAACTTATATTCGATTCAAAAGATGCATCACACAAGCTCGTTTGGCACAAAATATGTTCCGCCATTTTACCGACAAAAGTATACTGAACGCTCGAGAAGCAGTCCAACGACAATACTCCAGTATTTTTTAAAAAAGATAAAAAAGGATGAAAATCCTGCTCACTGTGCCAGACCTGATCTTTCTTCACCAGTAGACAATGGATGGGAACGTTTTGATCTGGTCTACAGCCTGTACAACTGATATATCTAGCTCCAATCCAAACAAACCCAATGCAAACCTTGCATGAATGTAGATCAATTTAGCTCGATTGAGAAATAGACTTTTTGACTCAGATTATGTTTCTTTTCAGCCAAAATATAAAGGTGTTGATGACTACAGTAATACAAAGTTCATCCTTCGTTTCTGTTTCCGACACTGTCCGAGATACCAGGATTTTTCTTACAATTTTTTTTTTGCTTGAGCCTGCAGAGTGGGTGAAGAGATAAATTAAAAAAAAAACCATAAATTATGACGAGATTTATGAAAGTTGCCACCTGATTTTAAATTCAACAGATTGAAAATAATTATAAACCAATCTATCCAATGAAAACGACAAAGTGCAGGGTGGATAAAGCGACCTTGCACTAATCCGTAGAGTAATATATAGTGATGTGCACAATCATGATTGCTCGATAACTTTGATGGCAAGACCTTGTGTTGGTGGCAAATATGTATAGAAAATGGGTGAATATTTGCATAATTTATTATGCAAATGAGATAATAGATATGTGTTGTTTAGTAGTTGCAGTTAATTTTTGCATCTCTTAATCACACCAGGTCTTGATATTGTTATAACTGTTATGAAACATATTCATATATTGCGGCAGTGCGTTGTAGAATCTCGAAACCTGCCTGGTCTACGGCCTCTTGAATATCAATTCGCAAACATATTTCATTTTAGTGTCATTCAGTTCTCCTTTATTGATTGATTCCAGTACTTGATTTACTTCGGACTCTGACGACATCATTATGTGCAACGTGATTGCCCGATATCTGTATTTTAGTACGCCAAGGTACATTTTGATAGCAAGACTTTGTTTTAGGGAATATATCCATAGAAATGGCCAACTATTTGTATAATTTATATGCAAATTAGATTATTAGGGTATTTCTAATAACTGTGTTTTTTTCTTGTATCTCCTTTATCACAAAAGAATCATCAACTTACGTCTTGATATTATAACTATAATGATTCAGATTCATATATCGCGGCAATGTGTTGTAGAATCTCGAAGCCTGTCGTAGTAAAGCCTCTTGCATACCAATTTGCATACGTTATTACAAATATTGTTATTCATTTTTTTTTATTCTGAATTGGTTGATTCCAGCACTTGATTTTCCTCGGACTCAGATGACAACATGTACACTTTGTTTGACCGATAGCATATCTATATTTTTCACTACGCCAAGGTACATTTTAATAGCAAAACATTGTTTAAGGGGAAAATATGTTGAGAAAATGGAAAAATATTTGCATAATTTATTATGCAAATGAGATGCATGTTTTGTTTTGATACATAAGGTTGGTTCTTGTATCTCTTTAGCACACTAGGAATCGTGAACCTCTTAATACAATGATAACTATCTTAAGAATTATGATTCAGATCCATATATTGCAGCAACGCGTTGTAGAATCTAGAATCCGGCCAGTTATGTATCCTCTTGTATACCAATTTGCATAGATATTTGCATAAGTTTAATTCAATTCTTTTGAATTGATTGAATTCTTTTGAATTGATTTATTTTGATTTGATTCCGGCGACACAAAGTACTTTTTGTTTGCCCGGTAACTTGTTAAAATGATTAAAAACAGAAGTGAACAAGTGGGTACTATACATGTGCATATATGCGGTAATGCGATACTGTATCAGCGGCAACGCCTAATTTGCATATTTCACTTCTTAATTTGCATATATAAGTGAAAGTTATGAACAAATGATGACCTAGCTATTGTCTTTGCACCTTAATTTCTGAAATTATTACTATTTCTGCATGTCTAGGGAGATTTTATGAAAATTAGATCATCGAAACACCTTAAAAAGCAATGAATTGGCGGCCATTTTGTTTATGCAAATTAGATGCTCTTAGACTCAAAATTCCGCTTGGGAACCGGAATTTTTGGATTCAGCGTACTTGAATTATACAAAATAGACCGGTTCCCAACTTTTACTAAAAAATGCCTCTAACAGTCATATTTTCCCCAAATCCCACTAGACTAGTCTAGTGGGATTTCTGAAAAAGGGCTCTCTAAAATGGTGTTAGAGGCATTTTTGAGTAAAAGTTGGGAACCGGTCTGTTTTACCTAATTTGAGTATGCTGAATCCGAAAAATCCGGTTCCCAAGCGAAATTCACCGATCTTGACCATCTAATTTGCATAAACAAAATGGCTGCCAAGCTACAGAAATTATCAGTTTCAGATACGCATTTTCTAGCAATTCTTTGCAAACAAGCTGGAAAAAGTGATTCGAAATGTTTGTACAGAGAATAGAATTACCAATTTATAAGGGATAAACGTTTCTCAGGTGGTAAAACGTATATTTTATTCATAATTATGCAAATTAGGACTGCAATATGCAGATAAATATGTATATATATACATTAACACTGGAAGAGTAATTTTGACATTTTTTATTTCTTGAGAGGCAAATTAAATACTAAATATGTAGACTTTAAGGTTTTGAGGGTCAGGAAAACTCCGGTTCCCAATCGAAATTCACCGATCTTGACCATCTAATGAGCATAAACAAAATGGCTGCCCAGCCACAGAAATTGTCAGTTTCGGGCACGGATTTTCTAGAAATTCTTTGCAAACGAGCTGGAAAAAAAAGTGATTTAATATTTTGTACATAAAATAGAAGTAGCAATTTGAGGGATAAACGTTTCTCAGATGGTAAATAGTATATATTCTATTCATAATTACGCAAATTAGTACTGAAATATGCAGATAAATATATATTAACACTGGAAGAGTAATTGTTATAATGTTTTTCTTGAGAGGCAAGTTAAACACTAAAGATGTAAACTTTAAGGTTTTGAGGGTTAGGAAAACTCCGGTTCCCAAGCAAAATTCACCGATCTTGACCATCTAATTTGCATTAAAAAAATGGCTGCCCAGCCACAGAAATTGTGAATTTTAGACACGCATTTTCTTGATTTTTTTTTTTTTTTTTTTGTAAACGAGCTGGAAAAAAAAAGTTATTTGAAATCTGTGTACATAGAATGGAATTAGCAACTTGAGGGATAAACGTTTCTCAGGTGGTAAATAATACATTTCTTTCATAATTATGCAAATTAGTACTGAAATATGCAGATAAATATATATCACCACTGGAAGATTTTTTATATTTTTTTTTCTTGAGAGGGAAGTTAAGAACACTAGATATATACACTTGAAGGTTGGAGGGTTAGATGAAATCAGAATCCCTTCTCAGTGGTATCAAAATAAATGTAAATACATGTATTGTAATCGGTATGCAAATTATATGTAGGCTTCATGAGTTTTATGCGCATGCAGTTCATTCAATAGCCTATATACCCTGATAAAATTTTATTTTTCAAATCCTCTAAAATGGTCCTTTTGGATTTTTTTAAAGAATTCAAGTTAGGAACCCGATTCTTAACCAAAAATGATTGCGCTTGGGCAAAAACAAAAACAACAAAAAAAACAAAAACAAAACAAAACAAAAACGGGTCTTTTTCAAGCGAATGAACTTTAACATCTAATTTGCATAATACATACAAAATAGCTGCAATATTGCCATAAAATTGTTAATATCATGAAAAATATTCTTAGTACATCGATAATCACAAAACGAATTGATGAAAACTCTCTCTACACGGATCATAACTCAACTTTTTATGGGTGGGGGGGGGGGGGGAATGTCATCGAACAATGCCATTTTATTCATATGCGACATCCATTACTGTATTGTTCCAGTATGCAAATCTGTAGCATTAGCACGGACATTCTATTTCCCAGTTAACCAGAGCATGGCAATCATATATATATGATAATATATACATGATTACATATGATTATATATAGCAAACATTCGTCTATAGGTTGAAATGGGATAGGTGGTTTTATTCTATTTTCTCTTATGAAGCGTTTTGGGGTTTTTTTTTTTTTGCAAGTCGACGAAAAATACCTTTAATGTCACAACAAACATTACTGTTGCCCCAATGAATAAACAAAATTATGTTGCAACTCCGTTAGATGAAATTATATATATAAGACTTGAGAAGGATCCATTGGAAAGTTAAGTTTGTAGAATAGCCGCGATCACACACTGGCAAAAGATCAAGAAGTTTAAGATCGCGATCTCCAAGATCTCAAAAGGCGCGGCCAAATTAGCAAATTATCGAAAAGTTTCAGATCGCAATCTTTAAGATCTTGAAGTTTTGCAAGTGCGTGTGACTGCAAACTTTCCGCGAAACTTCCCACTACAGCTAGGGATATTTCATTTTATAATGCTGTCCTCTCCAAACTTCTCGATCTCTTGCCAGTGTGACCGGACACCAAAAGATCGTGAAGACTTCGCGATCTTAAACTTTGCGATCTTTTGCCACTCTGACCGCGCCTTATCATGATAAACTTAAATAACGTTGTTAGAATAGCAGTGAGGGAGAAGAAATGGACAAAAAAAAAGACGTGTGGCACACATCCACCTATATTTGATCCTTCTACATCTGTTATAAGAATGTAACTTAGTCAACTTCCAAGACAGTTCGAACTCTGAAATTGCATCGGCCAGTGCAATCTGCGAAATAAGGGGTTTACACCTTCCTGTTCCTTTTTGTTTTTGTTTTCAGTATACTTGGATAACATGCCGCCAGTGATAACCACCAAGTATGATGCATTTCAGTTTATTCTTAACTTGACGACGCCACGCTCCTTTGTCTGTCTGACTTCTGATACATCTCACCAGGTGTGATTCAGATCATAGAAATGACATTCTTAGCAAACAAGCCTCTACAGCTTTAAGGGCCAGTGGATTGTAAGAACTAAGGAATAATGATAAATAATACTTATACTCATTAGAGACCATGTTACATACAGAAGATTCCACTTCATATCAGACGTAAATGGTTCAAGTTCTAGTTCAAGTTCGAATTTATTCGTTTTTCCACAATAAAATCATACAGACATAAATCTCACTTTCTTGAGTGACAGAAACAATGTATGTTAATTCGTACAAAGAAACCAACAATAATGAGAAAAACTAATAGTATCAATACATTGCAATTGTTGCAGAAGTAACGAAAATGAAAGAATTGTCAATATGCACTGTGTGAAAAAACGGAGGGACCCACTAAAAAGACAATGCTTGTAGAGTGTGGGCCCCTCTTGTATTAAAAACTCGATGCAAAATTTGACTAAATATAGCAACAAAGCAGCACGAAAAGTTTGGCATAAAAAGTTTAGCAGCCCACTAAGAGACAGACGGACAAACAGTTACACACAAAACAATAACAAACGAAATAATGAGCATGAGACAATACTGGGACAGCAACAAGACTACTTATAGGGAAGAAAACTGACTCGACGACACGACAGGAAACAAGACTACAGCGCGACGAAGAGGTAACAAAATAGACAGGAGTAAGCAACAGAGACAACGATCATCGGAGGTTAGAGGAAGAAAGAGAAGAAGAAGAAAAGAAGAATATACAACAAACCCTTCAACTGCGAGGTATAAGTTAAAGAAGATCTTATCATAATCAAAGCTAAGGCAAAGGTAACAATAATGAAAAAAACGGCAATAAAGATTTTGCGGACGGGAAACAAAATAAGCCTATGAACTAATCTGATTCAGGGGGTCGTCATTATAGGATTGCAAAAGAAAAAAACTTCAATCTCCTTTTAAAGGAGTATATAGAGGGAGCAGATTTTATATCGTGGTTCAAGGAATTCCAATAATTAGGTCCAGTGTAAATAAGTGTATTCTTTGCTAAAATCGTTCGAAGAAGTGGTAAATGAAACTCGTTAGAGCGTCGGGTGGGGTAATTATGGAATGATTGATTTTTTTGGAACATAGAACCAAAGATAGGTGGCAGTAAACTGTTATCATACATATACATAAATTGGCCTAAGTTGTATAAAAATAATTCGTTAATTTTTAGTAGCTTATTACAGTTAAACAATACATTTGTATGTGAACGAGTGGGAGAATTGGAAATGATACGGAGGGCTTTCTTTTGCAATAATAACACTCTATTCAGCAGCGTCTGATGTGTATTGCCCCAAGCTAAAATTCCATAATGAAGGTAAGGGAATATCAAAGAGGAGTATAACACAAGTAATGTCTTTTCAGGAATATAAAATTTTAGTCTGTTCATAACACCTATATTTCGAGAGATGATTTTGCAAATATGATCAATATGTATTTTCCAAGAAAGTTTATTATCTACAAAAATACCAAGAAATTTGAAATATGACACATGACACATGGTCGCCATATGACACATGGTCGCCATTTTGCCTCTCATTATTATGCTTTATCAAGTATAGTTTTTGAATACCCACATTGTCACTTGAATTTCTGCCCAAGAATTAGGATATGGATCTTTTCATGGAGGACCTGGGTTTTCCACCACCTTCCGAACATGAAGTTATTTTTGTTCCCTTGAGAGATAACATCGATCCGATAGCTACCTTAAAGAGGCCTTCTTCCGTAGATACTGGAGTTGTGCTTTTTCTGCCAGATTGATACTGACAGTAGCACTCTTATTAAAGCAAGTGATCAATGACTCACAATCATCAAGGATGCTGCTTGTACGAGAAGAAAACTAAAGGGTTCCAAGAACATGGTTGTTATCAGTCGCCTTTATAAGAATGAACTTATATTCGATTCAAAAGATGCATCACACAAGCTCGTTTGGCACAAAATATGTTCCGCCATTTTACCGACAAAAGTATACTGAACGCTCGAGAAGCAGTCCAACGACAATACTCCAGTATTTTTTAAAAAAGATAAAAAAGGATGAAAATCCTGCTCACTGTGCCAGACCTGATCTTTCTTCACCAGTAGACAATGGATGGGAACGTTTTGATCTGGTCTACAGCCTGTACAACTGATATATCTAGCTCCAATCCAAACAAACCCAATGCAAACCTTGCATGAATGTAGATCAATTTAGCTCGATTGAGAAATAGACTTTTTGACTCAGATTATGTTTCTTTTCAGCCAAAATATAAAGGTGTTGATGACTACAGTAATACAAAGTTCATCCTTCGTTTCTGTTTCCGACACTGTCCGAGATACCAGGATTTTTCTTACAATTTTTTTTTTGCTTGAGCCTGCAGAGTGGGTGAAGAGATAAATTAAAAAAAAAACCATAAATTATGACGAGATTTATGAAAGTTGCCACCTGATTTTAAATTCAACAGATTGAAAATAATTATAAACCAATCTATCCAATGAAAACGACAAAGTGCAGGGTGGATAAAGCGACCTTGCACTAATCCGTAGAGTAATATATAGTGATGTGCACAATCATGATTGCTCGATAACTTTGATGGCAAGACCTTGTGTTGGTGGCAAATATGTATAGAAAATGGGTGAATATTTGCATAATTTATTATGCAAATGAGATAATAGATATGTGTTGTTTAGTAGTTGCAGTTAATTTTTGCATCTCTTAATCACACCAGGTCTTGATATTGTTATAACTGTTATGAAACATATTCATATATTGCGGCAGTGCGTTGTAGAATCTCGAAACCTGCCTGGTCTACGGCCTCTTGAATATCAATTCGCAAACATATTTCATTTTAGTGTCATTCAGTTCTCCTTTATTGATTGATTCCAGTACTTGATTTACTTCGGACTCTGACGACATCATTATGTGCAACGTGATTGCCCGATATCTGTATTTTAGTACGCCAAGGTACATTTTGATAGCAAGACTTTGTTTTAGGGAATATATCCATAGAAATGGCCAACTATTTGTATAATTTATATGCAAATTAGATTATTAGGGTATTTCTAATAACTGTGTTTTTTTCTTGTATCTCCTTTATCACAAAAGAATCATCAACTTACGTCTTGATATTATAACTATAATGATTCAGATTCATATATCGCGGCAATGTGTTGTAGAATCTCGAAGCCTGTCGTAGTAAAGCCTCTTGCATACCAATTTGCATACGTTATTACAAATATTGTTATTCATTTTTTTTTATTCTGAATTGGTTGATTCCAGCACTTGATTTTCCTCGGACTCAGATGACAACATGTACACTTTGTTTGACCGATAGCATATCTATATTTTTCACTACGCCAAGGTACATTTTAATAGCAAAACATTGTTTAAGGGGAAAATATGTTGAGAAAATGGAAAAATATTTGCATAATTTATTATGCAAATGAGATGCATGTTTTGTTTTGATACATAAGGTTGGTTCTTGTATCTCTTTAGCACACTAGGAATCGTGAACCTCTTAATACAATGATAACTATCTTAAGAATTATGATTCAGATCCATATATTGCAGCAACGCGTTGTAGAATCTAGAATCCGGCCAGTTATGTATCCTCTTGTATACCAATTTGCATAGATATTTGCATAAGTTTAATTCAATTCTTTTGAATTGATTGAATTCTTTTGAATTGATTTATTTTGATTTGATTCCGGCGACACAAAGTACTTTTTGTTTGCCCGGTAACTTGTTAAAATGATTAAAAACAGAAGTGAACAAGTGGGTACTATACATGTGCATATATGCGGTAATGCGATACTGTATCAGCGGCAACGCCTAATTTGCATATTTCACTTCTTAATTTGCATATATAAGTGAAAGTTATGAACAAATGATGACCTAGCTATTGTCTTTGCACCTTAATTTCTGAAATTATTACTATTTCTGCATGTCTAGGGAGATTTTATGAAAATTAGATCATCGAAACACCTTAAAAAGCAATGAATTGGCGGCCATTTTGTTTATGCAAATTAGATGCTCTTAGACTCAAAATTCCGCTTGGGAACCGGAATTTTTGGATTCAGCGTACTTGAATTATACAAAATAGACCGGTTCCCAACTTTTACTAAAAAATGCCTCTAACAGTCATATTTTCCCCAAATCCCACTAGACTAGTCTAGTGGGATTTCTGAAAAAGGGCTCTCTAAAATGGTGTTAGAGGCATTTTTGAGTAAAAGTTGGGAACCGGTCTGTTTTACCTAATTTGAGTATGCTGAATCCGAAAAATCCGGTTCCCAAGCGAAATTCACCGATCTTGACCATCTAATTTGCATAAACAAAATGGCTGCCAAGCTACAGAAATTATCAGTTTCAGATACGCATTTTCTAGCAATTCTTTGCAAACAAGCTGGAAAAAGTGATTCGAAATGTTTGTACAGAGAATAGAATTACCAATTTATAAGGGATAAACGTTTCTCAGGTGGTAAAATGTATATTTTATTCATAATTATGCAAATTAGGACTGCAATATGCAGATAAATATGTATATATATACATTAACACTGGAAGAGTAATTTTGACATTTTTTATTTCTTGAGAGGCAAATTAAATACTAAATATGTAGACTTTAAGGTTTTGAGGGTCAGGAAAACTCCGGTTCCCAATCGAAATTCACCGATCTTGACCATCTAATGAGCATAAACAAAATGGCTGCCCAGCCACAGAAATTGTCAGTTTCGGGCACGGATTTTCTAGAAATTCTTTGCAAACGAGCTGGAAAAAAAAGTGATTTAATATTTTGTACATAAAATAGAAGTAGCAATTTGAGGGATAAACGTTTCTCAGATGGTAAATAGTATATATTCTATTCATAATTACGCAAATTAGTACTGAAATATGCAGATAAATATATATTAACACTGGAAGAGTAATTGTTATAATGTTTTTCTTGAGAGGCAAGTTAAACACTAAAGATGTAAACTTTAAGGTTTTGAGGGTTAGGAAAACTCCGGTTCCCAAGCAAAATTCACCGATCTTGACCATCTAATTTGCATTAAAAAAATGGCTGCCCAGCCACAGAAATTGTGAATTTTAGACACGCATTTTCTTGATTTTTTTTTTTTTTTTTTTTGTAAACGAGCTGGAAAAAAAAAGTTATTTGAAATCTGTGTACATAGAATGGAATTAGCAACTTGAGGGATAAACGTTTCTCAGGTGGTAAATAATACATTTCTTTCATAATTATGCAAATTAGTACTGAAATATGCAGATAAATATATATCACCACTGGAAGATTTTTTATATTTTTTTTTCTTGAGAGGGAAGTTAAGAACACTAGATATATACACTTGAAGGTTGGAGGGTTAGATGAAATCAGAATCCCTTCTCAGTGGTATCAAAATAAATGTAAATACATGTATTGTAATCGGTATGCAAATTATATGTAGGCTTCATGAGTTTTATGCGCATGCAGTTCATTCAATAGCCTATATACCCTGATAAAATTTTATTTTTCAAATCCTCTAAAATGGTCCTTTTGGATTTTTTTAAAGAATTCAAGTTAGGAACCCGATTCTTAACCAAAAATGATTGCGCTTGGGCAAAAACAAAAACAACAAAAAAAACAAAAACAAAACAAAACAAAAACGGGTCTTTTTCAAGCGAATGAACTTTAACATCTAATTTGCATAATACATACAAAATAGCTGCAATATTGCCATAAAATTGTTAATATCATGAAAAATATTCTTAGTACATCGATAATCACAAAACGAATTGATGAAAACTCTCTCTACACGGATCATAACTCAACTTTTTATGGGTGGGGGGGGGGGGAATGTCATCGAACAATGCCATTTTATTCATATGCGACATCCATTACTGTATTGTTCCAGTATGCAAATCTGTAGCATTAGCACGGACATTCTATTTCCCAGTTAACCAGAGCATGGCAATCATATATATATGATAATATATACATGATTACATATGATTATATATAGCAAACATTCGTCTATAGGTTGAAATGGGATAGGTGGTTTTATTCTATTTTCTCTTATGAAGCGTTTTGGGTTTTTTTTTTTTTTGCAAGTCGACGAAAAATACCTTTAATGTCACAACAAACATTACTGTTGCCCCAATGAATAAACAAAATTATGTTGCAACTCCGTTAGATGAAATTATATATATAAGACTTGAGAAGGATCCATTGGAAAGTTAAGTTTGTAGAATAGCCGCGATCACACACTGGCAAAAGATCAAGAAGTTTAAGATCGCGATCTCCAAGATCTCAAAAGGCGCGGCCAAATTAGCAAATTATCGAAAAGTTTCAGATCGCAATCTTTAAGATCTTGAAGTTTTGCAAGTGCGTGTGACTGCAAACTTTCCGCGAAACTTCCCACTACAGCTAGGGATATTTCATTTTATAATGCTGTCCTCTCCAAACTTCTCGATCTCTTGCCAGTGTGACCGGACACCAAAAGATCGTGAAGACTTCGCGATCTTAAACTTTGCGATCTTTTGCCACTCTGACCGCGCCTTATCATGATAAACTTAAATAACGTTGTTAGAATAGCAGTGAGGGAGAAGAAATGGACAAAAAAAAAGACGTGTGGCACACATCCACCTATATTTGATCCTTCTACATCTGTTATAAGAATGTAACTTAGTCAACTTCCAAGACAGTTCGAACTCTGAAATTGCATCGGCCAGTGCAATCTGCGAAATAAGGGGTTTACACCTTCCTGTTCCTTTTTGTTTTTGTTTTCAGTATACTTGGATAACATGCCGCCAGTGATAACCACCAAGTATGATGCATTTCAGTTTATTCTTAACTTGACGACGCCACGCTCCTTTGTCTGTCTGACTTCTGATACATCTCACCAGGTGTGATTCAGATCATAGAAATGACATTCTTAGCAAACAAGCCTCTACAGCTTTAAGGGCCAGTGGATTGTAAGAACTAAGGAATAATGATAAATAATACTTATACTCATTAGAGACCATGTTACATACAGAAGATTCCACTTCATATCAGACGTAAATGGTTCAAGTTCTAGTTCAAGTTCGAATTTATTCGTTTTTCCACAATAAAATCATACAGACATAAATCTCACTTTCTTGAGTGACAGAAACAATGTATGTTAATTCGTACAAAGAAACCAACAATAATGAGAAAAACTAATAGTATCAATACATTGCAATTGTTGCAGAAGTAACGAAAATGAAAGAATTGTCAATATGCACTGTGTGAAAAAACGGAGGGACCCACTAAAAAGACAATGCTTGTAGAGTGTGGGCCCCTCTTGTATTAAAAACTCGATGCAAAATTTGACTAAATATAGCAACAAAGCAGCACGAAAAGTTTGGCATAAAAAAGTTTAGCAGCCCACTAAGAGACAGACGGACAAACAGTTACACACAAAACAATAACAAACGAAATAATGAGCATGAGACAATACTGGGACAGCAACAAGACTACTTATAGGGAAGAAAACTGACTCGACGACACGACAGGAAACAAGACTACAGCGCGACGAAGAGGTAACAAAATAGACAGGAGTAAGCAACAGAGACAACGATCATCGGAGGTTAGAGGAAGAAAGAGAAGAAGAAGAAAAGAAGAATATACAACAAACCCTTCAACTGCGAGGTATAAGTTAAAGAAGATCTTATCATAATCAAAGCTAAGGCAAAGGTAACAATAATGAAAAAAACGGCAATAAAGATTTTGCGGACGGGAAACAAAATAAGCCTATGAACTAATCTGATTCAGGGGGTCGTCATTATAGGATTGCAAAAGAAAAAAACTTCAATCTCCTTTTAAAGGAGTATATAGAGGGAGCAGATTTTATATCGTGGTTCAAGGAATTCCAATAATTAGGTCCAGTGTAAATAAGTGTATTCTTTGCTAAAATCGTTCGAAGAAGTGGTAAATGAAACTCGTTAGAGCGTCGGGTGGGGTAATTATGGAATGATTGATTTTTTTGGAACATAGAACCAAAGATAGGTGGCAGTAAACTGTTATCATACATATACATAAATTGGCCTAAGTTGTATAAAAATAATTCGTTAATTTTTAGTAGCTTATTACAGTTAAACAATACATTTGTATGTGAACGAGTGGGAGAATTGGAAATGATACGGAGGGCTTTCTTTTGCAATAATAACACTCTATTCAGCAGCGTCTGATGTGTATTGCCCCAAGCTAAAATTCCATAATGAAGGTAAGGGAATATCAAAGAGGAGTATAACACAAGTAATGTCTTTTCAGGAATATAAAATTTTAGTCTGTTCATAACACCTATATTTCGAGAGATGATTTTGCAAATATGATCAATATGTATTTTCCAAGAAAGTTTATTATCTACAAAAATACCAAGAAATTTGAAATATGACACATGACACATGGTCGCCATATGACACATGGTCGCCATTTTGCCTCTCATTATTATGCTTTATCAAGTATAGTTTTTGAATACCCACATTGTCACTTGAATTTCTGCCCAAGAATTAGGATATGGATCTTTTCATGGAGGACCTGGGTTTTCCACCACCTTCCGAACATGAAGTTATTTTTGTTCCCTTGAGAGATAACATCGATCCGATAGCTACCTTAAAGAGGCCTTCTTCCGTAGATACTGGAGTTGTGCTTTTTCTGCCAGATTGATACTGACAGTAGCACTCTTATTAAAGCAAGTGATCAATGACTCACAATCATCAAGGATGCTGCTTGTACGAGAAGAAAACTAAAGGGTTCCAAGAACATGGTTGTTATCAGTCGCCTTTATAAGAATGAACTTATATTCGATTCAAAAGATGCATCACACAAGCTCGTTTGGCACAAAAATATGTTCCGCCATTTTACCGACAAAAGTATACTGAACGCTCGAGAAGCAGTCCAACGACAATACTCCAGTATTTTTTAAAAAAGATAAAAAAGGATGAAAATCCTGCTCACTGTGCCAGACCTGATCTTTCTTCACCAGTAGACAATGGATGGGAACGTTTTGATCTGGTCTACAGCCTGTACAACTGATATATCTAGCTCCAATCCAAACAAACCCAATGCAAACCTTGCATGAATGTAGATCAATTTAGCTCGATTGAGAAATAGACTTTTTGACTCAGATTATGTTTCTTTTCAGCCAAAATATAAAGGTGTTGATGACTACAGTAATACAAAGTTCATCCTTCGTTTCTGTTTCCGACACTGTCCGAGATACCAGGATTTTTCTTACAATTTTTTTTTTTGCTTGAGCCTGCAGAGTGGGTGAAGAGATAAATTAAAAAAAAAACCATAAATTATGACGAGATTTATGAAAGTTGCCACCTGATTTTAAATTCAACAGATTGAAAATAATTATAAACCAATCTATCCAATGAAAAACGACAAAGTGCAGGGTGGATAAAGCGACCTTGCACTAATCCGTAGAGTAATATATAGTGATGTGCACAATCATGATTGCTCGATAACTTTGATGGCAAGACCTTGTGTTGGTGGCAAATATGTATAGAAAATGGGTGAATATTTGCATAATTTATTATGCAAATGAGATAATAGATATGTGTTGTTTAGTAGTTGCAGTTAATTTTTGCATCTCTTAATCACACCAGGTCTTGATATTGTTATAACTGTTATGAAACATATTCATATATTGCGGCAGTGCGTTGTAGAATCTCGAAACCTGCCTGGTCTACGGCCTCTTGAATATCAATTCGCAAACATATTTCATTTTAGTGTCATTCAGTTCTCCTTTATTGATTGATTCCAGTACTTGATTTACTTCGGACTCTGACGACATCATTATGTGCAACGTGATTGCCCGATATCTGTATTTTAGTACGCCAAGGTACATTTTGATAGCAAGACTTTGTTTTAGGGAATATATCCATAGAAATGGCCAACTATTTGTATAATTTATATGCAAATTAGATTATTAGGGTATTTCTAATAACTGTGTTTTTTTCTTGTATCTCCTTTATCACAAAAGAATCATCAACTTACGTCTTGATATTATAACTATAATGATTCAGATTCATATATCGCGGCAATGTGTTGTAGAATCTCGAAGCCTGTCGTAGTAAAGCCTCTTGCATACCAATTTGCATACGTTATTACAAATATTGTTATTCATTTTTTTTTATTCTGAATTGGTTGATTCCAGCACTTGATTTTCCTCGGACTCAGATGACAACATGTACACTTTGTTTGACCGATAGCATATCTATATTTTTCACTACGCCAAGGTACATTTTAATAGCAAAACATTGTTTAAGGGGAAAATATGCTGAGAAAATGGAAAAATATTTGCATAATTTATTATGCAAATGAGATGCATGTTTTGTTTTGATACATAAGGTTGGTTCTTGTATCTCTTTAGCACACTAGGAATCGTGAACCTCTTAATACAATGATAACTATCTTAAGAATTATGATTCAGATCCATATATTGCAGCAACGCGTTGTAGAATCTAGAATCCGGCCAGTTATGTATCCTCTTGTATACCAATTTGCATAGATATTTGCATAAGTTTAATTCAATTCTTTTGAATTGATTGAATTCTTTTGAATTGATTTATTTTGATTTGATTCCGGCGACACAAAGTACTTTTTGTTTGCCCGGTAACTTGTTAAAATGATTAAAAACAGAAGTGAACAAGTGGGTACTATACATGTGCATATATGCGGTAATGCGATACTGTATCAGCGGCAACGCCTAATTTGCATATTTCACTTCTTAATTTGCATATATAAGTGAAAGTTATGAACAAATGATGACCTAGCTATTGTCTTTGCACCTTAATTTCTGAAATTATTACTATTTCTGCATGTCTAGGGAGATTTTATGAAAATTAGATCATCGAAACACCTTAAAAAGCAATGAATTGGCGGCCATTTTGTTTATGCAAATTAGATGCTCTTAGACTCAAAATTCCGCTTGGGAACCGGAATTTTTGGATTCAGCGTACTTGAATTATACAAAATAGACCGGTTCCCAACTTTTACTAAAAAATGCCTCTAACAGTCATATTTTCCCCAAATCCCACTAGACTATTTCATGATTTAGTATCACCCTTCAAGTCGTAGGAGCTTCATATCTCGTAATGGTAACTTATGGCAATACATGCACATCCAAGAATCAGCAACTACACTTTTCTATGGTTAAGCGAAATGCAGTCACTCGATTACTTATCACAAACGTTCAAATTTGATGCAAACATGCAAACAAATGATGTTCTGTCAAGATGATATGATTGAATAACTAATATTTGATTAAGTGAAGATGGTGTTGTTGCTTTGTGATCTTACAGGACGAAGGAAAACTTCCCAATAATTTTATGACAACAAGATCAATGTTGTGATAATCTTATTCAAGTTGATTCAATTCAGTATTGTATTTTTCTGTACCTGTAGTACTTAATATACAGTCACACCTGTCTATAGCGGCCACCTATGGGAAACGAAAAGAGTGACCTCCATAGACAGGTGGCCGCTAAGGCAGGTTTGAATGTGTAATAATGCGGTGATTGATAGATGATATCATTGAGAGAACTATCCCGATTTGGAAGGTTTTTATGGGCATATCCACTCCATTCGTGTTCCATGTGTATCGTGAACGGGAACAAGAAAGACAAATGAAAGACACAGTGATAACCCCTGTCAGAGACGGACAGATTGATACAGACATGCAGAGATTACAAAAACTTTAAGCCTTCATCGCAAAAACATTCCGGGGACATATTTCTGGTAGATCGGTGCCTTTTCCTCTTTTAACTAAGATATACAGATATATTTGCTTCATTTTTTTTGAAACATCAAGACACCAAATTAACTATGTATACACGTTCTAATCTGATGCCTGCAGAAGATTGTCCCTCGGGAATGACGTACAATCAATGCGGCACGGCTTGTCCCTCGACTTGTGATAACCCCGGACCCCAGATATGCACCCGACAATGTGTTGCAGGTTGTTTCTGTGCAGCGGGAACAGTGTTGGAGCAGCCAGGCGGGCAGAGATGTGTACCGCTGGAAGAATGTCCGAGTGGGCCAGGTAGGTCATATTGAAGAAAATGAAAGAAAGATAGAGAAAGAGAGATAGAGAGAGAGAGAGAGAGAGAGAGAGAGAGGGGGGGATTGGAGACAGAGGGAATGGGGACTGAGATACATACGGACAAAGAGACAGAAACAGACAGACTGATACAGACATGCAGATATTATAAAAACTTTAAGCCTTCATCGCAAAAACATTCCAGGGACATATTTCTGGTAGATCGGTGCCTTATCCTCTTTTAACTAAGATATACAGATATATTTGCTTCATTTTTTTTTCGATATCAAGACACCAGATTCAATATACACGCTCTACTCTGATGCCAGCAGAAGATACGAGCGCATATGTCGCATGTTTAGTAAGAATTCATTGAATACACTTAATTATTTGGTTAAATCAAGATGATGTAGGTACTGTGAGATCTTACGTGGCACGAAAAAAAAAAATGTCCCTTTCATGATTTAGTATCATCTTTCATGTCGTAGGAGCTTCATATCTTTGTAAGATGACTTATGGCAATACATGTACATCCAAGAATCAGCAACTACACTTTTCTATGGTTAAGCGAAATGCAGTCACTCGATTACTTATCACAAACGTTCATATTTGATGCAAACATGCAAACAAATGATGTTCTGTCAAGGTGATGAAATGATTGAATAACTAATATTTGAATAAGTGAAGATAGTGTTGTTGCTTTGTGATCTTACAGGACGAAGGAAAACTTCCCAATAATTTTATTACAACAAGATCAATGTTGTGATAATTCTATTCTAGTTGATTTCAATTCCGAATTGTACTTTTCTGTACCTGTAGTAGGCCTACTTAATATACAGTCACACGTGTCTATAGCGGCCACCTATGGGAAACGAAAAGAGTGACCTCCTTAGACAGGTGGCCGCTAAGGCAGATTTGACTGTTTGATAATGCAGTGATTGATAGATGATATCATTGAGAGAACTATCCCGATTTGAGAGATTTTTATGGGCATATCCACTCCATTCGTGTTCCATGTGTACCGTGAACGGGAACAAGGAAAGACAAATGAAAGACACAGTTATTTTTTTTTTTTTTAAACGGGGGAATCCTAGGTTTTCAAATCTGAAGAAAAGTGTTAACACGCTAACACGTGATGATAAGTTGAGCCGTGACCAACTAAGAATCTCTTCAGCATAGGAGGTTTTGTTTGTTTGCTTGTTTGTTTGTGTGTGTGTGTTGTTGTTGTTGTTGTTGTGGTGTTGTTGTTGTTGTTTTGTGTCATAAATCGATTTCCTCATAGAAGTACCGCTTACAACAATCTCACCGCGATTTATGCACAAAATGACTTTTCTTTTTTTTTTCCTGTTCAGTGAAGAACGCGCCTGGCGAAGACACTTTCGGCTCTTAGAAATTTGCCTCTGATCATTTTTTGTGAAAACATTTCCAAACTGAATCAGCAATAAAATTCAAAATCCGGTCATTCAAATTCACTATCGGAGCATTCAAATTCAAGAGAGGAGCTTGCGTTTCAGCAATGAGCATTCAAATTCATGTAAAGCTGGCGATAAAATTTCGTCGGTCATTCAAATTCGTGTATAGGCAACCATGTTCGAAATAACTGCATTCAATTATTTTAAAAGAAGTCCTGAATTAACTTAGTTTGGGACCGTGTGTGTGTGTCTTTTTCATTTAGCTTTGAATATATCGGGATCCACGATGAACATTATTTATTTTGCAGTAGAGGTCCACCTGTTCATCAAAAAAAAAAATTGCACTCGGGTCCCACGAAAAGGAATATACAGGCACATCTATAAGCCCCTCGGACAGGACATAAAATGGAGATGCCATGTGTGAGAGAGTCATAACTCATGCACGTGAAATATTCCACATCATTTATTAATCTCAAAGAGCAGGGGGTTTAACCCGGTGAAATGGTCCCACCTTACATCCAAACTGCACCCCATGGAAGGCCAGCTATTGCAGCTGAATATGGGCTATCCAGCCGTCTTCCTAGATGGAAAATGAATAAAAAAAACATTAGGGACTGTATAGCCTACAGACGAGCATAATACGGAAGGTGGGTTGACACCTTTAAAAAATCCACTACATTGAAATTGATAACATGAGCACTGTATACGTCTTGTTTGTTGTTTATTGCTATATCATTGGTTTACTTTTGCGGTGTGCGGGACTATGTGAGATCATTGTGAGTCAGTTTGTCTTTAAATTGATGCATTTCAATTGTGTGATAAGTGTTGGGGCGTTGTCAGGCATGCAGTATCATCGATTGTGGCGTTGTGTTGTTTGGATGCACTGCTGATTGGACCTTACAATTTAAATTTATTGAGATGAAAAACAAAGAATACAAGAATGCAAGCCTTCATTGGTTGTAAATGCCCTTTCCCCTTTCTTAAAAAAGTCTACTCAATTTTCTTGTTAAATTGATCGCACGAAGTAGGAACTTGATCGCCTGAAAATGAAATTGAACGCTCCAAACAAGCTCATTAGAACTATGACGGTACTATCGCGTGAATTTGAATGCAGGAGTAGGAAATGCAATGCTCGCATTATTTTGGAAATTGAACGCCCAAGCGTGAATTTGATTTAACGAAAACGAAAAAAAAAACAAACTCCCATAAATGAAATTTATTGTTCGGATTCTGAATTTGAATGCCGGAATATTTTCGCGTAGGCCTAAGTGCGTTTTGTGAACTTGAATGCACATTAATCGATTTGAATGACAAAAGTATGAAATTGATCGGGAAAACCTATACTATATCCATGATATCTGTTACGGGCAATTTAAACCTATTGAACTGCGATTTTTGAACACTGAAGTTATCATATATCAGTCTAACTCACGACAGCATGTTACAGCAAGCACTGATGATAGGCCTATATTGGCTCTTGAAATTCATATTACTCGGTAATTATTCCCCACGCTCATATGAGGGGAGATTGTATAAGTATAAGAGCCCAGAAGAACAAATGGCTGAAATGTCTAGGATTGTTGTTGGTGTTACTATTGTTGTTGTATAGTTATCCCCGAGTCCTTATCAGAGATGTGTGATGTTTCTCTCCTATTTAAGATCGGTGCCCACCTGGGATGACGTTTAACGGGTGTGGGTCAGGGTGCGGGCCCGCCCGCTGTGGCGTCCCGCTCAACAGCCGTAGATTCTGCCCAGCAGTGTGTCGGCCTGGCTGCTACTGTCCTGAAGGCTTGGTGATCGACTGGAACGGGGACCGGTGTGTTACTCCTGCTCAGTGCGGTAACGATCCACTTTCAAACCATTACCGACTTTCCTGAAAACTCCCAGTCCTCCATTTTTTCTCTCTCTCACTCTCTTTTCCACTTTTAGTCCTCCCTATCCAAAATAGAAACTGGCCCGAACCATTTTTTTTTTTCGTATGATAGTTAAGTCGTTTCATAGTTGCCCTGTGATTAGAAATGATGTCTTATTCCCTATTATCTACATGTTAAAGTAAATATGACCGTAAATATGGAATAGGCTTCTTTTTCTTCTTCTTCTTGAATCTTGTGATCCATGTCAGAGTTTCGCATATCGGGAGAAAACAAAATTAATTATTGAAGCCAAACTATAGTATATGCGTATAACGTGAGCAGCCATTTAGGTTTATATAACCTGCAAATTCGCTTAAGTCTCACCCAAGAAAAAGAAACTCCTAAAAAAACATCGGTCACCTGCCGGAGGACACTGAAATATAGCAACTTAAGCATGTTACTGTAGAAATTAATTTCTCTCAATCAAATATTATGTGTCTTTATCTTGTATACTATTTGTACCTGGCTTTTGTTGTACTAGGTGTTACAAAAACATTCCCCAATTTTGATTCTTAATAGTTCAAAAACTATATATCAGATAAAACTGTCATTGATATGAGTAATAGCTGAATAGTGTACAAAATTAGTTGGAGGTGGTTTAGATATGAAAAAATATATTAGTTTCTTGAAATCAATGATTTATTTCAATGTTAGGTTCCAGATTTTGATCATATTTTAACCTTCTGTACAAAACTTGAACTTTACACAGGAACCAATAGTGTGTATGTGAGTGTGTGTTTACAATGACCCTGAACAATGGACCTGGATACCACCTGTTCAGAGCTTTGCTGCAAGGCACATAAATGCTTTTTATTCATGTGGATTGTCTTCAGCACTGCTAGTCTGACTTCATGATACAGGGTGAAATGCATGCACATGAAAAAAAAATAAGCACATGTTTCCATGTGCTTGCATACACCACATTTCAGAATAAATAAAGACTAGCTGTGATAGTGGAATTCCTCAGAAATGTGTAATAGAGCATTCCAATCCTGGCCATTGTGTAGGACCATTGTCTGGGTATCAACAACACACTCCCATACACACCAATAACCCCTGTGCAAAGTTGAAGTTTTGTACAGAGGGTTGAAAATAGAGCAAAATCTGAAACCTAACTGAAAAAAAAATTAATGTTGAATTTAACGAAACTGAAGCATGCTTTCATTTTCAAATTACCTCCAACAAAATTGTACACTATTCAGCTATTGCTCATGTCAATCTGACATATAGTTTTTGAACTATAAAGGATCAAAAGTGGGAAATGTTTTTTGTAACACCTAGAAACTAGTACAAAACCAAGCAAACATTATTGAGGTTCAGCTTGACAACTCGAAGTGCATTCCTTATAAATTATGGAAAGAATAAAGTGAAGAAAATATTTACTTGTTTTCATTTGTCTCGAATTTCACTTTCTTCATTCTTTTAAATTTAACTCTCAAATTTTGACTTTTCTTCAACAAATCGTCACACTTGAGACATTCTGGTTCTGTTATTCTTGCAGAAATAACGGTAAAATGTTCAAGAAATAAAGAGAAATTGAAAATTGTATTTCTTTTTTTTTTATCGATTAAACACCAGGAAATTTTGGCATTCGACTCGTTAATGGTTCGAGCGCCAGAGAGGGTCGGGTGGAGATTTTCTACGACGGGGCTTGGGGGACCGTTTGTGACGACCTTTGGGACCTCAACGACGCTCAGGTGGTGTGTAGAATGCTGGGCTACCCGAGAGCCAGGAGGGCCGTTAGTCGAGCATACTTCGGTGAAGGTCAGGGTCAGATAGTCCTTGATAATGTGCAATGCGAGGGAAGTGAACAAAACCTGACAGAATGCAGTCACACGGGATATGGCGTGCATAACTGCCGTCATTTAGAGGACGCTGGTGTTGTATGTCAAGGTGAGTGGGCAGAATTTCCCGTTCACAATATACATACTGTAAGACTTGATGAATCAATATTTCTCAAATTTCCCTGTCAAATGCTTTTCTTTTTATGTCTTTTAATTTCTGTGGCAAAAAAACTGCTGGAAACTGCTTATCCAATAAAGGCGAGCCAATGGATTAAAATGGAGTCAAAAGGGGCCTGAGCTTTCAATCCTAGCAGAATCTTCGTCAGAGGCAAAATGACAAACAAGCATGGAAAGCAATCACATATAAGGACTACACACAAGAACAGACAGGGACAGGCTGGGTACACAGAACAAAGAAAACAAAGGAGAGGGTGGGAGGTCATGGGCAAGGAGCCCAACAGGTAAAGAGAGGGGGATTAGAGCAGGAGGGTGGACAGAGAAAGGGAAGAGGAGAGTGGACAGACAAAAGGCAGAGGAGGGTCAGTGCTGATCAAGAGGATCAAGGGGGCAACCAAGGAAGGAAAAGGATGAATAGGGAGGCAACATCAAAGAAGATAAGGAACACCAGAGGGATAAAGAAAGGGAAAGAGTGAAAGAGGCAACAGCAAGGGGAAGGGGGGGGGGGGGCTGAGCAAGCAGAGAAACCCTGAAAGGATTACCAGGAAGAGGCAGCAAAAGGAAGTAATCAAACATATAAAAGTGTATATACACACTCAGTAATGATAATGACAATTGAAATAACAGTAATGAAAAAGATATTGATAAAAGAAATGAAATAAAACACATATGAAAAAAGTGGGGGAGAGAAAATTGTATACATTGTATGTAGATAAGCAGGCAAGGCATAGTAAGCACAAGTATGTATAAACCAACAAAACCAAGTGTGTGTATGTTTAGGTAGAAATGGGCTGTATAAAAGAGACTCGGACTAGAGGAAGGAATTGATTAAGAATAAACGGGTCTGCAAATGGAAAAAGCGCAAGGAAAGAACAGAATGAAATTCAAAAATGAAAAAGAGAATAACAATTGTAATAATAATAAAAGGAAATAAAAGGTGGTTAGTCATTTCCCTCCTGGATGTTGAGGCCATGGGGTTGGATAGTGTGAAGACGTCTCATCCAGAGCTTCTCTCTGCTGGTTCTGACTGTGTCTGGACGAGTGCCTAAAGATTCAATGCCCTGTAGAGTCATATCAGTGATGGAATGATCAGGTAGATTGAAATGATGGCCCACTGGAGTGTCGAGCTTGGCTGTGTTGACAGTAGATCTGTGTCCATAGAAGCGTCTTTTGAGTGTTGTCTTGGTTTCCCCAACATACTGGATTCTACAAACTCTGCAAGTGATGAGATACACGACATTAGTGGTGGTACAAGTGATGTTTCCCTTCGTGTGGTGAGAGAGGCCGGTAGAGTTGCTGGTGACAGAGTCACTCTCGTGGATGTGTATGCTACAAATGATGCACCTACTGGCTGAACATTTGAATGTGCCATGCTGTAAAGGAGAAGAATTGTCAGTGAGGGAGGGTACTTCAGCACGGACAATGAGATCCTTGAGGTTGTGGGGGCGTCGGTATGCCAGGATGGGAGTATCTGGGACGGCCTGTAAGAGACGATCAGAGGTATGAAGGATATGGTGGTTATCACGAAGGATATTGTGGAGAGAGGGTAAATTGGGATGGAAAGTGGTCACGAGGGGCATTCTGTCAGTGGTGTCCTGCTTGTTGGTTTTCGGTTTGAGAACTTCAGATCTGGGGAGAGAACGAACTGTGTTGATGGCTTGTTGAAGTCTCCTGGTACCGTAGCCCCTGGCTGCGAGATGTCTCTTCAGGTTCCTGGCATGGAAAGAAAACTCAGAATCCTCAGAGCAGATACGGCGAAGTCTGAGGGCTTGACTGTAGGGAATACTGGTTTTGCAGTTTAACAATGGTAATAATAATAAAAGGAAATAAAAGGTGGTTAGTCATTTCCCTCCTGGATGTTGAGGCCATGGGGTTGGATAGTGTGAAGACGTCTCATCCAGAGCTACTCTCTGCTGGTTCTGACTGTGTCTGGACGAGTGCCTAAAGATTCAATGCCCTGTAGAGTCATATCAGTGATGGAATGATCAGGTAGATTGAAATGATGGCCCACTGGAGTGTCGAGCTTGGCTGTGTTGACAGTAGATCTGTGTCCATAGAAGCGTCTTTTGAGTGTTGTCTTGGTTTCCCCAACATACTGGATTCTACAAACTCTGCAAGTGATGAGATACACGACATTAGTGGTGGTACAAGTGATGTTTCCCTTCGTGTGGTGAGAGAGGCCGGTAGAGTTGCTGGTGACAGAGTCACTCTCGTGGATGTGTATGCTACAAATGATGCACCTACTGGCTGAACATTTGAATGTGCCATGCTGTAAAGGAGAAGAATTGTCAGTGAGGGAGGGTACTTCAGCACGGACGATGAGATCCTTGAGGTTGTGGGGGCGTCGGTATGCCAGGATGGGAGTATCTTGGACGGCCTGTAAGAGACGATCAGAGGTATGAAGGATATGGTGGTTATCACGAAGGATATTGTGGAGAGAGGGTAGATTGGGATGGAAAGTGGTCACGAGGGGTATTCTGTCATTGGTGTCCTGCTTGTTGGTTTGCGGTTTGAGAACTTCAGATCTGGGGAGAGAACGAACTTTGTTGATGGCTTGTTGAAGTCTCCTGGTACCGTAGCCCCTGACGATGACGATGCTGAAATATTTTATGTAATACTACCAGACTGTAAACAAGGGTACATTTTATTTTCCATAGAATACCATAGAAAGTGTTTGGTTTTATCTTTGACGTTGAGCTTAGGTAAAACACCGAAGTTGAAAGTGAATGGTTTTAATTTCTTTAACAGTTAAGAAAGTGATACACTTCCTATGGCTCACATATATACATTGTGTTTACATGACGATCACGTTGTCATCAACTTATGTAGTATGTTGCCTCCCAATATAAAAGCGCATTGATTGACTTCCTTTGGGATATAAAGTACAACATACACATTCATAAACAACTCAATTTGCACTTCGATTTTTCAAGCTACATAGTTGTCAGTTACTTTTCCCTCCGTGTCAGAAAACATGCATTCCTTAATATGACGATGCTGAAATATTTTATGTAATACTACCAGACTGTAAACAAGGGTACATTTTATTTTCCATAGAATACCATAGAAAGTGTTTGGTTTTATCTTTGACGTTGAGCTTAGGTAAAACACCGAAGTTGAAAGTGAATGGTTTTTCATGACTGGAATAAAGCTACAGCAAAATTGTCGAGTGTGGAATCGACGCATCTTTTTGGCAATAGTATGAATATAAATCTGCAATGGTAATCAACTAACAAAACGAGATATGAAAATAGAGTAAAGTAGGAAGTATATGTCACAATTTCTATGTGATAGGATAGCAATGGATGAGAAACACGGCCCAATCCAAATGATGTTATAGCCGACGAGCTGACCTGAAAACGAAGAGTAGATAGTATACTCGAGTATATTGACGAGTATTGTCAATCACAACTCCTTGTCATCTAGGTGATGCAGCAGTGCAAGTAAAGTTTAAAGAGCAAAATGGGAATGAAACTTACGATTTAAAATGTCTTTGTACCCAACAAAAGAAAACGTGAATTTTGACGTCCGACTCGCTGGTGGGCCGAGTGCCAGAGAGGGCCGTGTGGAGATTTTCTACGACGGTGCTTGGGGAACCGTTTGTGACGACTTTTGGGACCTCAACGACGCCCATGTGGTGTGTAGGATGCTGGGCTACCCGAGCGCAAGGAGGGCCGTTAGTCGAGCATACTTCGGTGAAGGTCAGGGTCAGATAGTCTTTGATGATTTGCAATGCGAGGGAAGTGAACAAAACCTGACAGAATGCGGGCACGACGGATATGGCGAGCATAACTGCCATCACAGCGAGGACGCTGGTGTTGAATGCGCAGGTGAGTGAAATTTGTCACGTTCCTTAATTTCCATGAAGTGGCAAAAAACCCGCCCACATAGCTGTCACCAGAAGTGAACGGTTCTACCTGAAATTTGTTTTGTTGCGTATGGGTTAACAGAATATGAATAAACAACCATTACATCCGTTCATATGAAATCGTATACTATGGTATACTCTAATGCTTTATTACATTTTGCAATTCAATGCCAAGGGCATTTTGCTTTCTCTTGTCTAAAACAATGATGACAGCAATAGATTTTCACTGCATATCGATAAGAAAGCCTCAAATACATACGCACACACACAAACAAACATAAACACAAACACACACACACTCAAATACAACACCAAGTACAATCCTAATGATGCACTCTTAAAAGAAATAACCACAACGGGGTAATTTTTAACCCCGTTTCCGTGGCCAACTATGCACCTACTACAACCGGGGTTAAAAGTGGCCATGTTCTCCGTGGTCACTTTAAATAACCAAGCATCGGGGTCACAAAAATGACTCAAATGGGGTCATTTTAATTTCAATTTAAAACTGCGTTTTAATTTTACCTCCACTGATTATCCAGCATTAACCACTCCGATGTTCTAACAAGTTTTTATCAATTCTTTTATCTTTCAAATCTTTGCTTTTCTTTAAGTAGAGCAATGCTCCAATCCTGTGCAGTGCATTGTGGACCCCTGCACATTTGCAACTTGCGATCTGTTCCCCCTGGCCGAATGCAGGTACAGTATACTTGTAGTTTCAAAATAGGGCCCTTCATAATTTCATGGGAGTATGAAATAACGAAAGTAATCCCCCGGTTATTATGACCCGTGTAAGCGTTACGTATGTCACCATGCATTACTTTATGTGAAAATGGAATTATTTGATTTGGATTCAATACAATTTCCGTTATTCTTGCATTAAAGACTAATCAATGTTAAGACATGGTAGTTATACGACACAGTCAAATAACGAGCACAATGGAGTCTGGTCTCCTCTAGAACGCAACATTTCTATTTCCTTTGTGTACGCGTAGTCATGAAATCATATTTCCTAACATTTGCTTAGGTCAAACTCCTGCACTTGCGTTGCGGAGTTCTTCTCCCGGAATGAGCAGGTGAGTTGCACTTGTCCCTCGGGAATGACGTACAATCGATGCGGCACGGCTTGTCCCGCGACTTGTGATAACCCCGGCCCCCAGATATGCACCCGACAATGTGTTGCAGGTTGTTTCTGTCCAGCGGGAACAGTGTTGGAGCAGGAAGGCGGACAGAGATGTGTACCGCTGGAAGAATGTCCGAGTGGGCCAGGTAGGTCATATTGAAGAAAATTAAAGAAAGAGAGAGAGAGAGACAGAGAGAGAGAGAGGTGGGGGGGGGGGTTGGCGGGAGAGAGACAGAGGGAATGGGGGACAGACTGAGGCACATATAAACGGACAAAGAGACAGAGACAGACAGACTGATACAGAGATGCAGAGATTACAAAAACTTTAAGCCTTCATCGTGAAAACATTCCAGGGACATATTTCTGGTAGATCGGTGCCTTATCCTCTTTTAACCAAATTATACAGATATATTTATGTGCTTCTTTTTTTTTCCAATATCAAGACACCAGATTCACTATACACGCTCTAATCTGATGCCAGCAGACGATATATGCACATATGCATTGATATGCCGCATGTTTAGTAAGAATTCATTGAATACATATAATAATTTGGTTAAAGCAAGATGTTGTAGTTACTGTGAGATTTTATTTATTTATTTATTTATCTATTTCTAATCTTTTGTCAGGGTAGTCCATTCACCAATAAATAGCGGTCTTCCATGGAGCCCTGAATAATATTGATGAACATATGTACATTAAATAGCAAAACGTATATACAGAAGATGACATAATACAGTGTAGATACATACCAGCATACTGTACATTGCACAGTAACATAAAAAGTACATGCCACAGCAAGAGTTCACCACAATGCTGAAATAACAATTAAAAACGCTATTATACAGGAATGATAAAGCCCAGAATGAATTTCGGGTGTTACTTACAAATAGCAACTTTGCTCAAACAATCTCTTAAATGAATATAATAATATGGAAGAAGCTGATCTAATTGAATGATCTAGCCTGTTCCATTCAAGTACAGAGGATACGATTGGGCTGCACTTGTGACAATCAGAGCGATATCTTGGTACACATAGATTTCCACTGTCTATTAGCCTTGTATGATGTTCATGTACATCACTATAGGCTTAACTAAGTGCACCTGAAGGTACGAAGGTGCTAAGTTATGGACGCATTTATATATCATCATAACGCGGCTGAAATCAAAACATTTGTTTAGTGTCATCCATTTAAGACTTTTGAATAAATCAGCTGACGGTGTGTCAAATGTTTTGTCCAAAATTATTCTTGCTGCCCTCTTTTGAATTTTTTCTAGCTTAGTTGTATGGGATTGAAATCTGTTTGACCAAACAACAGAACAGTAATCAAATTGTGGTAACACTAGACTATTATAAAGTAATTTTAAGAACTGTTGGGGCAAAAAAGCCTTCGCTCTCTTTATCATGCAGACACTTTTGGGTACGTTTACATACATTTTCGATTTGTTTAGACCATTTCGGTTCTTCATCTATTAAAACACCTAAACATTTAGTGAACTGAACTCTTTTAATCCGACTACCATCTAATGAAATACTGAAATTTTCAATTTTCCCGAGATTAGCACGGGAGCCGATAATCATGACAGAAGTTTTGTCAGTGTTAAGGACGAGCCGATTTTTCTTAATCCACCCCATTACTTTATTTAGTGCAACAGCTATCTTTTCTTCTAAAACTGTTGCGTCATTAGCACTGACAGTGAGGGTCGTATCGTCAGCGTACATATCTATAACACCTTCTTAAGTACACTCGGGTAGATATATTGAAAATAAAAGGGGACCAAGAATTGACCCTTGAGGTACACCCAATTTAATAGTTGAAGGGTGGGACTTGGCTCCTTTGAATTGCGTCACTTGCTGTCTGTCACTTAGATAGGATTTGAACCAATCTACAGTCGTCTTGCTACACCCTATACACTTTAATTTATGTAAAAGTAGGTCATGATCTACAGTGTCAAATGCCTTCCGAAGATCTATGAAGGCAACTCCAGAAATTTGATTATTATCTATATTCAAAGACCACTGATTCACAAGTTTTGCAAGAGCAGTTGATGTGGAATGAAATGGTCTAAAACCAGATTGATTAGGGTGTCGTAAATCATTCGCATTCATGAATTCGCTCAGTTGTTGATGTACGGTCCTTTCGATAATTTTACTCACTGTTGGTAAGATTGAGATGGGGCGGTAGTTATTCAACGAAGAAATATCTCCTGCTTTAAATATTGGTACTACCCGAGCCTTTTTCCATTCACGTGGAACAACTCCCGTAGACAGGGATTTGTTGATAATATCGCAAAGAGATTCTGCAATAACATTCTTTGTCATCTTTAAAAGTTTGCAGCCGATGTGATCTTCTCCGGTTGCTTTATCTATGCCAAGAAGCTCGATCTGTCTCAATACAAAATCTCTCGTTATCATACTTAAATCAAATTGAGAATGAGATGGAACAAAGCCTTTGTCCTCATCTAATATCATTTGAGAAGTATTCCTCTGTAGGTCTTTTGTAATTTTAGTAGCATTAGATATGAAAATATTGTTGAATGCTTCAGCAATACTTGCGTTGTCCGATACTTCTGCATCATCAACCTTTATGGTATTGGGAGAAATGGGTGATGATTTAGGCGTAACTTCCCTCAAGCTCTTTCACATTTTCTTACTGTTGTTACGATTTTGTAAAATTTGGTCAGTGTTATACTGTTTTTTTCTTATTCTCATGAGATGAGTAACTTTGTTTTTTAGATATTTATAGGTATTCCAAAGATCATCACTATTGTTAGATTTAGCAGCTTTGAGAACTTTATCACGTTCCGTCATGAGCTTAACAATCTCATCAGATATCCATGGACATGCATGTTTTCTTATCCGCTTTTTGCGCAAAGGTATGTGCTTGTTGATAACATCATTGAAAAGAGTCAACCACATATCCCACGCATCATCAACGTCGTCTATATCTTTTATGACCTGCCACGGAGCACTTCTCAAATCACTATAAAATTCCTCCTCATTGAGATTTTTGAATGAGCGAAATTCCGCACATTCAGATTTTTGATGGATCTTAGCACTGAAATCCCGAATAGCATATACCAAATAATGATCACTAATGCTAGTCTCAAATATTTCCCATTCACTATAAAGTTCTTTGTCTGACACAAATATCAAATCAATTAAAGTAGAAGCAGTATTTGTAACTCTTGTAGCAGTATCAATTAACTGACTTAGTCCGTACATATTTGTATAAAACATAACTTTTTCGGCAATCACATCATATTGGTGTGGCATATAATTACAATTGAAATCACCTAATATAATACAACTCATATGTTCCGAGAGAGCAGAGTCCAAAGTCCTGTCTAATTTGTCAAAGAAATCGACGTGAGAATTCGGAGGTCTGTAAAATTCCCCTACAAGGATGGAAGGCTTATTTGGATAATGCAATTCAAACCAAAGGCATTCTAAAGTAGATGAATTCAAATCGTCTCTTATTTTATAGTTGAATCTTTTGGAAATATATACAGCCACACCGCCACCATGTCTTGTACGGTCTCTACGTAATAGGACATAATCATCGATATGCAATTCAGAATCATCAATCATGGAATCACAAAATGTCTCATTCAAACCAATGGCATCAAGGGATGTATGTCTCAGAAGTAATCTAAGTTCATCAATTTTAGAAATTAAACTACGAATATTCAAATGGGCAAATTTTAGACCCCTCTTTCTGAGCGGAGGGATTGAACCATTCATCAAATTATTAATTTTACTTTTGATTAGTTCATGCGGTCGCTCCTGAAGAGCGTTTTGTGCTTCGCCAGTGTTAACATTATCATTGCAATTCAAATTTTCGGTACAAACTTTCAAAGCACTGTTAGAAATTGGTTGTGATTTTGACTTCAATATACGAGAACTCGCACAGTGTTCACCGAAGTTAGAGCGGGAGGTTAACAGCATGTTGCCGTCACGAGACGTAGATGCTCGTGCCACCCCTGTTGAGCTTTTGTCAGTGGAAGCCACGGGTGGGTGGGGTCGATTTCAGCCGCCCTCGAGGTGGAATCATCATGAAATTCCGTGTTGAGGATCCCACCACTTCAGCATACGATCTCTGTTGAGAAGATGTAGTGGGTTGCTCTCTGGGTCGCCTGATGAAATTTCGCATATTCGAAGCAAGATCTTACATGGCACAAAAAAAAAATGCTCCTTTCATGATTTGGTATCATCCTTCAAGTCGTAGGAGCTTCATATCTCGATAAGATCTCGATATGTCGCATGTTGGGGGCGCTGTGGCATAGTGGATGAGACTCCCGACTCCCGATCGGAGGTCCCGAGTTCAAATCTCGCCCAGTACTTACGTCCTTGGACAAGATTTTTTACCCACTATGTCTCTCTCGACCCAGGCGTATAAATGGGTACCTGGCAATGCTAGAGTAATATAGGTTTTCCCGGTCAATTTCATACTTTTGTCATTCAAATTCACACAGCGCACACGCGCGAAAATATTCGGGCATTCAAATTCAGAATCCGAGCGGTAACTTATGGGCGTTCCATTTCGTTTTCGAGAAATCAAATTTACGATTGCGCATTCCATTTCCAAATGCGAGCACCGACTTTCCTACTCGTGCATTCAAATTCATGCGATAGTCATGTGATAGTCCCGATGAGCTTGTTTGGAGCGTTCAATTTCATTTTTAGGCGATCAAGTTCCTACTTCGTGCAATCAATTTAAGGAGGAAAATGGAGTAGACTTTTTAAGAAAGGAAAAAGGGCCAACACAACCAATGAAGGCTTGCATATAGTGTAATTATGATTGTTTACAGGTTCTACATTGTTCTCTGTTCATGTATTCTTTGTTTTTCATCTCAATAAATTTCAAATTGTAAGGTCCAATCAGCAGTGCACCCAAACAACACAACGACAATTTAATCATATTTCGTGATGATACTGCATGCTGACAACGCCCCAACACCAACCACATATAATGACAATTCATCAATTTTAAGACAATTTATCAATTTAAAGACAAACTGACTCACAGTGATGTCACATAGTCCCGCAAAAGTAAACCAATAAGACAGCAATAAACAACAAGCAAGACGTATAAAATGTTCATGTATCAGTTTCAAGTAGTCGAAATTGTTTAGTTTTTTTTTCCCTCGAAGGTGTCAACTAACCCCCCGTATTGTGCTCGTCTGTAGGCCTATACAGTGCCTAATGTTTGATTGTTTGTTTCTTTTTCCATCAAAGAATATGGCTGGATAACCCATATTCAGCTGCAATAGCTGGTCTTTCATATGGGGTCTAGTTGGATGTATGCCTTAAACACCCTGGTCTTTGCGATGAATAAATGAAGTGGGATCTGTTACGTGCATGAATTGTGCTCTCTCACACATGGGACCTCCATTTTATGTACAATCCGAGGGACATGTGCTGTATGTTCATTTTCGCTAAGCGCGAGTTCAAAATTTACAATGAACAGGTGGATCTCTACTGCAAAATAAATAATAGTCATATATAATCCCAATATATTCAAAGCCAAATGAAAAACACTTGCATACACGGCCCCAAACTAACTAAATTATTTGGAACATGGTTGCCTATTCACGAATTTGAATGACCGACGAGATTCCGTCGCCAGCTTGACATGAATTTGAATGCTCATCGATGAAATGCGTGCTCCTCTGTTAAATTTGAATGCTCCGATAGTGAATTTGAATGTTGCGATAGTGAATTTGAATGTTCCGATAGTGAATTTGAATGCTCCGACAATGAATTTGAATGCTCGGATAGTGAATTCGAATGACCGGATTTTGAATTTGATTGCTGATTCAATGCTGCGAGCGTGGAATGCGTGAAATCGAATGCTCAGAATAGGAACTTGAATGACGAAATTATGAAATAGACCCTGAAAACCTATAATAATAGCAGGGCCCTCTGGTAGAACAGTGGCAACACTGAAGAGGCTCATGGATCCTGTATACTTTAAAGGGGACCTCCGGATGATTTTCAGACTTTTACATTTGAACAACTATAAATTAGCTAAACTGATTACAGATTTTCAGAATTTATAGTGACTGGGATGAGAAATAAGAATGTTTTCAAAATTTATAACAAATTGCAATGAACAGGGATGACATGGCAGCCTCACCATAAGAATGCATGAAATGGGGCTCAAGGAAGCAGAACAAAAGAAGAAGGCATGCATAGATTCTTCACAGGTGAACTTGTTGAGCAAGTGGTATTGTAATGGAATTCCACTGCTACATTTCTAAAATATGTGAGGCTCTGATGTCATCAACACTGTTCAGTGTAATTTGTTTAAGATTTTCATTCAATTTGTTTCTCTGCTCAAGAACCACAATAAATTCCACAAATCTATACATGGAGCTGTCGATTTATGTACTACATGATGTGAAATTATGGAAATCGTCTGGAATGCCCCTTTAAGGGTTTCTGAGTTACGAAGTGAAGGGATAAGTAGAAAATCCATGGCATTTTCAAATCGTCTTCCCCGTTGTGTACCATGAAATGAAATAAGGGAAATAGGCAAAGATATATCGAAATCAGGGAAAAACATAAATTAAGGAATTCGAGAAATAGTGATGCTGTAAATGGGATGAGAGATGTGGCATGATGTAAATGAGATTGTATCCCAGCCTCACAACTATTCCTTTGCTACAGTTGGCTGCAGAACTATTCAACCCCCTTGCATTATGGACACTATGGCAAATTAAATAACATTACAATTACTAAATCATATACAGGTAGTGAACAGATAGTTTATTACAAATGCTTACCTGATCAATAGTCTTTGATTTGCATATAGTTAGACACTTTGATCATTCATGCATGAAGAGATACGGTCCAGTGAGCACATTATGGTCATTTCAGACCTTTCTGTGATCACTGAAGCATGACGTGTTATGGTCTGATGATCACGATTAATTTCTTTTGTTTTTATGGAATTTTGAATAATATCTTGCCATTCTATACACACCTCTTACCATTTCAATGGGTTATATTCCTTTTGACATGATTTAAACCTTGAATCATTAATATCATGGCTAAACCTCTGTACAAACTCTATGGTAGAACTTTCACTAGAAATGAGTTCATTTAAATATTTTTGTACAATGAAAAATACCAATTAAAATATTAAGAATCCTACATCAAATTCAGTCATATTGTGTCACCTATCAAAACATTGAGTGAACAAACCATGTTCAACGAAGCATTTCACCTTACGCTTCAGAGATCACCGAGAGGACTGAAAATGACCATAAATGTGCTCACTTGACTATATCTCTTTATACATGAATGATCAAAGTTTGTAACTATATGCAAATCAAAGGCTACTGATCTGTTATTTACTTGTAACAAACTATCTGATCGCCACTTGTATGATTTAGTAATAATCTGCAGTTATAATATAATTCATTATACCAGAGTGTCCAAAATGCAAGAGAGGGATTGAATAATTTTGCTGCTAGCTGTATGTGCATGATTTGCTTTCTTTCTTTTTATGCCTCCGCCACGAAGTGTCGCCGGAGGCATTATGTAATCGATTTTGTGGAAAGCGTATCTAAAAAACCGTTAGAGGTATCCTAATGAAACTTGGCATGTATATGTATGAGGTAGCGAAGTTGTGCCTATCAACTTTTGGGTGCACATGCTCAAGGTCAAAGGTCAAAAGGTCAAGGTCAAATGTTCAAAATTTCACTATTTCCCCTGTATCTTTGCAATGGCTGAAGGTATTTTCTTGAAACTTGGTGTTTACGTGAACTACCAAATAAAGGTTCCCCAGAGAGAGATTTCGGTCATGAGGTCAAAGGTCAAGGGTCAACGGTCAAGTGAAAATGTTAAAATTTCACTTTTTTCACAATTATTTCAAGGTATCTTCATGGAACTTAGTATATATGCATGTACTGACTGACAGTGATCATGTAGGGAATCTATGGGTCATGGGTAAAAGGTCAGGGGGTCAAAGGTCGAGGTCAATTTGCAGGATTTTTTTCTTCAAACTTAGTGTATGCATGTACGTGTATTGCCCAATACAGATTCTCTTGGAAGTTTCTTGTCAAAAGGTCAAAGGCGAAAAGGTCAAAGGTCAAGTGAAAGTGCTAAATTTTCACTTCTTCTTTAAACTTATAAAAGGGTCAAAAGTTGGGTACAAATCCCCAAATACCTGCACTCTTATTAGACAGTACAGTCATTCATCCAAATAAACCTGGTTCAAGGAAAATGAACATTCAATGCATTTGTGACAAACCTGTCATTTTTTATATTTTGCCGGTTATGTGAAACTGTCATCACACATTGTCAAGACATTGTGCTATAGACCTATTCAGAGAACCATGCAATTTGGCGGAGGCATACCAGTCGTCATAGCGACATTTCTAGGTGTTTTTTTTTTTTGTAATCTCTTAATTGTTACAGCAGAAGAAAAGTATTGATGAACATAAAATATTTCGAGTTTTTTATGTAATGATGAATTAAGACGGGAAATTCTATTCAGATTTTGCGAGACATGTCAGACGTTAAGGCTTTCGCTTCGTCTAAATCTTTGTTTCCATGATAAGAAAAAAAAAACATATTTTGAAATGCAATGATTTGACATTGGTCTGATCTCAACAATACTCTTACTGCTCCTGTGGTTGCTAATCCTATATCTGTTGCAAGTAACTTAAACATGTTATAGACTTGATATCTTTCAACGCTGAAGTTGTCAAAGCGGCCAACTTGCGACACCACGCTACAGTATTAATTACTATAGCAAATCTTGATAATTATGCTGTGATACAGGCTTTTAACAACTTATCCCACTGTAATCCCCATTGTAATGAAGACTCACATGAGAGGAAACTAGCTAGATAAGCCTGGGGATGTTTCATAAAGCTGTTCTTAAAGTTACAAACGACTTAAGACCAACTGGTGATCAGTTCTTGTGCTGAATTATTGAAATTCTGATAAGTATAGCACTTAAGAACTGATCACCAGTCGTTCTGAAGTCGTTCGTAACTTTAAGAACAGCTTTATGAAACACCCTCCTGGATTGATAAATAAATGAAATGGAGGGGTTGTATTTCATGAAGCGTTTTGTGGAATATTCTTTTTTCGTAAATTTGCTCTCAGCCAATTAAATGCAAGGATTTCAGTAGCTTATCTGACAAAACGCTGCATGAAATGCCCCACCCATGTTTGATTGAGATATGGTACCTGACGTCTTCATACTTCATCAGAGCAATACTATGTTCCTCTTCTTCTAAGATCTCTGCCCAATCGGAATGGAGTATCTCGAATGTGGGTCTGGGTGCGGACCCGCCTCCTGTGACAACCCGCCTGGCGGTGGTAGAATCTGCCCGGCAGTGTGCGTGGCTGGTTGCAACTGTCTCGGAGGCCTGGTGAAAGACTGGAGTGGAGACCGCTGTGTTCCTCTTGAGCAGTGCGGTAACGGTCCTCTTTCAACCCCGGAACCGTTTGATTGGCCTACCCTTGGAATGCTCTGAAAGATCGAACTCCACTCTTCACGAAAAGAAACGCACCAGACATCTGCCTTTTGATTTAATTGGTAAATTGTTATTACGTTTGCCTTAAGATCAAAAAGGTATTATTCCTTACCATAATAGTGAAACACCCTTCACATTCTCTTCCTTAAGTTTTATCAATATGGGGTGATTTCGCGGTCCAGAAGTTGACTACAAAATGTTGAACTCGCCTCCTTTTTCCATCTTGACTCTTTTGTGATCCATGTCAGACTTTCGTGTGGACAAATTCTCGTTCCGAGTATAGATGAAACTTGTCATGTGTAGTTTTCATGCAAGTTGAAGAAGAAATTGATTATTTAAAAAGTTTAGTAATTCATATGATTCAAAATAATATTGATCAACGATTTAGTTCTAAATTGCAGATTTGTTGCAAGACTCGGAAAATAAAGGCCACAAAAACATTGGCCCTTGAGCAGATACACTTTAAACCCAACTTCAGCTATGTTTCAGTAAGAGTTGATATCTATTATTAAAATCACATGCCTTTACTTCTTTATTCATTATTTCTTTATTGCTCAGATTACTCTTGTGATTTTTGTAGCACAGAGTATAATACTCATTTTGATGATATTAGATAAACCAGAAACTCTATCACAAGGAGGAGAAAAAAAGAGTAACTACATGCACGAGTAGTTTGGTATCTTTTCGATAAAGTAACAACACCATAGGCAGTTTCATTCCCGATTTAAAATGAATATGCCATTCTCCAAAATAGACATTCGACTTGCTGATATTGCTATTATTAGGGGTATACTGATAAAAGTAACTACTGAGTCATCACCTTACGACTATGTCAAAAAAGAACGAGAATATCTCCGAATTTGAGACAGCAGTAGGTGTAAACAACAAACGACAAACTAACAGTCCTCATGTACTCGATAAAAACTTTTAAAATGGGAACTTCCGGATACGCCATTGAGTTAGATTGACAAATGAACACATGTTTTTGTACTGTTCGTTACATGCATATAGTTTTCCATTTTACAACAAGAAGTTCTTGCATTTTCGCGCGTGTCGTTGTTTGGGTGGATGGATAGTTGTTGTTCTTTTTAATCTATGATTCTTAGGAAACTTATTCTTACTTTGTCTGATTTAACTTTTCTTCATCAATAAATCAAGATTAAGAAGCATTTTAGTGTTGGTCTCATATCTTGTTTGAGTAGACTTTAAGAAATAGAACTTAAGCGTCGTAAGACATTTCCAACATTCTGAGGCCTTACACCTTGTCCTCGGAATGTGATATTTGAACTGTTTTGACTTGAAATGTAGGGTGCGTTCCAGTGCTGTACCAGCGCCAGAGGAGCGCTCGAACACTGTTTACTGTAACAACCGACCCGAGCCAAAATTGGACCACACCCCGATGTGCGTCAAAAGAGCCCAGTCCAAAAGTTTACCAAAAATTCGTGTGTGAACAATGCGGGTAACAGGCACATAATAAATAGTCATAATACAAAAAGTGCGTTCTATTTTTCGGGATCTCTGTAAGTACGAATTGCATAGTTGAATATGTGAGGAGGTGAATGAACCCGTTGCTACAAAATGTGTGACCCCCTCTAAAAAAGCTTATGAGGTGCGCTACCCACTGAGCGCTCGAAACTCTAAATCTGGCACAGATCGCAACTGCTCGCCTGGGGTCGGTACGCTATGGTTCGTTTTAGCGCTCGAAAATACCACTAGGCTTCAATGGGGGAGGCGTGGGCGATACCCACAAAGAAGGATAATGATGCCTCCATTTCTGTGTATGCTAGTCTTTCTTTTTGAAGTGCAAATTGCAGTTACTGACAAAATCATTTTTCTCTCCCCATATACTTCCCCTGAACAAGATTGGTAACAATACCGCTCTTCTATTAATCTTTCATTAATAAAAGAAGAATCATGGCACACATCAACATGGGTTGAAACTTCAAATGGATTCGGATTCCGTCGAACACTAACAGCGAGCAAAAGTACCTAAATGATATAACGCTCACACAGTCACAAGTGCATAACCTGTGTTATAACATGCACCCGATTCATTAGGTCCCTTGTTAAACCCACAAATGTAGAGACGCCTACAAGCATAGATACGCCCACTAATGCAGAAAAAAACATCAACCTCTAATGTTAAAAATCACCTGCAAAATAATGCAGAAATTGGACACCGCCCGAAAAACGTAAATTATTCGCAGACGTTGCCCACAAAGTTAATGAATTAGGGCTTACAAATGGTAAAATGGCTATTGGCTTTTGCTGATGCACTTACCTATACCTGCTGTATACGAATGTATATATGTGTATGTGTGTGTGTGTGTGTGTGTGTGTGCGTGCGCCCGCGCGCGCCCGCGCATCTGGTTTGGGGATGGGGGAGGTGGAGATGTATACACATCATTTTCTCGTGTAACTTGTTGTTCTGCGTGAAAGTGTACTTAATATATATATATATATATATATATATATATATATATATGTGTGTGTGTGTGTGTGTGTGTTTGTGTGTCGGTGTGTGTGTAATGGCATTTGATATGAATTGAATATGCGTGATTACACTAACAAATTATTTCTAAAAAATTGGGGGGAATTATCACTTTCAAAACATGCGATGAAAGTTAACTGAAAATGGGAAAAATGAAACAAAATTCTTTTTTTTATGTATGTATTTTGTCATTTGTGGATGATAGTTTCAACCACAAAGTAGAAATAAATGAGTAACACCCACCTTTGTAGACATGACAGATACTTTGTGTTTTCGCCTTTTCTGTGAAATGTATTGTGAAAATGTGTTGGCGCTGGTATCATTTGCAAAGTAAAATGGAGAAATACATGAATAACACCAACTTATGTAGACGTGAAAAAGACTTTGTGTTTTCGCTTTTCTGTGATGTGTATTTTGACATTTGTGGGTGTTTTTTAACATTTGTTGGTACTGGCATCAACCACAAGTGTAGTAAACATGCGTAGCACCCAACAATATAGAAATGAGAAAAGTGTCCGTGCTTTATTATTTATTCATTCACGTTTTCTTTAAAAAATACATAGTAAGTCTTGTTCAAGCCAGATGTCTGCTTTTCAAGAGAGCCCTGTGATTGTACAGATACATTTTGCGTATTATGATAGAATTATACAATGAAATAGAAGATAATACAACAAAATACAAAGGATTAAAAAAAATAGACATAGTCAAAACCTTACAACACACAAGCGTTTATACTCATGCGCGCATGCACATCATACACACACGCAGACACACAGACGCGCAGACGCGCACACACACACACGCATACGGACACAGATACATCTGTCTTGAATATATATCCATAATAATAGGTAATGCGTTTCATTAACATGTTACAATATACACTACTGCCAAATAGACTTACTAAAAGATTAATCTAATCTGGCTTTTGAATGTTGACAGTGATGGACACGTTTGTACAGTATTTGGTAGATTGTTGTATAAAGAGCATGCTTTGTACGAAAAGGAGCGTTTCTTATAGTCAGTTAAGTTCAGTTTCAGTTTCAGTTTATTTCATTTCGACACGGTCACTCACTTCAGCCAATGGCTGTTCTTCAGTGAGTCCGTGAAGAGGTAAAAACAGATCAAAGTAACATGATACAACATTTTATACTTAGCACACATAACATAAGAGATAAAAACAAACACAATTATCATACACTGTAAAATAAACGACGTATCAAATGATACTACAATTTATACTGAAATAATTCCATAAAATTACTTACGCATTAAAAGGAGAAAAATGTGCATATATATATATATATATATATACATACATGTGATTAATGAAAAGAAAAGAAAAGAAAAAAATAAAGTGGGACCATCCAAATATAGACTTAATACACACACACATCATAAAACTGCAAGTAATTATCTTAAAAATCCTACCTTTGTATAAAACGTTTCTATTGCTCTACATTAATTTCATTCATTATGTGTTCCCACGATTTCATAGATACTCAGTATATCTTTTTTTATCAAACCATAATCAACCTTCTTTAGATTTCGAGAAATCTTATATTTGTGTTCACCTTTGTTTTTGACACATTTTTGTACCCCATGCAGCTACAATATACAAGATAATGATCACTCAGAGACACGGGTAAAATATCAACAGTATCGATTTTAGCTGGAGTATTTGTCATGATTAAATCAATCGTTGACGAGGTGTTTTCCGTAACTCTGGTCGCCGAATTAACTAATTGCACATAACCAAAGCCTTCCGTTAACTCAAGTAACTGCTTTGTTTGCCATGGTTTATTTTCTGGCATTACGTCACAACTCATATCCCCTGGTAAAATACATTCTCGAGTTAGGTCTTCTATTCTCTGTAATACATATTCAAACAATTAAACAACCTTCAAGTTCACGTAAGGCGGTCTACACCATGAAACAATAAAATATGACTTCACCTTTACAGGCTTTATTTCAATCACTAACATTTATAAATCTTTATTCATCAAATCACTTCTCGGTGTATAATCTACATCACTTCGTTATATGCTGCCACACCTCCACCTGCTGTGTTTCTATCTTTCCGTACCAATGAATAATCGTTACATGCAATTTCGCTGTCATCAATAAGCTCATTTGAATGAGTTTCGCTCAGCGTTAATACATGAATGTTTGACTTTGACATAAATAATTGGAGTTCATCAATGTTCTTCGTGAGAGAAGCACAGTTAAGATGAGCAACTTTCAGCCCAGGACTTACTCGTAGTTTCTGTATTTGTTTTTCCAAATGTAATGACATAATATTTTTTACCCATCAAGCTTCATAATATCATGTAACTGCCCAACTGTACTGGAGTCATTACGACTGTCATTATGCCTGCGTTCTTCACTTTCAGATACATCTGCCATATCATTGCAAGCATGAAATGGTAATTCCTGGAAACAACAAAAACGACAAAACCAATCATTGTCAGTTACAAAGACGTCCTTGCTGTATGGAGTACATTTCAAATGGCACTATCTAACACAACCGGAACATAAGACTGCATTTTGGTTATTTTTAACATTTTTGTTACACGTCATACGTAGATACTTCAATGTAATTATTTATGGTTTGCCGGTATATTTACCAATGCTAGTCATGTCTTATCGCAGTCTCTCAATGTCTGCCATGTTCCTGATGGTCGCTCATCTGTCATTCATTCCTTCGGTTCTGACAAGCGCTGTGATCTTCCCGTCCTTGTTCCACACCCGTCTCACTGATGACCTGTCCTTTGCTGCGTGGACAAGCTTCCTTCGGTGTGATGTTAGATCCTCGTGTACTAAGGTGGGACTCCCTTTGAAACGGGACTTGGCATTGAAGACGGCCTGCCGAGCGTTGTATGATCCAAACTTGACTATGATCGGTTTTGATCCAGGTTTCTCTCCTTCAACTCCGCTTCTGGGTTGCGGTGTAATGCTAAGACTTCTGGAAATGCATGTAGGGTCGAGTGAAATGTTCAGGTGGTTCTTGACGACGTCCATGATGAGGTTGTCAGTGTTTTCATCGGCTGTTTCCGGTATACCGTAGAACCGGAGGCATTCCCGCCTGGAGTTACAATTACACATCAAATCGAAATTATTCTGTAATATAATCTGAACTGCATTTGCATTTTTCCCTTTCACAAAAATGGCCGTATCATCTGCATATAAGGATACTTTTGATTGATTATAATTAATATTGCACAAGTCATTTATATTCAAACAAAACAGAAGCGGTCCAAGTATTGACCCTTGCTGTACACCTGATTTAACATTGAGAAAACTGCTCAGTGCTCCATCATAAAATACACATTGAGTTCTGTCGGTCAGGTATGATGTAAACCATTTTAGCTCCATATCATGAATACCATAAAAAGGCAATTTCTGTAATAAAAAGGAATGAGATATAATATCGAAGCTTTTTTTCAGATCTAGAAAAATTGCCCCTGTGACGTAGCCAGCATCCATATTGTCTAAGATAAAGTCACTGATGTCTATTGAAGTATCAGACATGTTGCGCTAGAATGCTTAGGCCGAAAACCGGGAAGATAACAGGGAATTGTCGATTAAATATTTGTAAATTTGTTCATGAATAGCTTTCTCTAATATTTTTTTTTTCATATTAAGGGTAACAGCGAGATTGTCGAAAATTTGAAAGTTCTGATGATTGTCCGGTTTTTGGAATTGATATTATTTTAGCAACTGTAAAGTCACTGAGAAATTTTCCGGACGAAAGCGATAGATTAAAAAGGACAGACAGTGGGCCAGCTATGAGAGGTGCATCGATTTCAAGTAGTTTAGGATGCAAGTCATTTAGACCACCGGCCTTTGAACAATCTATACAAGTCAGTTCCTTTTCAACAAACTGTACACTGATATCCGTAAATATAAAAGTATTTACAGTTGGTTGCAATATATGCATATCATTAATACCAAAATTGTCATTATTATGCATATTCAAAAAAACATTATTAAACATTCTATTTAATTCATCAGCTATTTTAGCTTCATCATGACAATGTTTTCCATCAATAATGACTTTCTGATCAGGAGCTGATGAGGTTTTGCTTGGTAATATTTTTTTTCATCAGTTTCCATGTTCTATCCATATCTGTCTGTTCAAATTGTTCTATATAATACTTCCTTCGGAGTTTTTTATTCAACGTATTTGCTTTATTCCCAAAGTATATAAATCTCTCCTAATATAAAACATTTTCTCGTTTGAAAAAAAAAAATCTTTTTATCATGATTTCTTTCTCTTGCTAAATGTAAATATTCATCGTTAATCCACGAAGAGCCATTTTTTTACTTTCGAACCGTAGTGAAGGGAGCATGTTTGTTACTTACTTTAACAAAGTTCGATTTCAGCTTGCCCCACATTTCGTCAACGTCTTGCGACTCTAAAAAAGAGCAATCCCAATCAATTGCTGCCAAATCTTGTAAGAAGAGGCTCTCGTCAAAATGTCTGAAAGAGCGAAAGGTAGAGATTTGGGCGTGTACTTGGGAATCGACGCTTTCATAGTTACATACACAAGAGAGTGATCACTAATAGAATTCAAACAACCCATTGAATCGGTGGCTAAGATAAGATCTATTAAGGATGAACTGGTTGGAGTTACGCGGGTGGGAACATCGATTAGCTGGGAGAATTGTAAAGAGTTACAAAGTTCGTTGGCTTTGCTTGAAAGAGGAGTTTTTGTTAGCATGTTACAAGTACAGTCACAAACAAGAAAGATCTTAGAATAATGCAAAGAAACACGGTCTACTTGGGCTTCCAGTAACTCAAAAAAGTATTATTAGTGCAGCTGGGTTTCCTGTATACAATTCCAAGTAAAACTGATGGCGAGTTTGGAAACTGAATCTCGACCCACATTTATTCAAATCTTTGGTTTCTATGTTGTATTTTCTCACATTATATGATACATTATCTTTAATATAACATGCTACACCACCTCAGTGTTGGTCTCTGTCTTTTCTTTCATATTTATAGCCTTCAATGGATAACATACTAGAACCAATCTCATCATTAAACCATGTTTCTGAAAGTGAAAGAATATCATGCTGATTGTTCCTTTAGAATAGATAATTCATGAGTTTTGTTTCGAAGACTTCTTATGTTTAGATGTGCTATTTTCATTCCTTTACAAGATGGAAAATGTAAATTTTGTTAAATAACGTCGGGTTTTTCCGCAGATTCAATTTTGGCATTAACTTGATCGGACGTATTGTAGAATGGTAACACTTTCAGAATACATTTTGGACACTTTCAATGTAGTTTTTTTTTTTTAGTTTCCCGCGTTCGGATCGGTACAGGCAGCCATATCACCTTTACGCTACACCGTCCTGCTACCCGCCAATGCTTCCCCGCACCCGCTCGTGCAACGCATACATCGTGGTTACCACCTACCTACATACACACGGATACACACGTATTGACTATTGTGTGATGAGCCAGTTAGTTAGCTAACGCCAGTGCCCTTCCAGCGTGGACATTTTATCTACTTGTGGTTGTTCGTGGAATTTTTAGCCGTTATTCTTCGGCGAAATATAGCGCTATTTTTATTGTGTCTGAATAATAAAATTTAGATAGTTTGAAAGTGATTTGACTTGTGCGCATTTCAATGATTTTTTAAGAATTTCAAGGCCGTGTTTTGATACCAGAATAGAACGAAGTATCATTTTTCAACTACGAAGTCGCCATTTTGTACCGCCATTTTGAATCGCCATCTTGAATCGCCATTTTGTGCCGCCATCTTGCTTCAACTTTGATTTTAATTAGCTGGAATTTTGAACTAAATATGGGTCTGTTAAGAATATCATCATATTGCTCAACACTCCTCACTACCATTGTCCTGCTCTGGTGGATCCTCATCGCACCTAGACCTGGACCTAACCTTGCAAACATCGACAGCCCAAAATATTTTGGTCATCGTCAGCATCACTGGTCGTCAACCTTGACTGCATATACAGCAACTGACCAAGGCTCCTTGGTGAGTCCGTTCCATGCTTCTTTATTTGTTAGTTCTACCTACAAATCAAACAGATTTATTACAAACTCGGTGACAATACAAAACTTCAGTCTCAAGACTCAATTGTGCCTTCTTGTTTTACTGTGTGGGGACATTGCAGTAAACCCCGGTCCATATGTGCCAAAATACCCATGTGGCATCTGCTCCAAAGCAGCTAAATGGGGCCAACAAGCCATTCAATGTGACAATTGTCAAATTTGGTATCATCGTGAATGCTTAGCATTAAACGAAGATATTTATAATATTCTGGCCCAACATGACTCATATTCCTGGATCTGTTGTCAATGTGGCCTGCCTAGCTTAGACCAATATAGTTTTGGAAGTTCTAATGCTGCTCTGGAACTCTCAAATAGTTTTGAAATACTACATGATTTAAACTCAAGCACAGGAAGTATTTCATCATCAGATGTACCTAGTTCAGCAGAACCGGAAGACAATCTGAACACAAGTAGGCCTACAAACAGTGGATTTTCATCTCCCACTGGATCCAGACCCAGCTCTAGTGCTCTAAATGGCAGTGGAATTGGATCACCTAAGTTTAGCTTTAGCCCAAGGGCAAAGGAATCTTCCAGACTAAAGCATAAGTTATTGAAAATTATAAATGTCAACTGTCAAAGTATTTGTTCAAAAGCAGCCAGTTTCCTCCTGCTCCTTGAAACTGAAGATCCGGATATCGTTGTGGGAACTGAATCTTGGCTACACAGTGGTATAGCATCCGGGGAAATTTTTCCGTCTCAGTATCAAGTTTTTCGGCGAGATAGAACTACTGATGCTCACGGAGGAGTATTCCTAGCTATTAAAAATACTTTAATTGCCTCGGAGGAAAAGAATTTAGAAACTGGAACTGAATCAGTCTGGGCAAGCATACACGTCAAAGGTATTAGCCCCGTGTTTATTGGTGCATTTTACAGACCTCAGTCAACTAAGGAAGATTATATCAGGCAACTTGATATCGCATTAAACAAAATCCCAAGACAAGCATCCATCTGGCTACTAGGGGATTTTAATTTACCTCACGTTGACTGGGAAAACTCTGCATTTGTCAGTGGAGGATCTTATCCAGCTCCCAGCAAAGCCATGATTGAAATAACACAGGATCACAACCTACACCAGAAGGTTCTTACACCAACTAGAGAAAAGAACATATTAGACTTGTGCTTCACAAACAGTCCGTCTTTTGTGAAAAATGTCACAGTTACTGGAGGTATCAGTGATCATGATGTGGTAATCATCGAAGCAGATATCAAACCAAAATTTGTGAGACCACCAAGACGAAAAATCTTCCTTTACAAAAAGGCCAAGTACGATGACATCTCCAAGGATATTACAGCTTTTGATGAGCTCCTCACTCCTGATTACATAGCAAGTCATGATGTCAATGAAATCTGGTTAGGTTTCAAGAACATCGTTATTTCTTCAATGAATAAGTACATCCCTTCTAAGGAAAGTTCGTCGAGACGTAACCTCCCCTGGATAAATCACAGCATTAAGAAGGATATACGAAAGAAAAAGCGATTGTACAAAAGGGCTAAAAAACTGAAAACATCTGAAAGCTGGGAAAAATTCAAAACCCACCGACGTAAGACTGATAGATATATATTCGTAAAGCCTACAGGAGTTATATTAGGGACACCATAGGAGGGAGTTTAAAGGAAAACAACACAAAACCATTCTGGAATTTCATCAAAACCACAAAACAAGAGGTTTTTGGTGTATCTACTCTAAAGAGAAGTGACGGGAGTCTTGCAACCTTACCAATGGACAAGGCCAACACCCTTAATGACCAGTTTTGTTCTGTATTCACTACAGAAGATCAATCTGAGATGCCAAGATGTAATTATGAGGACATACCTGATATTACTGAAATTAATGTCACAGTTTCCGGTGTATTAAAACTCCTTAACAATGTCAAGCCAAATAAAGCAACAGGACCTGATGAAATCCCAGGCAGAATTCTGCGGGAATGTTCAGAGAGCTTGGCTCCAGTCTTAACCAAGATTTTCAACAAATCCTTGTCTACTGGTTCACTTCCAGACGACTGGCTGAATGCAAATGTATCTCCCCTTTTCAAGAAAGGTGATAGATCGAATCCTGCAAATTATCGTCCGATCTCCCTCACTTCAATTACATGTAAATTATTAGAGCATATTATCTATCATCATATAATATGCCACCTTGAACAACATAATGTTTTATTCGATAAACAACACGGGTTTAGGAAAGGGCTTTCCTGTGAAACACAACTTACTGGTCTTATTAACGATCTTGCAACAACTCTGGACTCAAAGGGGCAAGTGGATATGATCATCATGGATTTCAGTAAAGCGTTCGACACTGTTCCACATGAACGCTTACTACTTAAACTTTCCAGTGTGGGCATTAGAAACAACATTTTAACCTGGATTAGAAATTTTTTTAACACAACGGCATCAGAAAGTAGTGCTGGATGGCAAGTCATCCGCAGAGGCCAAAGTGTTATCAGGAGTTCCTCAAGGCACAGTTTTAGGGCCACTCCTTTTCCTTGTTTATATTAACGACCTACCCAGAGGAATTAAGTCAGACATACGACTTTTTGCTGACGACTGTATTATCTATAAGGAGATCAAGTCACCTGAAGACCAATGTAGACTCCAACAGGATCTAAATGATGTCATTGCCTGGGAAAAGAAATGGGAAATGAATTTCAACAAATCCAAATGTTACTCTATGAGTATTACACATAAACGCAAACCTCCCAAGTTCACATACAAGATGAACGATATGCCCCTTGCTGAAGTGGAACACTACTCATATCTGGGAGTCGAGATATCTAAAGATCTTACCTGGTCGCGTCATATACACAAAATATGCAACAAGGCAAACAGCATGCTGGGGCTCTTGAGAAGAAACATTCACTGCTGTCCTCCTGAAGTTAAGTCAATTGCTTATAAATCACTGGTACGCCCAAGATTGGAATACTGCCATGCCATATGGGATCCTTACCACAAGGTACACATATCATCAATTGAAAAAATCCAAAATAGAGCTGCACGATTTGTAACCAGCAATTACAACAGAGAGACCAGCTCGTCTTCCCTGGTCCAAAGACTTGGATGGGAGACCCTTGAAGACCGTCGTATTAGAGCCAGACTTACAACCATCTACAAAGAAACCCATGGACTGATCCCAAACAATGTAGAGAAATTCACCCACAAAGGAAACTATCATACTCGTCGACTTCATGGAGAATTTTCCTATGAGAGGCCTAAATTCAGCAAGGATTGTCTTAAGTATTCCCTCTACACTCGCACGATTCCAGAGTGGAATCTACTACCAGATAGTGTGAAAACGGCCCACAACCTTGACAAGTTTAAAGCAGATCTATTAAATATAGATGTGTTTAGCATAACCCAAAAAGCTCATTTCAAGATTTAATTGTTGCTGCTGCAAATGACCTCGACCACTGTACCGTGATAGCCCACCAGGGCGTTGTGTGCAGTATACAACCAGAACCAGAACCAGAACCAGAAATTTTTCAGATGAGATATACTTATCAGATGTCACACCCGCACAGGAAATGTGAACCCATTCATTACACTCTGTACTACACAACAACGCCTTTTGGTTTGATTTGACAGGTTGCAGACAACATACGCGTGGATTCTTAAATACCATTACAAATTAACAACAAAGTCGTGGTAAATAGGCAAAATGCTAAAAACGAAATCAAAATAGAAAGACGATATGGCAAGACATATCTCAAGTTCTTACAGCCGGGAATTGAGTCTTTCGAGATAACGGTCTTTGGTGATGGTGAATCGTTCGCCTCTGGGTGATTTCACTATGATTTTACCGTCTTGCGCCCATAGTTTACAATGTTTCGTTGTCTGGTCTCGCTTGATTTTCTAGAAAAAGAGTTTCGATTGTCGTTTCGTCAAGTTCTCGTTGATAAAGACGGTTTTGTGCTTCGAAGATTGTTTCCTGAGGTTGAATCGCACTTGGTAGACCTTTTCTCTCACGCGATAGTTTGCGAATTTGATGATGACGTTCCTTGGCTGCGATTTCCTTCCCTTGTTCGAGGTCGAGGTGGCAGCAGACGACGACTGTTCGAGGAGGGGTCCTAATCGATGAGAACGGTCGATGTCATCGTCACGTATTTCGATTCCGAGGTCTTCCTGGCATATCGTTTTGATGATGGAGTCGGTGTTTTCGTCCGCCTTCTCCTGTATTCCAGCGAAGATGAGCAGTTTCTCTTGGCACATTGTTCGGCCTCATTCATGGCGGTTTCCAGATCACGCACGGCCGCTTCCAGGGACGCCATTTTCTTTTTTCATCGCGGCTTTCAATGTCGAATAGCATAGATCGTTGAACTTCCTTACATATGGCAGACTGGACCTCATTTAGCAGCTTGTGTTTTAGAGCGTTGACGAGCTTTGTGATAAAATCCGAGTTAGATAGCAGGTTTTCCACTGCAGCTTGAATAGTTTCAGTCAGCTCGACATCATTAGCTCCGTTTATAGCAGGATCACCATGCTGTTTCTTCGCTGCAGTACACGGGTACGCCGGCTTTGTTGGTAGTAGTGGCCCGTTTCGGTCGGCCGTTTGCAGGCACTTTGTAAGGTAGATTGCTGGTCTATTGTGTAAAGTATATGTTTCGCGGAGCGGTACTTCACACACGTCTATAAATTACGGCGTTCCGTTTCTGTGATATTATTTATTTTGACGTTTGTGAGCATTTCACATTATTTGTAGGCACATATGTCTTAAACGCCACATAACACCAATAAGGTAGAAATGAAACAAAGATTTCGTGCAGTTTTTTCTCTGTAAAATGCGTGAATTTTGATATATCACTTTGTGGGCGTTTTTACATGTATGGGTCGACGCCGGTAGAAGTACGTGCTCAGCGCCACGTATCTAGTTATGAAAAAAACGTCGTGCTTTATTTTCATTTTTTTTTTTCTTTGACATGATATATATTTCATTATTTTGTTGGCGTATGTCCGTTTTTAAATGCTGGTATTAACCCTGTGATGTGGAAGAACTCACATCTCAAATGAAGAAGATGGTTGATGAAGAGAATAGCGAACTGAATTACAAGCAGAAGGCGTGCGTGCAAGTCAATGCTTCTTGATGAAATGTGTTCAACGAGGATACATGTTTGAATTGCAAGTGTTCTTTAGTGTGCTATCAGCATGTCAATATGAACTCGGTTCTGCCAATTTCAGCAACTATGTTAAAAAGACTGTCCTTTTAAATAGAGTGAAAATTGTCATGAATAGATTCACCTGTTTTGTCAGTTTTATTCTCGTCTTTAGTCTTCTGTGTTCTCCCTCTCTCTCTCTCTCTCTCTCTCTCTCTCTCTCTTGCCCCATTTCTTTTTCTTCTTTTTTTCTGTTACAGTTACATTACTCATGTATGTCTTCTTGTGTGTATGATTTCTTGGTTAACTGTTTCTGGGCCATAGACAGTTTTGTCAGTTTATTGGTAGATTTGTGTTTTTTTCTCTCTTTTTGATAATGTTGATCAAAATTATGGTTTGCAAAAGGCTATGCAAGTAGAATTTGTGTGTGTAAATCTGTGGATTTCTGGTGTCAGATTGTTTTACATTGTTTGTTATTCGATTGATTTGTGGGGGGGGGGGTTCTTTTTGTATAAAAAAAGAAAGATGTTTTTACTACATGGTTAGATGCCCGTGAAGTACATGTTATATCTTCATTTCTTTTCTTGCCATTGTTTTCATATACAACTACTCAAATTGCTCAATCATGTGCGTCAGTGAATTATTGTTAACAGAGAGGTATTGAAAGTCCATGACAGCCCTGATTGTTGGTCTAAGAAAAAATATAATCAAACAAGCAAAAGGAGGTTCTTGTTGTTCCAAGCTACATAAGAAAGTGATTTCTGGAAATCACAAGGAGTAGAAATGAATGCTATAAGTTTGTATTATGTTGATTGATTACTAGTAAGTATCATTATTATTTGTGTGTGTGTGTGTGGATGGGGATCTCACTTCACAATTATGAATAGAGAAAAAATTGTACATGACATGAATGTGGATTGTATTTCAACAAAATGTCTCTACTCCCAATCTTTGATTGACATAGATTTTTTCAATGTTTTCTTTTTATCATTTTTGAAAACAAAAACAAAATATGTGAGTTAAATATTCAGGCTATCTGATTCCATGATTGATACATTTGAATGTGTGCACTTGACAAATTTACACATCATTTCATTTAACTCCTGCTTGCATCATGATCAAGTGTATACAGTGACTTGAATAAGCAGAAACAAAAAAGATTGGCAAGCACAATCAATGAGAGTAGAATGTAGTCATTCAATTTAGTTTTGTGATTTGGTTTTTTTTTTTTGTTATTTAGTCAGTGTAGTCACACAGTCAATATAATTGGTAATCTTTTGCTCCAAGTAAGTTTAATACCAAGGCACGGGATACTCTTAAACATCATCTCATGTGTGATGAACAATAGTGCGAGGTATACTCAAGAATACAATCATGTCAACAACAACAACAACAACAAAAAAGATTACTATGGTACCTTCCACAACGATTTACATTGAAAGTGGTGAATCAATCCAAACATTCAGGGTATGGAACTATAGCTCATTGCCCACATCTTGCGGAAAATCCCATTCAATTTGTCTCAGTGGTCAAAGAGAAATGAGGATTTTTGCAGAGTATGTCAGGAATCCTTTCCCTCCTAGTTCTGTCTATTGTGTTTACACATTAATATGCATTTCCAAGAGCATCCAAGTGCTAAACTTGGAAGAATCAGACTCATGACATGCTTTACAACAACCCACATTTCCTTGTGACCGTTTAGCCAAATTGAATGGGGTTTTCTGCAGAATAGAGCTAAGATGTTATATTTTAAGACCCTGAAGTAGCATTAAGACGGTTTAATCATATTGGGTGTTATCAATGCAAAATATCTGATTGTGATTTTTTTTACATACTGTATTCTTTCACATTGTAATAGGAGGAAATTTAAAAAAAAAAAAGTAGATTCCTGTTTGAACACCCTCCAAAGCTGCCATCAAGTCTTAAATTTTGCAGATTGTTTCTGCTCAAGTCAGATGGGAAGGGGGGGGGGGGGTCAAAGTGAATACACCTGCTGATGACATTGTATTTTGATGATTGGAGTAGTGACACGTATGTCTCTGTATTTCCGTTTTTCTGTTTTAGTGCTGAGAGCAATAATAAATAGAGTATCAAACGAGATCAGTGTTCGTAATATTGTGTTTTGTGCCTTATCAGAGTGACATAATGTATGTCGTGTGTGCACTCATTCGAACCAGAAATATATATAAAGTAATGCAGGTTTGGAGATGTGTGTGATTGGCAGTTAACACAAAAATTGTTAAAGCCATGTTTACAATGATCTTCGTCAATCTTTTATACCAATGAAAAGATGTGTGTCTGTCTGTGTGTTAATGTCGCCGATAGTTATGGCAATTATTCTTTATGAAATGAGTGTTGATTGGTGTCAATGCATGGTACATGTACTCCGTCAGAGATTTATAAATCATCATATGTGTTACATAAATGCATAAATGCATAAAAATGCAGAATTATTAATATGTTTAAAGTCGGAGCAATAGTATAGCGAGGCTACTTCATGAACTTTTCAAGGAAAAGTAAACTTGAAAGCAGAAGAATATTATTTCATTAGTGCCGTGTCCGCCTTGTACTACTTCACAATGTCGGAATTTCGGAGCTTGGGTATTTTATTTGTTCATCGTGCCCCTGTCGGTAACCAGGAATAGCCTGGTAATAGTGTCGTTGCCCGGAAAGCAGTAGATGACAGGTTCGAGCCCCGTGGTTCCTTTATTCCGTTGCGATCTTACAAGTTTCGTTTGTAGAGGGAGACAAAATGAAGAAAATTCACACCTCAAAAATAAACTATGTTCGTCATTTCTGCTGAGAGGCTTTCATGAACTTTGATCAGACTTACATGACATACTTTCCAAAATGTCCCACTATTTCACAAATCTGAGTAGAGGAAGACTGTATTAGGAATATTGCAATTGTATCAAATACTTTCTTATCTCGATTTTTTATTGAAGTAGCTGAAAGCTGAGGTCTGTGGAGCAGAATTGCACCAGGGGGTTATCTAGCGGCCCGAAAAATTGTCGCTAGTGGTATAGCGTTTCAACTGCCGTGCCTGCGATTTTGCAAATTGTGAAGAAGTGAGTATAAATCAATTTTTCAACTCGATGAAGTGATTATCTTGTAACTGAATCAGCTCGACGGGCGTGATGCGATCATTGTAAGCACATTGATGAAGGGGTGATATACGGTTTCAAATTTACATGCAGATCTGTAATTGAACCACTAAGATTTTTTTTTTTGTTACGACATTAGGGGAAATTTATGGCATTTTGGAAATTGTCATGGTTGCTGAATGAATCTGTTTAACATAACATGGTGTTAATGTGGCTTCTCGGTGCTTATATTGTAGTCTATTTCATGATGATTATTTGACAAAACAATATCAATTATGAATCAATACATTGATCGTTAATTATGTATGACAATGAAGTGGTAAAAAAATATTATTAATTTGAAAAGTAGGGACCTTTAGTTTTAGTACACCGGCACTTGTAATCGTGACTCTAAAATGAAGTACGAAGAGACAAAACAAGGTAAGGTTACAATATACACTGTACAATATTGTTGTAATGTAAGATCTACAACCAGAATGAAGAGCGAAAAGGACTTCTATGTCTTTTTTTTCGAACAACTGCACAACAGAGGGAAAACGTTAGTGTTTAGCGCTGCAAGAGCGTTCAGACTACTCGTCTCTTTCGTGATACAACGGCATCGTCCTTTCAAGCGGGGATAGATAACGCCGAACCTACTCTGAACCCACTTTTGATGAAGGAATAAGGTTTGGACACGGACTTCGCAGTGGAAGTGGTGGAAAACAACAAACAAAGTACAACAGTGTATGTGGACGGAAGAAAGTAGCTGGTATAACAAATGTTTACATTAATTTTGATATACTTGAGAACAAGAATCGATCTTGTGATAAGATTATAACTGTACAGGTTATGTGGTTGTTTTTATTGAACTTTTGCGGTTTTTTTTTTCATCATGTCACGTGAAAAGGTATGTCTTCTGAAGTTGAAGTATACATTGTATGTATATACATATATAAGCTGACGAATATCCCTTAACTTGCATGTTGAGCTTATCTTTTTTTTTTCATTTGTAACGTCGTATGGCCTAAACGTATTTACATTTGTTATTATACCTGGAGAAAACACACCCAAAAACGCCATACCAAACTAAATCTAGACCAGGGCGCTTAGAGTGAATACCTCTCATTGCGATTATCGCTAATATTGAATCAATATAAACAACTTGTCCAAAAGCACCGCATATACACAAGGTAGCATGATCATGTTTCATCATATTGTACCTGGAGAAAACATACAGAAATCAAACTAAACAAAACAAAGCAAAACTTGACCAGACGAGGGCATTAACCTCACGGGCTTTCGTGTCTGAATGCCCTCATAATCGCCATACAGTCAGTTGTATAGGTCGCATGACTACTAATATGAATACTTTGGCTACGGTCACAACTCAGAGCGGCGACCGACCGATTTGTAGCCTGCTCGGTCGCTGCTGAAATTTTGGCACCGCTCAGTAGTTTTTGGAGATGCTGAGCAGGCTATAAAACCCCAGCGATGGCCGAGCAGTGCCCTGTCGATTTCCCGTCGGTCACCGATCGATTTTTAGTACAATTTTTGGCGAAATATGGGGATCTGCAACACGCAGAGTCCGAGCAGTCACCGAGCGATGCCCCATCGGCAACTGGACGATCTCCCACCGGCCACCGGCCGATTTTTACGAAATCGCTCAGCGACCGACGGGTGATCGATAGGTCATCTACCGGTGACGGCCACCCGCCGGTCTCAGCCGGAAATTTCTTACGAACTACCTGTGTTTATTAATGTACCTGTAATGTAATTTGTGATGTGTTAAGTACTTAATCAATTAAGATAAAACTCGAGGCAAAAGATCTAAGAGTTAGATTATCAACTAACAAACCTCAGCTATGTGTTACCTCAGATAACTAGAAATTAGGAAATAAAACAAAAGGGAGGAACACCCAAGATGGAACACAGATTAGAACAGATTAGATTTTTCCAAAATATCTTTTTTGCTTCGATATTTAACAGTATTTTTCTATTCCTATTTAATTTCATATTTGAATTTTCCCCATCTCTTGTCATGCATTTCTTCTTCAATCAATAGGTCTTTAATGAACGATAAGGTGAACAAACCATATTATACTACGTCAACATATCAACACTAACTTTTAGCTTTCATCTCTTTTGTCCCAAAGTGGTTGCCTCTGACTTCCATGTCCCTCATGTTGGTTGCCGAGACGTCGAGATGCTGAGATGTTGGTGGGGTTTCCTTGCCTCTTATCCCTCCCCCTGCTTCTTCAAAATTAGGCTAGATTATCTTCTCCATCTAGTCCCTGGTTTCCTTCAGTGCTTCTGTCATTTTAATCCTAACATTTTTAGTCCTAAATCGCTCAACGGCGACCGCTCGATCTATTCTCTTGGTTTTCTTCTGTGCTGATGTCATTTTTGTCTCTATTATTTTTGTTCCCTAAATCGCTCGGCAGCGACCGCTCGATTAGGTCAGTGCCTGGGCGGTTCCCGCTCGGACACCGAGCGCATTTTGGGCAGCGAATTTAACTCCGCGTTAAAACTTCAGCGGCGACCGACCGATGCCCTAAAGATCAGTGGCGCCTGGTCGGTCACTGGTCGGTCACCGGTCGTTGTTCGACCGGTTTTGGCTAAAAACTCGCCGACCGGTCGCCGAGCAGGCTGATTTTAGGGGTTGTGACCGTAGCCTAAACTTATCTGAAAGCGCCATGTACACATGGCACATGTACCATAGAAGATCGATAAAAGGAGGGCGGGTTAAGATAATTATCATGATGATAATATCCAGGATGCAAAACCACTTGATAACCTAGATGGACGAAAGCGAACAAACAAGTCCTTAATCAAACTCGAAAAGACATTACTATTAAAGAATTTATTTTTAACATAACCGTGTTAAGTATGAGATTGGTAGAGTCGAGGAGTACCAGTATGTAATATGAGGCATTAAAGCGTCTCGTAAATAAAGACATCAAAAACAAGAAAAAAATAGATCACTGTTGCATCCTGCTTGTCTCGGTTCAAGAGAGAATATCTGACGCCAACGCACTGAAAATGTGTTAGAAAGTTCTCGATGTTAGTCTGAGAAGCCGGACACGAGTAAAACACAGCTTGTTCAAGTGCAACCAGGTCTTTCCCTTTAGACACCCTGGAAATAAAGTTGAGAGAGTGACCAATAAACAAGAATGGAAAAACGGGAATAAAAAGAATACAAAGTGGAAACAAGCAAGGGATAGAAAGAAAAAAATATAACAAAGGAAACAGCGACATAAAACTAGACTAAAGGTTACATATGGGACAGTAGCAGATGTCTTTGAAAATCAATGGTATACGGATGTCTCCCATGCAATAGCAATTCAAGCCGCGGCTTTAGAAATCAATAAAACAACATGTTGGTGTGTGCGCGCGCGCGCGTGTGTGTGTGTGTGTAAGTGTGTTTTTGCTTCTTGCAATAGCATTTTTCATACCCCAAGGTCTGCTGCCACTTGGTCCCTGGGCCTGATTTGTGCTTATACCCTTATAGCATATGCAGTTCAATCCATTGCCAGTAGGGATCGAGACTTTTGTCTGTGACCTACACCATTTTCTGTGCTGGGACTTGATTGGCAGAAAGCATACAAAGGCAAGTGCGTACTTACCACTAAATAAGTTCTTTGCACATATTATTTTATGTCCGACGTAGAAAAGTGCTCTCATTGAAGTGTTATGGATCTTTCATTCATTAATTCTTAAATTTTTCACTTGTTTTGTTTTTCTTTCCATCCCCTGAAAAATAGAACAAGTTTTTTTTTAAATAGATATACGCGAATGGAATCTTTTATACTTTATTTTCTATTTATATGGTACTCCTGCCCGAGGTTTTTATTAATTCTGATTTGATCTTCGGAATGCTCTGAATTGGTGTTGGAAATCTCTCCCCTACTTAAGTTCTTTTCCTTTTTCTCTCGCTCTGTCGCTCTCTCCTCTTTCTATCTCTCTGTCGGTATGTGTGTATGCATGCTAGAGGGAGAGGGAGAAGAGAGGGGGAAGAAGTAAAACATGCTGTTCTTCACTACTCAGTGCTACGAGAGTTTGTTGGACATTCATGAGTCAGGGCTAGGTATGACAGTATTACATAATTTTTTTGAATAAAAATATTTATGCAGCAGGCACGGTGTTATGTCCGCAAATAACTGTCATCAAGTTACAGCTCTCCAATTTGGTTGTGCACAAAATATTTTGAATCTTGATTTTTTTTTTTATTGGTTATTTTCATTTCATGTCCTTTCTATGTATTTATAACCGCTTAGATGATCATAACTGCAGTCTCTAGGAAAGCATGAAATGATTGATATGGTGCATGCAGATATTTTTGTTTTGATTTTACGCTATAAAGAAAATTCAGTAAAGATTTTAATGGGTGTAGGTCGACGAGGGACTCGTAAGACCGTGACGTCATCACAATTCTTGGTCCCCTTTGCGTGTTTGGTGTCTTTTGATATCGCTGTTTTGTGATAGTTTGTGAAATTTGAAAATTCCATATCTGTCTCACTTTGTTGTTTGTATTTGTAACTCTCCTCGATTTTAATGGTATATAGCATTATGTTTGACTATTTTGTTTGATAAAGTCGAGACAAATTCTTCGCGAAGAAAACTGTACCGAAAGAATATCTGATGATCATTGGATATCAAGCTAATGCGCTGTAAGTAGAAAGAATGTGATATCATCATGGACATAGCAAATAAATGAAAGAGAATGTACATTTAATATTGGCCACATAAATGTGGAAAGGCGCTATGCAAATCATTGTAAATCTATCATTATTATCAGTTTATTGAGAGGTGATTGCGAGGATTAATGCTTTAACCCGTTCCTTACTGGAACCTGGTGACGTACGTAATATTATGTCAATGGTGATTTAAGAACTCAGTATGGAAAGGGTTAATTGCCTGTAGGACGCTGTCATTGAGGGTTTTTTTTAGCAACCAGCACTCGGATAAGCAAGGGCTATTTGAACACTCACACATAAAGAAAAAAATGCTCCTCACATAATGTAATGTAAATAATGTAAATAGAGCAGCAGAGCATGGACTCGTGTTACAAGTCAGGAGATAGTTACTGAAATGTATTGCTCTAACAATGATTGTCACATTGGAAACTACATGTTGAAACTACAAGTTGATAGCGTAAAAAGTAAAGCGTTACATAATTTGTATGCTTCCAGAAGGCAAGGCCATATGTTGAATAAGACACCTCATTAACCCTGTATAATACAATGATTCGTCCTCACTTTGAGTACTGTAACAAAATCTGGATGAAATCAAATTCTGGTAACATAAAAGACTTCAAGTACTTCAGAACAGAGCCTTGCGAACTGTTCTGAAAGTGGATTAACGTCACAATAGACGAGATTTGTATGGGAGGCTGCATATTGACTGCCTCAGTGCCAAAGTGAAATAAAGACCTCGGTGTTTTCATTTACAAAGTAACCTCCTACCTGATTTTCTGACTTATCAAATTAATATAAAAGTATCTCAATCAATTGCAATCTCAGGAACTCGGTATTTAAAAATTGTTATCAAAGCCAAAAACCAATTGCTGTAAACGTAGCACTATTAATACAGCAGATAAATTATTCAACCAATTATCAGAAGCCACGAGAACATTTACGAGGTAAGCACAATTTTTGAATGATATCGATTCTGTTTTTTACTTGATTTATGAGTTGTTTTTTTTCTCTTTTTGAGTTGTATTTTTCTTTCTCTTCTTTCCAAGATTTTTCTTTCGCGATTTACTGTTTTTGTATTTGATTCTGCCAAAGAGTCTTTTGTATATAATGATATGTACTTTTTTATTTGTTCTCTCATCTTTTTGTTTCGTTGTAGTGATTATTATCTATGTATTATCTCATATGTTGATTGTACCACTACATGGTTTTTTGTTCTTTGTATCATACTGACTTGCTGAAAAACAGCCTAAAGGCTGAGTGCAAGTATTTTAGCCCATGTTTAAATGAAACAAACAACAGCAACAACGACATCATCATGTTGTAAAGGTATATACAAGAGAGCGTGTAAGCAGGTAACTTTATAATAGATATGTATTGATAAAGAGATTAACAGCAAACATACGCGAGGAACACTATTATAAATATATCTGGGAATGTGCGATAAAACTTCCAGATATGTCGTTTCAATCTTTCCTCTTCTAAGTGTCGTCTTGCATGCCATGTTTTGTAGTCTTCTTGGTATATGGCGGAGGCATATCAATCGCCATAGCGCTATTTTGAGCTCTCTGTGTTTTTAAAGATGTGCATAATATTTCTCTATTCGTGTATGTTTTTATTAGTATAATTTTCTATCATACGTGTATATGGTCAATAATTTGTAACTTTACGGAAGTTTCAGTGCATTTGAAACGCAAGAACGAAGTGCGCGAGATTTTCTTTTTTGTTTTAAATATCACCTGTATGCTTGTTTTGTTGTTTCTTGATATTCTGTTGGTGATTACTTTGTATTTTGATTTTATTTAAGTTTTCGTACACTTTTAGGCCTTAGATCTCGTGCATAATTATATTCTTGTTAGTTAATTTGCAGTTTATAATTCATTGTATCATTTTAGAAGTTGACATAATCATTATTTGTGAAGTTTGTATGTGCAATTCATTCCCTGGGTTACGATGTAAATCATCCTTCATTTTAATCGCATTGTTCGGAGAGTGGTTGTTCATGCTGTGAATGCGTGGCGTTTCATTAATTCCACACACATTTATTTATTTTTTCTTTCAGTTCGTCGTTGGATATCTGGCATCCACTTGACAAATTGCCAGCCGCAATGAAGAGACTTTTGATATCGTTTCTTCTCCTTCTTTCCGTTCTCATCTTGACCAGCGCTTTGCGCATAAGACGTGAGTTTATATGTGCCGGAAGTTGTTAGTGCTATACTGTATACCGGACAAAAACAATCAGCACATTGTACTACGCAGGTGTCATGCATATTATATACAACAATCACACCCAAGTTGTAACACACTCAAGTTTTATATATATATATATATATATATATATATATATATATATACACGAGTTGTATTCCTTTCTCTTCTGTGATCGAGCACACACACTTACCGACACGCTTGCAAGCACATACTCCTTTCTATCGATATTCCGTAATCACTTGATGTACAGCAGTTAGAGAACAAGTCCACCTTCATAGACATGTGGATTGAGTGAATGCAGCAATATTAGTAGAACACATCAGTAAAAGTTTGGGGAAAATCGGACAATCATGGTCAAAAGTTATGATTTTTTTAATTTTCTGCACAATCTCTGCTGGATGACAAGACTACTACAGTGTATGATGTTACAGGCATTGAACGATTTAAAGATAATATATAAAGAGAATTCCATTTTTTTTTAAAGTGCACATTTCCCCGACTTGTCCCTGACGTATGTTGAGGGTAATACTATTTCCCATGCCTCCGGAAAGAGGCAAGTCAAGCGTTCTTTCATTATGCGAGAAAAGTGAAAATATGTGAATTTTTCTTTATACTTTCTTTATATTGTTCTACGCATGTGACATCACAAGCTGTAGCAGTCTTTCCATCCAGCAGTGACTGAGCAGAAACTTCAAAAAATCACAAATTTTGAAAGGATTGTCTAATTCTTCTCAAACTGTCACTGTTGTGTTCTACTGTGAACGTGGACTCGTCCTGTAAGTAACACGTTGTGTAATGGCACAGTTGATTAAGATGAGAAGAATTTGCTCAAGATCGTATTTCCAAGATACAAATGTGATAAATGACGTTTATAATTATATTGAGCGTGGTTTCAGTGAATTATATTGATATGACGCTGGTTGACTGATTTGCCTAACCATAATGTTAACCATAATGGCATAGCATTTATTTGTTTCTCTATTGTATCTTATTGATGCAATAGAGATAGAGATAGTGATACAATAAGAGATGATGAGTTAACAATAATGATACTATTTATATCTCTATCGTATCTCTTTGTTGTTGTTGTTGTTTTTTATTTCCTCTGTCTTTATTACATGTTATTGTGTTCAGTACATTGTTGTACTGATTTCATGAAATTATTTGTATACCCAAACATTTCTTTGTACCCTTAATTTGTTGGATATGAAATAAAACATCTTGAACTTAATTTGCTTAGTCAATAAAACACTGAGGACCGTAAGAATATTAGGAGTCCATATACCAAAAGCATTTTGGTCATATTTTATTGCAACTGATTGGTAATCAGTTACGTACGTGTTTGTTTGTGATCATTTAAAATGATTTCATATTTCTCGCTTTGTCTGAATGTTGATGGAATAGTCGATAGATCGCTTTCCCTCGAATTCATCATTCCGAAGGTTCATTAATCAGAAAAAGTCAATACATTTTGTTATTCAAATGGTGCATACTTCCGGACATAAAATAATATTCGTTAGTCCGAAGGTTTGTTAATCCCAAAATGAATAAGGCTATTAATCCGAAGCTTCGTTAGTAAGGACTTTCTTTCCAATTTTCGGATTAACAAACCTTATTTCATTATCGGAGCGAGGAACTTTCGGCATAACTGAACAAATTAATGTTCGGATTAACTAACCTTTTTTTTTTTTTTGGATTATCAAACCTTCGACAAATGAACATTACCCAATATTTTTCTCGTCAAAAGGAATCCTCTTTCTTTGTTATAACAACTCGCTTGGAAAATACCTTTAAGTTGTGGCTTTGCTTGAAATCATAGTATCTTTCCTCGTTAAACTCTATTTGTATACAACGTATTAAATTTCATCAAAAATTTACTATAGCTTAGCATTATCATTGGCAATACGCAGTCAATATATATTTAATGGTTATATAAAGCGACTGCACCCGAATTGAAAGATAGACTATCACATCGATTGGATCTGTCGTTAAAGCAAACAGACACGGGGAGGTCCAACAGAAATGATTATCTCAGATTAAGATCCATTTAATATACTGATGATTTTTTTTTTGTTTGGTAGTGATGTCGAAAAGAAAAGCACTTGATAAACACACAAAACAATTTTCTCAAATGAGCATGAACTGTTATGGTTGTTATCTTTATTTGATATACACACGGATTTCTTCAAATTCTCATTTTCTGCTTCAAAAGAAGAATGGGAAGGAAATGAATCGTACATACATACGCATTAAAAGAACGACAACATTGTATCAAATTGGTGTATTGAAAGCTCAAAAGTTGTTTCTCAGTTTGCAATTTGTCGTCTTTGACTATAAAACGATGACATTCTCATGTCAGATGCTTTGATTCGATTGCTATTGTCGTGTGCAGATACCATGCGTTTTGATCGAGCACGCTTTGTACCTAAAATCTTATTGAATTTTTAGAATTGACATTCATTGATCTGGCGCACTCTTCTGATGAAATATCCGGGAATCTCAGAGAAGTATAGTATAAGTCTGCCATCTATGGGGGGAGACCAAGCGGGGGAAGGATGTGGGAGGAGGTATCCCCTCCCACTTGAGGGAGCATTTGCATCTTTATAATTGCAATTCAACATTCTGCACACTTTTGGTGGACTAGGGTAGCAAAATCTATGTACTGCAGACACGGGGGGGGGGGGGGGCTTAGATAGCGGGAGGGGGGATGGAACGGGTGTCCCCAACCCCTCCCATACGAGGGAGCTTTTGCATTATAAGAACAGAAATGAAAATATCTTGTATACACATTCTGTTAATATAAAAGTGTACTAAGTCTATGGGAAAGAACCGAACGGGGAGATCCTGCAGTTCATTACAATTCAACAATCTTGTTTACACATAAGGGATGAAATATTTGGACATTTTTTAATGCGCCTTGACCACGTTAGCTATGTGGAATTGGCGCATTATAAGTACCCTGTATTATCATTATTATTATTATTATTATTATCATTATTATTATCATCATCATTATTGTTATTATCATCATTATAAACAAAGACAGCAAGAAAATGGTCCCATCTTGGGATGTATTAGGGCGGCAAAATGACATTTGCTCCAACCCCCGTCAATATTTTCGGGGGGGGGGGGGCAAATGCCCCCTGTCTTCGAGGATCGACACCCCTGCACACATTATTATTTGAGTGGACTTGTATTTTAAGATGGTCACACCACCGAGACGGGTACAAGCTGATCCTCAACAATCATCAATAATGATTCTCTATTATCTTCTTTTCGTGATGATATAACAGCTTGTGGACCTGGGGAAGAATACAGAGCATGTGGCTTTCGGAATTTTGAACAGACTTGTCAGACGCGATTGGTAGGACCGCCATCACGCCCCCAATCATGTGAACCGGGCTGTTATTGTAGGAGTGGGTACGTTCGCCACGCCGGGAGGTGCATTAGACGGGAGCAATGCTCAGGTAGATCAACAATGTAGAACACTGTATGTATATGTGTATTTACCTGGGTATACAATAAGTAAGCATGTGCGTATTGTATGTATATAGGCCTATATTATGATTATGAATAATAGATAACGGGCCACCAAAAATCTGCAGTACATTAAGATACAGATCAAAACGAAATCTTATCTCGCACTTTTGCATTTTTGGAACTGACGTGAAAGATCTTATGCACACTTCTGACGAAATACAGTCAAACCTGTCTATAGCGGCCACCCAAGGGAAACAACAAAAGTGACCGCTAAGACAGGTTGGTGACAATTTTGAATTTCAATACTTGCATTTTATAATAGCAGAAAATACCCCATGTCATTCTTAAAAAACAACAACCAGCAAATAAGTTTGCGTGTGCAGCTATCATGAGGACTTTTGTTTTTTATACAATTCAATTCCTTTTATTCTTTATTACCTCCGCCAAGGGAGGAGGTTATGTTTTCGTTACCGTTGGTTTGTTCCTTAGTTAGTTAGTTTGTCCGTGTGCAAAATAACTTAAAAAGTAGTTAACGGATTTGGATGAAACTTGCAGGAAAGGTTTAGAATGATACAAGTAACAGATGATTAAATCTTAGTAGTGATCCGAGAATTTGGGGGGAATTTATGAAGGATTTTTTATATTTTGACAGGTAAGGTCAATGAACTCTGGAGTTCAGGCTGCGCGCACTACAGTGCGTGCTCCACTTTCTGCTGGCTAAAGTTATCAAGCAAATTAAACGGCTAAGAAATGGAAAAGCTCACGGTGAACATATGATCTTAAATGACTTTTTAAAACTGAGTACAACTTCTTTATTGGAAATTATTGTCAAACTATTTAATATTGTATTAGAAAGTGGTATTGTCCCCACGGCATGGACAATAGGCCTTATTCGACCACTTTATAAGAAAAAAGCAAATGCCAATGATCCGAATAATTACAGAGGTATTCTGTTTTGGAAAATTATTTTCCGCTATTTTGAATGAGAGATTGATCTCTTGTCTTGAAGGTAATGAATTATTAGGTGATGAACAGGCTGGATTCCGTGATGGTCATTCTACCCTAGACCACGTATTCGTACTTCACTCATTGATTGAGTTACTCTTACATTAGAAAAAGAGAGTGTATTGTGCTTTTGATTATAAGTAGGTATTCGATTTGGTTGACAGATCCTCTCTTTGGTGCAAATTGTTGGAACAAAATATTGATGGTAATTTCTTTAAAGTAATGACTCGTATGTACAAGCAGGCTAAATCATGTGTATTAACTGGATCTGGAAAATCAAATTTGTTTGAATGCAACATCGGAGCACGTCAGGGAGAAAATTTATCCCCTAGGTTATTCGCCCTATTCTTAAATGACTTTAAAGATTTCATTTGCAACAAATACGAAGGGATAGATTTTCTTCCTCACGAAATCGATTCTGAAGCATACGATATTGGATTTGATATCTATTTCAAGATTTTTACTTTACTTAATGCAGACGATACGATTGTACTTGCTAATTCTGAAAATGAACTACAAAATGCTCTCAATGCATTATCAGAATATTGTAAAAAATGGTACCTCCAAGTGAACACGAGTAAAACAAAAGTGGTCTCGTGGAAAAGTACGGAACATTCCCATTTTTAAATTAAATGGTGATATCGTGAAGTTGTTGATGAATACGTGTATCTTGGCACCACCTTTAATTACAATAATCAGTTCCGTAAGGCACAATCCAAACAACTCAATCAAGCGAGAAGGGCAATCTATGGCCTTTTATCAAAAACGTATCATTTACGTTTACCTATTGATATTCTTGTAGAATTATTTGATCAATTAGTATTACCAATTTGCTTTATGGAAGCGAAATTTGGGGGTTTGATATTGTTCATGATATCGAAATATTTCATATGAAATTTTGTAAACAAATATTACATGTTCGAAAAAAATACTGTAAATTGTATGACTCTAGGCGAGCTAGGGAGGCTGAAATTAGAAAACTGCATTGAAAGTAGAATGATAAACTTTTGGTGCAATCTTGTACATAGTGGACAAAGTAAACTATCTGGTAAAATCTACTTGATACTGAAATTACTTTTTGAACGAAATATCTATCGCTCACCATGGCTCATGAAAATACTTACGACGCTTAATAATATAGGCATGAACAACCTGTGGAACACGTGTGAAACTACAAGTCGTGAATGGATCAAAGCATCGGTAGAGCGCCGACTCGTTGAAATAGGCCTACACAAACAAAATTTGTCGTCCACTATCTTTGATAATTCACAAACCAAGATTTATCGTATATTCAAACAATCACTAAATTCTGATATTGAGAAATATTTGATTGAACTCCCGAAGAGAGATAGAATTATTCTTTGTAGGTTTAGGTGTTCAAACCATCACTTACCAATTGTTGCTGGAAGATATACAGATACTCCCAGGAACATGAGGATCTGTAGTCTTTGTGATATGAATACACATTTCATTACCTACTTGAATGCCTTGTTTTCGACAACGATAGGCAATAATTATTATATCTTTAAAAAATATTTTGTTACCACACCCAATACTTTGAAAATGGAACAAATGTTAACTCCTGCAATCCTAGAACAACTTCTAATTTAGTTAAGTTTTGTCATGGAATAATGATTTTCTTCAAGAACTCATAGAAAACGTATGGTAAACATTGAATTATTACTATAAAGTTAATTTCCTGTCTAATTTGTCATTTTCGAATATCAATTTTCCGCATTGTATCATCATTTACTGGCGCCAACTAGGACCACCCCTGTCTTTGCATTGTTTTATTATTTTTTCTTGTACAGTTATTTTACAGATTTAGTTATTTGGTTATTTGGTTAACTGCATAACATTATACGATTTTTCCCCATTAAATTTATGTACCTTCATTGTACTTTTTCATATTGTTTTTTCTTTTTTTTTTTTGGTCGATATGTAATCTCAAATATATAATTCACATGGTTTTCTCCAATACCCTGATTGGGTGACCTGAGATGAATCAAATAGGGTCGGAATGTTGGTAAAATTGTAAAATGTTAGTGTTAATAGTGCAAGCTGATCCTCAACAAGCATTAATAATGATTCTCTATTTTCTTCTTTTCGCGTGGATTGTATGTCAGTAACAGCCTGTGGACCTGGGGAAGAATACAGAGCATGTGGCTTTCGGAATTTTGAACAGACTTGTCAGACGCGATTGGTAGGACCGCCATCACGCCCCCAATCATGTGAACCGGGCTGTTATTGTAGGAGTGGGTACGTTCGCCACGCCGGGAGGTGCATTAGACGGGAGCAATGCTCAGGTAGATCAACAATGTAGAACACTGTATGTATATGTGTATTTACCTGGGTATACAATAAGTAAGCATGTGCGTATTGTATGTATATAGGCCTATATTATGATTATGAATAATAGATAACGGGCCACCAAAAATCTGCAGTACATTAAGATACAGATCAAAACGAAATCTTATCTCGCACTTTTGCATTTTTGGAACTGACGTGAAAGATCTTATGCACACTTCTGACGAAATACAGTCAAACCTGTCTGTCTATAGCGGCCACCCAAGGGAAACAACAAAAGTGACCGCTAAGACAGGTTGGTGACAATTTTGAATTTCAATACTTGCATTTTATAATAGCAGAAAATACCCCATGTCATTCTTAAAAAACAACAACCAGCAAATAAGTTTGCGTGTGCAGCTATCATGAGGACTTTTGTTTTTTATACAATTCAATTCCTTTTATTCTTTATTACCTCCGCCAAGGGAGGAGGTTATGTTTTCGTTACCGTTGGTTTGTTCCTTAGTTAGTTAGTTTGTCCGTGTGCAAAATAACTTAAAAAGTAGTTAACGGATTTGGATGAAACTTGCAGGAAAGGTTTAGAATGATACAAGTAACAGATGATTAAATCTTAGTAGTGATCCGAGAATTTGGGGGGAATTTATGAAGGATTTTTTATATTTTGACAGGTAAGGTCAATGAACTCTGGAGTTCAGGCTGCGCGCACTACAGTGCGTGCTCCACTTTCTGCTGGCTAAAGTTATCAAGCAAATTAAACGGCTAAGAAATGGAAAAGCTCACGGTGAACATATGATCTTAAATGACTTTTTAAAACTGAGTACAACTTCTTTATTGGAAATTATTGTCAAACTATTTAATATTGTATTAGAAAGTGGTATTGTCCCCACGGCATGGACAATAGGCCTTATTCGACCACTTTATAAGAAAAAAGCAAATGCCAATGATCCGAATAATTACAGAGGTATTCTGTTTTGGAAAATTATTTTCCGCTATTTTGAATGAGAGATTGATCTCTTGTCTTGAAGGTAATGAATTATTAGGTGATGAACAGGCTGGATTCCGTGATGGTCATTCTACCCTAGACCACGTATTCGTACTTCACTCATTGATTGAGTTACTCTTACATTAGAAAAAGAGAGTGTATTGTGCTTTTGATTATAAGTAGGTATTCGATTTGGTTGACAGATCCTCTCTTTGGTGCAAATTGTTGGAACAAAATATTGATGGTAATTTCTTTAAAGTAATGACTCGTATGTACAAGCAGGCTAAATCATGTGTATTAACTGGATCTGGAAAATCAAATTTGTTTGAATGCAACATCGGAGCACGTCAGGGAGAAAATTTATCCCCTAGGTTATTCGCCCTATTCTTAAATGACTTTAAAGATTTCATTTGCAACAAATACGAAGGGATAGATTTTCTTCCTCACGAAATCGATTCTGAAGCATACGATATTGGATTTGATATCTATTTCAAGATTTTTACTTTACTTAATGCAGACGATACGATTGTACTTGCTAATTCTGAAAATGAACTACAAAATGCTCTCAATGCATTATCAGAATATTGTAAAAAATGGTACCTCCAAGTGAACACGAGTAAAACAAAAGTGGTCTCGTGGAAAAGTACGGAACATTCCCATTTTTAAATTAAATGGTGATATCGTGAAGTTGTTGATGAATACGTGTATCTTGGCACCACCTTTAATTACAATAATCAGTTCCGTAAGGCACAATCCAAACAACTCAATCAAGCGAGAAGGGCAATCTATGGCCTTTTATCAAAAACGTATCATTTACGTTTACCTATTGATATTCTTGTAGAATTATTTGATCAATTAGTATTACCAATTTGCTTTATGGAAGCGAAATTTGGGGGTTTGATATTGTTCATGATATCGAAATATTTCATATGAAATTTTGTAAACAAATATTACATGTTCGAAAAAAATACTGTAAATTGTATGACTCTAGGCGAGCTAGGGAGGCTGAAATTAGAAAACTGCATTGAAAGTAGAATGATAAACTTTTGGTGCAATCTTGTACATAGTGGACAAAGTAAACTATCTGGTAAAATCTACTTGATACTGAAATTACTTTTTGAACGAAATATCTATCGCTCACCATGGCTCATGAAAATACTTACGACGCTTAATAATATAGGCATGAACAACCTGTGGAACACGTGTGAAACTACAAGTCGTGAATGGATCAAAGCATTGGTAGAGCGCCGACTCGTTGAAATAGGCCTACACAAACAAAATTTGTCGTCCACTATCTTTGATAATTCACAAACCAAGATTTATCGTATATTCAAACAATCACTAAATTCTGATATTGAGAAATATTTGATTGAACTCCCGAAGAGAGATAGAATTATTCTTTGTAGGTTTAGGTGTTCAAACCATCACTTACCAATTGTTGCTGGAAGATATACAGATACTCCCAGGAACATGAGGATCTGTAGTCTTTGTGATATGAATACACATTTCATTACCTACTTGAATGCCTTGTTTTCGACAACGATAGGCAATAATTATTATATCTTTAAAAAATATTTTGTTACCACACCCAATACTTTGAAAATGGAACAAATGTTAACTCCTGCAATCCTAGAACAACTTCTAATTTAGTTAAGTTTTGTCATGGAATAATGATTTTCTTCAAGAACTCATAGAAAACGTATGGTAAACATTGAATTATTACTATAAAGTTAATTTCCTGTCTAATTTGTCATTTTCGAATATCAATTTTCCGCATTGTATCATCATTTACTGGCGCCAACTAGGACCACCCCTGTCTTTGCATTGTTTTATTATTTTTTCTTGTACAGTTATTTTACAGATTTAGTTATTTGGTTATTTGGTTAACTGCATAACATTATACGATTTTTCCCCATTAAATTTATGTACCTTCATTGTACTTTTTCATATTGTTTTTTTTTTTTTTTGGTCGATATGTAATCTCAAATATATGATTCACATGGTTTTCTCCAATACCCTGATTGGGTGACCTGAGATGAATCAAATAGGGTCGGAATGTTGGTAAAATTGTAAAATGTTAGTGTTAATAGTGCAAGCTGATCCTCAACAAGCATTAATAATGATTCTCTATTTTCTTCTTTTCGCGTGGATTGTATGTCAGTAACAGCCTGTGGACCTGGGGAAGAATACAGAGCATGTGGCTTTCGGAATTTTGAACAGACTTGTCAGACGCGATTGGTAGGACCGCCATCACGCCCCCAATCATGTGAACCGGGCTGTTATTGTAGGAGTGGGTACGTCCGCCATGCCAGCAGGTGCATTAGACGGGACCAATGCTCAGGTAGATCAGCAATGTAGAACACTGTATGTATCTGTATACTATATGACGGGCCACCAAAATCTGCGGGTGTACATTGTTTTTATGTATGTCCTCATTCAGATATGGTGGGCTTAACTCGACAAGGTTATCGACGCTATTGTATCAACTGTCAAACTCAGTCTATTTCTAGGTCGAATTCGGCTTTTTTTTTTTTAGCCCGGCCTATCTGAAAATAGAGGTAAGTATTAGTCCTTATGCTGCTTTTCATCTTTTCATGAATGTGTGGTGTCAAAATTGTTTTTCCTGCCTGAAATCGGTATCATATGAATGATGTTATAGACATACTGAAATTAGTCATGGTAGTAGTAAGACAATAACCTTTGCTTTGTAATTGTTTAAGTGTAGAATTAGATTGCTTCATTTACGCTTTTCTTTCGTATACTTTTATACTCACAGTATGTGGTATTCCCAGCTTTTTATCATGCCTATAATTTTTCACATAATTATCATGGTTTATTGTATTATTGTAATGTTTTATCAAGATCAATTACTTTCGGGGTGGGGGCGTCTGAATATAAGGAAAGACATAAAAATGAAATGAACTATTGCGATAAGAATCATAATTGAATGATGGTTATGTGCAAATTGGCAGACCCATGATAACGGGCTTCGAAATACATCACATGCTGTGACGAACTTCACTGTTTGTTTGTTTGTGTATGTGCTCTTGTTTTGTGTCAAAAATCGATTTCCCCACAGGAGCACCGCTTTCAACAATCTCACAGCAATTGATGCAAAAAAAAAGACTTTTCTTCTATATTTTTTTTGATTTTTTTTTTTGTCTATTCAGTGAAGGTTGCGCCTGGCGAAGACACTTCCGACTCATGAAATTTGCGTTGCATTCCACGCTCGTGGCACAGAATTAGCAATCAAATTCAAAATCCGGTCATTCAAATTCACTATCGGAGCACTCAAATTCACTGTCGGAGCATTTAAATTCACTATCGGATCAGTCAAATTCACTGTCGGAGCATTCAAATTCCCCATCGTAGCCTTCAAATTGAAGAGAGGAGCACTTGTTTCAGTAATGAGCATTCAAATTCATGTCAAGCTGGCGACGGAATCTCGTATGTCATTCAAATTCGAGAAAAGGCAACCATGTTCCAAATAACTGCATTCAAATTGAAAGAAGAATTACAAGAATTTACTTATAGTTTGGGACCGTGTGTGTGTATCTTTTTCATTTAAGGCCGTGTGCGGGCTTGTTGCGAGGAGGTATTTTCCAGCACGCAGGAGATTTTCCAGAATGCTTGCAAGTTTCGCATTTAAGATGAAGATTATTAATTTTGCTGTAGAGGTCCACCTATTCATCAAAAAATTTGCACTTGATCCCCACGAAAAGGAATATACAGGCACATTCAAGTCCCTCGGACAGGACACATGAAATGGAGATGCCATGTGTCGTGTGTGTGCGAGAGTCTTAAATCATGCACATAAAAGATCTCACAAAATTTATTCGTCTCAACTGCTCACAGATCAGGGTATTTAACCCGGTGAAATGGTCCCACCTTACATCCATCTGGATCCCATAGAAAGCCAGCTATTACAGCTGAATATGGGCTATCCAGCCGTCTTCCCAGATGGAAAATGAAACAAAAAACAAACATTAGGGACTGTGTATCCTAATACAGATGAGCATAATACTGATGGTTGGTTGACACCTTTGAAAAAAAAATCGACTACATTGAAACTGATAGCATGAACATTGTATACGTCTTGTTTGTTGTTTATTGCTATATCACTGGTTTACTTTTGCGGGGTGCGGGACTATGTGAGATCATTGTGTGTCGTTTGTCTTTAAATTCATGCATTGTCATTATGTGGGTAGTGTAAAGGCGTTTTCAACATGATGTATCATCGATTGTCGTTGTGCTGTTGAATGCACTTCTGATTGGACCTTACAATTTAAATTCATTGAGATGGAAACCAAAGAATACATGAATGGAAGCCTTCATTGGTTGTGCATGCCCTTTCTCCTTTCTTAAAAAAAGTCTACTCCATTTTCTTTGTTAAATTGATTGCACGAAGTAGGAACTTGATCGCCGGATAATGAAATTGAATGCTCCAAACAAGCTCATCAGGACTATCACATGACTATCTCGTGAATTTGAATGCAGTAGAAATGCAATGTGCGCATTTGGAAATTGAACGCCCAACGAAATAGAACTCCCATAAATGAAATTGATTGCTCGGATTCTGAATTTGATTGCCCGAATATTTTCGTGTGGATGCGCTGTGTGAATTTGAATGCACATTAATGAATTTGAATGACAAAAGTAGGAAATTGACAGGGAAAACCTATACTATATTCATGATACTATATCCATGAATTTAAGCCAAACAGGCTATTGAATTGCGGTTTTTTTAACACTGAAGTTTTCATATCAGTCTAACTCACGACAGCATGTTACAGCAAACATCGATAGGCCTATATCAGCTCTTGAAATTCATATACGGGAATTATTCCCCACGCTCATATCGAATGTTGTTGTTGTTGTTGTTGTTGTTGTTCATTTCCATCTGTGAAGATGGCTGGATAGCCCATATTCAGCTACACTAAGCTGGTCTTCCATGGGGTCCAGTTGGTTGTGGGGTGGGACCACTTCACCGGGTTAGACACCCTGCTCTTTGCGATGAATGAATGAAGCGGGATCTTTTACGTGCATGAGCTGTGACTCTCTCATACACGGGACCTCCATTTAATGTCCTATCCGAGGGACAGAGTGTTTTGCCTCTTGCTAGAGGGGACGGTATGTTTACACACAACATTGCTCAGTCCAGACTCGGGTTCGAACCCGGGCCGCGTGATCGTGAGGCAGACGCGCTACCGACTGAGCCAACTCACCGCCATCACATGATGGGATATTGTATAAGTATAAGAGCCCAGAAGAACAAATGGCTGAAATGGCCAGAATTGTTGTTGGTGTTGTTGTTGTTGTTGTTGTTGTAGTTGTTGATAAGATATCCCGAGTCCTTATCAGAGATGTATGATGTTTTTCTCCTATTTAAGATCGCTGTCCAAATGGGATGGTGTTTAAGAGTTGTGGGTCAGGGTGCGGACCCTCCCGCTGTGGCGACCCGCCCAACAGTCGTAGAATCTGCCCAGCAGTGTGTCGGCCTGGCTGCTACTGTCCTGAAGGCTTGGTGATCGACCGGAGTGGGGACCGGTGTGTTACTCCTGCGCAGTGCGGTAAGTACGATGCACCTTCACACCTATTACCGACTCATCCGCCTTTCCGAAAAAATCCTAGTCCTCCTTATTTCTTTTTTGTCTTGCCTTTTTCCCGTCCTCCCTCTCCAAAATAGAAACTGGCCCGAAACCCTTGCACAACCTACACAACCGAGAATCAGTAACTACACTTTTTTTAATGGTCAAGGGAAATGCAGTCACTCGGTTACTTCTCAAAACGTTCAAGTCTGATGCAAACATGAACACAAAATATAAATTATGTTCTTTCGAGGTGCACTATCATTGAATAACTATTAACTCAAGATAATGCTGTTGTTGTGTGATCTTACGCGACGAAGTAATACTTCCCAAAAGTAAATTACAAATTAGATGATTGTTGCGTTAATCTTTATTCAAGTCGACTTCAGTTCAGTATTGCACTTTTCTGTACCTGAAGTAATTGATATGTATGCAGTGATTGACAGAAATCGACTTAATCTCGATTTGAAAGTTGTTTTTTTTTTTCTTATGAGCGTATCCAAGTAATCTGAAGAAAAATAGAAAAGTTATCATAGAATGTATTACACGTATGTAGATGTTCATTTGGCCATAAACAAAATAAGTGATGCTCATGGTATTATAAATCAATGCAAGATAAACCTCATTGTAAACGTGTTGTGATGTGTGCCTTATGTATGCCTTTACTCTCACAAACCTGTTTTTTCATCATTTGATTTTGTTAAGATATTTGTGAAAACTGACAATCAAATTCAGGCAACTTACAATAATGATACCTCTTTATGACTTTAATAGGGGAGATAATTATGTTCGATTTTTTTTCTTTTCTTTTCGGCACAAACCAATCTCAATGGACTGAGAGAACTATCACCACCGATCTCTTAGCCATTCATCAGCTGATGTTAACATCTACATTTTTGTCCCATAGCCTACGGGATTGTCGCGACTCCCGTACAACGTCTTTAAGGTTTTTTGTTTGTTTGTTTGTTTGTTTGTTTGTTTGTTTGTTTGTTTTGTTTTGTTTTACTTCGATGTGAAGGGATAAGGATAAAATCCACTCCATTTGTGTTCCATGTGTACATAATGGGAACATGGAAAGACAAATGAAAAACCCAGTGTTATCGAAAACGGGGAGGGAGGCGGGGCCCTTAGGTTTTGAAACTGAGAAAAAGTGAACCTGCCATGTTAACACGTGTTGATCAGCGACGCTCTGCGTGATGGGAAATTGTTTGTTTGTGTATGCGTGTGTGTGTTGTTGTTGTTGTTGTTGTTGTTTTTGTTGTTGTTATTATTATTATTATTGTTGATGTTGTTGTTGTTGAAGTTGTTGTTGCTATGGCTCTTATTGTTGTTGTTTTGTGTCATAAATCGATATCCCCACCGCTTGCAACAATCTCAGTTCAGTTCAGTTCAGTTCAGTTTTTATTTCTGCATTTCAAAATCAATACAAATCAACAAATCAACAAAATGCTTACATAGTCATTTACAGAGCTAATATTCGTAACGTTTGGATCATACATACATTTTTTTTTTCAAGAGCGAATATTATATATAAAAGGAAGCAATAGGAAATGATAAAAAATGAAATGCAGGGGACCATCATCATAAGCTAAGCTTGACGAGGAAGATGGCCCCAGGTAAAGAGATACATAAAGAAAATCTTTCCACTCACTGAGTGGGAGGTAATTGTGCGAAGGGCACAAGAAAGAGATACATAAAGAAAATCTTGCCACTCACTGAGTGGGAAGTAATTGTGCGAAGGGCGTGCGGTGCAGTGCGGTATGCATTGTGCTGGGATGAATCTTGGTTTGTACGTTGAGTGTTATTTTGTGTATCAGTGTGATGAGGTGAATGTTACTTCAGTTATGGCCGTGAACTCATTGTTTAGGGTGTGTGTTGACCAGGTGGTATGAATATTTATGTGTCAGAAGTATACTGGATTATGAGGGTGTTTTTTAGTTCTCGTTTGAAAATGTTCAACGACGTACATTGTTTTAAATTAGGGGGTAAAGAATTCCAAATGTGTGGTCCATTATGTTTTAATGAATTTTTAGCTAAAATGATTCTGGGGTTTTCGAGATGGTAATCGGACGACTGACGTGTTGGATATGAATGAACGATGGAATTTGGAGTGAAGAAGCCATCAAAAATTTTTGGAAGACAATTAAATATATATTTATACATAAAACAGCAGTTTGAAAGGTGTGGAGATCCTCAATTTTCAATGTTTTTAGTTGACGAAATAGGGAATTGGATGGGGATAAGTATCGGGAATTGGTGATTAAACATACAACACGTTTTTGGAGAGTAAGAATTGGATTGATTTTAGTTGAGCCACAGTTTCCCCAAACGAAGCAATTGTGCGAAAAAATGACATTTCCTATTCTTTTTTTTTCTAATCAGTGAAAAAAAAATGATAAGGCAGGAAATTTTTTCGACGGTTTGTGTTAGACCCAGAGGGACGGGCTTGGCGGAGACTCTTTTGGCTCATAAAATTTGCGTCTGATCATAATTGTGAAAAGATTTTCAAACTTTGAAATCAACTTTATATTGGTCCGATGTCAATGATATTTTAACTGTTCCATTTTGTTTGAAAATACTATATCCATGATATCTGTCACGGGCAATTTAAGCCGAACAGGCTGTTGAATTGCGATTTTTGAACACTGAAGTTATCAAATCAGTCTTACTCACGACAGCATGTTACAGTATATTTGCAGCTACAGCAAACATTGATAGACCTATATTGGCTCTTGAAATTCATACATACGGTATCACAATGAGGGGATGTTGTACAAGATTTTAGAGCCTAGAAGAAACAAAAAGCTGAAAAGTCCAGGATTTTGTTGTTGTTGTTATAATAATTACTACTACTACCGCTATTATCATTATCATTATCATCACCATTGTTGTTATTGTTGTCGTCGTCGTCGTCGTTGTTGTTGTTGTTGTTGTTGTTGTATATATACCCCCAAGTCTTCATCAGAGTGATATGATGATTTCTCTCCTTAATTCTATTTAAGATCGCTGCCCACCTGGGATGACGTTTAACGGGTGTGGGTCTGGGTGCGGACCCGCCCGCTGTGGCGACCCGCCCAACAGCCGTAGATTCTGCCCAGCAGTGTGTCGGCCTGGCTGCTACTGTCCCGCAGGTTTGGTGACTGACTGGAGCGGGAACCGCTGTGTTACCCCTGCGCAATGCGGTAACGATCCTCTTTCAAACCTAACCGATTTTCCTGAAATTTTCTGTCTCTGTGTGATAGTGTCCTTTTTTAGTCCTCCCTGTCCAAAATAGAAACTTGCTGAACCTTGTTTTTTCGTATGACAGTTAAGTCGTTTCACAGTTGTCTTGTGATTAGAAATGATATTTTATTACCTATATTGTCTAAATGTTGAAATAAATGTGAACGTAAATATGGAATGGGCTTCTTCTTTCTTATTCTTCTTGAATCTTGTGATCCATGTCAGAGTTTGGCATATCGGCAGAAAATAAAATTAGTTATTGAACACAAACATATATATGTGTATAACGTGAGCAGCCATTTAAATTATAGCCTGCAGATTAGCTTCAGTCTCAACCAAGAAAAAAAAATCCTCAAAAACCATTGGTAACCTGCCGAGGGACACATAAAAATAGCAACTTATTTTTTGACACAACATGGTATACTTAACCAAGACCAGAATGGTTTCAGGAATTTTCATTCTACAGATATGCACTATAGCCGACTTGTACGATAGAGTGTGGACTGCCTTAGCTGAACAAAAACATGTCATCTGTGTTTTCATTGACCTAAGCAAGGCATTCGATACTCTTGACCAAAATATCCTCATACGTAAATTGCAGTGCTATATGGAGTTCGTGGCATTTCACTAGAATGATTGAAAGATTACTTATCGAAGAGAAAGCAGTATGTATACCATGAATCTGTTAACTCTGAAGTATTACCTATACAATGTGGCGTCTCACAGGGATCAATATATTGGGACCGCTACTATTTCTAGTGTATATAAATGATATTTAAAACTCATCAAATTCACTAATTCCCTTTCTCCATTCTGCTATCCTATCTCTATGCAAGTCATCCCTCCCTATTCTCTGTCCGGTGTGTATTATGTACGGGGGCTGCACGCAAATAAAACCACGCTTATGCTGTTTATAGCCCCACTGTATTATTCATTGTTGTTTTACTTATACGATGCTCTACATTGTGTAGAGGCGATGAAGAAAAAATATTCTGCGAGCAACTTATGTTTATGTATGCATATATACATGTACATGAATGTGCATGTACAATGATAATACAGAAACCGATAAATCAAATCCAATCAAATCAAATCAAACTTGAGCATCTTACTGTAGAAATTGATTTCTCCTAATCAAATCTTATGTGTCTTTATCTTGTATACCGTTTGTACCTACTAATTAGGCTTTTCTTAAAGCATTCCCTATGAATTGTGGAAAGAATAAAGTGAAGAAAATATTTACTTGTTTTTATTTGTCCCGAATATCACTTTCTTCATTCTTTTAAAATTAACTGTCAAATTTTGACTTTCCTTCAACGAATTGTCACACTTGAGTCATTCTGGTTCTGATATCCTTGCAGCAATAACGGTAAGATGTTAAAAAGATAAAGAGAAATGGAAATTGCATTTCTTTTTTCTTTCTTGGATTGAAAACCAGGAAATTTTGGCATCCGACTCGTTAATGGTTCGAGCGCCAGAGAGGGTCGTTTGGAGATTTTCTACGACGGTGCTTGGGGGACCGTTTGTGACGACTTTTGGGACCTCGAGGACGCTCATGTGGTGTGTGGTATGCTGGGCTACCCGGGTGCAGAGAGGGCCGTTAGCCGAGCATACTTCGGTGAAGGTCAGGGTCAGATAGTCCTTGATAATGTGCAGTGCGAGGGAAGTGAACAAAACCTGACAGAATGCAGTCACAACGGATATGGTGTGCATAACTGCCGTCATTCAGAGGACGCTGGGGTTGTATGTCAAGGTGAGTGGGCAGAATTTCCCGATCTCAATGTACATACTTTAGTGCTTGGTCACGTTGGTGACTATATTTCTCAAATTTCCTAATGAAATGCTTTTCTTTTTATGTCTTTTAGTTTCCTTAACAGTTAAGAAAGTGATACCCTTCCTATGGCTCATGCCTATCACCTTGTGTTCACATGACGATCATGTTGAAATCAACTTTATTATGTTGACTCCTAAAATAAAAGCGCATTGAGTTACTTCTTTTGGGATATAAAGTACAACCTACACATGATTGACAACTCAATTTGCACTTCGATTTTTCAAGCTACATAGTTGTCAATTACTTTCCCCTCTGTATCAGAAAACATGCATTCCTTAATATAACGATGCTGAAATATTTTGTGTAATACTGCCAGACTCTAAACAAGGATCCATTTTATTTCAAAAAGAATACCAAAGAAAGTGTTTGTTTTTATCTTCGACTTTAAGTTTAGGTAGAACACCAAAATTGAAAGTGACCGGGTATTTCATGACTGGAATAAAGCTACAGCAAAATTCTCGAGTGAGGAATCGACGCACCTTTTTGGCAATAGTATGAATATAAATCTCCAGTGGTAATCAACTAACAAAACGAGACATAAAATTAGAGTAAAGTAGGAAGTATACGTCACAATTTCTATGTGAAAGATAGCAAGTGATGAAAAATATACGGCCCAATCCAACAGATGTTATAGCCAACGAGCTGACCTGACACGAAGAATAGCGAAATTGACGAGTATTGTCGATCACACCTCCCTTGTCTTCTAGGTGATGTAGCAGTGAAAGTAAAATTTAAAGAGCAAAAGGGGAATGAAACTTACGTTTTATAATGTCTTTGTACCCAACAAAAGGAAACGTGAATTTTGACATCCGACTCCGAGGCGGTTCCAGTGCAAGAGAGGGCCGTGTGGAGATTTTCTACGACGGTGCTTGGGGAACCGTTTGTGACGACTTTTGGGACCTCAACGACGCCCATGTGGTGTGTAGGATGCTGGGCTACCCGGGTGCAGAGAGGGCCGTTGGTCGAGCGTCCTTCGGTGAAGGTCAGGGTCAGATAGTCCTTGATGATGTGCAATGCGAGGGAAGTGAACAAAACCTGACAGAATGCAGACACAACGGATATGGCGTACATAATTGCCGTCACAGCGAGGACGCTGGTGTCGAATGCGCAGGTGAGTGAAATTTGTCACGCTCCCTGTTTTTCATCGAATGGTAAAATACCAGCCCGCATTAAATAACTGCCACCAGAAGTGAACAGTTCTGCATGATATTTGTTTTGTTGCGTATGGGTTCACAGAATATGAATAAACAACCATTGCATCCGTTCATATGAGATCGTATATCATGGTATACTCTAATGCTTTATTATGGTATTTTTTATTTCAATGTCGAGGGCATCGCACCTTCTCTTGTCTGAAACATTAATAACATCAATAGATCTTCACTGCAGTTCTTCCTCTGTCTTCTTCCACCACATTTAAAATGGGTGTGTAAGTGCCGTGTGGTTAAAGCTAAGACAGAAAGTGAGGTTAGCAGCTATAGTACTATATTTTCAAAATTGATGAGAAAGCCTCAAATACGTAGATACGTACCTATACGCAATTTTTAGGGGTTGCAATAAAATCTAGGCAATAACGAAAATGACTTATGTGATGTTAGTGGCCTAAGGTGGTGTATAGTTTTCTAACTAACGAAAGTAATCGCTCAGATATGACCCATGTAAGCGTTATGTATATCACCTTGTATTATTTCATGTGGAAATGAAATTATTTGAAATGGATTTTCGTCATTTTTGCATTTGGAATTTTGAAATGGAGACTGTTGAGAAGATTTTTATGCGTTAGTGCCTGATAATAATTGACTTAAATTGAATTGAATTGAATTGAATTTGAAAGACTAATAAAAGTTAAGACAGGGAAGTCATACGACAAAGGCAACGGACAATGGAGACTGATCTCCTTAAAAACGCCTGGAATATGTACGCCTAGAATTATGAAATCATAATTTCGTAACATTATTTTGCTTGGTTCAAACCCCTGCACTTGCATTCCAGAGTTCTTAGACGGGAATGACAAGGTGAATTGCACTAATTTTCCCTCGGGAATGACGTACAGTCGATGCGGCTCTGCTTGTCCCTCGACTTGTGATAATCCCGGCCCCCAGATATGCACCCGACAATGAGTCGCAGGCTGCTTCTGTGCAGAGGGAACAGTGTTGGAAGAGAGAGAGGAGGAGGGGGGGGGGGGGGCTTACAGACAAAGGGGATAGGGGACAGAGGTACATACGGACAAAGAGACAGAGACAAGATAGACTGATACAGACATGCAGGGATTACAAAAACTCTAAACCTTCATCGTGAAAACATCCCCGGGACATTTTTATTTCTGGTAGATCGGTGCCTTATCCTCTTTTAACTAAGATATACAGATATATGTGCTTCATTTTTTTATTCAAATATCAAGACACCAGATTCAATATACACGCTCTAATCTGATGCCAGCAGAAGATACAAGCGCATAAAACATCGAATGTTTAGTAAGAATTCATTGAATACATATAATTATTTGGTCAAATCAAGATGATGTAGGTACTGTGAGATCTTCCATGGTACGAAAAAAACATAAAGCCCCTTTGATGATTGAGTATCATCTTTCAAGTCGTAGGAGCTTCATATCTCCGTAAGATGACTTATGGCAATACATGCACATCGAAGAATCAGCAACTACACTTTTCTATGGTTAAACGAAATGCATTCACTCGATTTCTTATCACAAACGTTCATATTTGATGCAAACATACAAAAATGATGTTCTGTCAAGGTGATATGACATAATTTATGACATAATAGGTAATATTTGATCTTACGGGACGAAGGGAAACTTCCCAATAATTTCATGACAACAAGATCAATGTTGTGATAATCTTATTCAAGTTGATTTCAATTCAGTATCGTACTTTTTTATACCTGTAGTACTTTATATTCAATCAAACCTGTCTATAGCGGCTGCCCATGGGAAACGAAAAGAGTGGTCCCATAGACAGGTGGCCGCTAAGACAGGTTTGACTGTGTAATAATGCAGTGATTGATAGATGATAATCATTGAGAGAACTATCCCGATTTTAAAGGTTTTTATGGGCATATCCACTCCATTCGTGTTTCGTGTTTATCGCGAAAGGGATCAAGAAAGACAAACGAAAGACAAAGTTTGTTTGTTTTTTCAACATACTAAGAATCTCTGCAGCGTAGTAGGTTCTGTTTGTTCGTTTGTTTATATGTGTGTGTTTTGTTGTTGTTGTTGTTTTGTGTCATAAATCGATTTTCCAATAGGAGCACCGCTTGCAACAATCTCACAGCAAGATGCACAAAATAACTGTTCTTCTTTTATTTCTATTCAGTGAAGAACGCGCTTGGCGAAGATACTTTCGGCTCATTGAATTTGTGTCGCATTCCACGCACGCGGCACTGAATCAGTAATCAAATTCAAAATTCGGTCATTCAAATTCACTATCGGAGCATTCAAATTCACTATTGGAGCATTTAAATTTACTATCGGAGCATTCAAATTTGGTTTACCTTTGCGGTGTGCGGGACTATGTGAGATCTTTGTGTGTCAGTTTGTCTTTAAATTGATGCATTGTCATCATGTTGTAAGTGTTGGGGCGTTGTCAGGCATGCAGTATAATCTATTATCGTTGTGTTTCTTGCATGCACTGCTGATTGGACCTTACAATTTCAATTTATGGAGATGAAAAACACAGAATACCTGAATGCAAGCCTTCATTGGTTGTGAATGCCCTTTCCTATTTCTTAAAAAAAGTCTACTCAATTTTCTTGTTAAATTGATTGCACGAAGTAGGAACTTGATCGCCTGGAAATGAAACTGAATGCTCCAAACAAGCTCATCAGGACTATGCAGGACTATCGCGTAAATTTGAATGCAGGAGTAGGAAATGCAATGCTCGCATTATTTTGGAAATTGAATGCCCAAGTTCGAATTTGATTTAACGAGAACGAAATAGAACTCCCAAATATGAAATTGATTGTTCGGATTCTGAATTTGGATACCCGAATATTTTCGCGTGAGTGCGCTGTGTGAATTTGAATGCACATTAATGAATTTAAATGACAAATATTGAGCGGGAAAGCCTATACTATATTCATGATATCTGTTACGGGCAATTTTAATATCATAAGCAGGCTATTGAAAGGCGATTTTTGAACACTGAAGTTATCATATATTATAAAATGGGTTCAAGAATGTAGCCAATTGGAAGCGCTGAAATGAGTCACGTGTGCGTGCATTAATTTCTTATTAATATGCACGGCCTGACGTCACAATGTTTACACTAGCAGTGCGCACTCAATCAGTTGTTACAAGTGCGTCACGCGCTACCATACGCGCTGTCAATCCTGTAAACAACTTCTAGTTCGGGCTGCCAGCCGGCCTTTCTTGTGCATAACATGTGGTGTACGTATACTCTTATACGTACGTACAGTATTTATGTGCGGGATTTCCGAGTGCGACGTGCGTAAATATTTGGGACGAACATCTTCGGATATCTTGACTTTTGAGCGAGTGCTACATGTAGCTGACTGGTATTGACCCACATAGGTACGTGAAAAATGCTGTTAGTTTTCGACCCATTTTATAAAACAAATGATGCACAGGATTATTTCGTGGCGTTAGTGAAGGTGCGGCGCACTCGAGAGTATTGACAATGGTGCGACATGCACGAGGCGCACGCACTCTATCCTGTGCATCATTTGTATATCAGTCTAACTCACGACAGCATGTTACAGCATACACTAATAGGCCTATATTGGCTCTTGAAATTCATAATATACGGTGATTATTCCCCACGCTCATATCGAACCACATGAGGGGATACAGGGGATATATATGTGTATTGTAAGAGCCCAGAAGAACAAATGGCTGAAATGTCCAAGATTGTTGTTGTTGTTGTTGTTGTTGTTGTTGTTTAGATACACACCCCCCCCCCCCCCCCGAGTCCTTATCAGAGAGGTATGATGTTTCTCTCCTATTTAAGATCGTTGCCCAACTGGAATGGTGTTTAACAGTTGTGGGTCAGGGTGCGGACCCGCCCGCTGTGACGACCCGCCCAACAGCCGTAGACACTGCCTAGCAGGGTGTTGGCCTGGCTGCTTCTGTCCTGAAGGCTTGGTGATCGACCGGAGCGGGGACCGGTGTGTTACTCCTGCGCAGTGCGGTAACGATCCTCTTTCATACCTGACCGACTGATCCGCCTTTCCTCTGAGATTCTGGTCCTCTTTTTCCTTTTTCGTGTTTTGTTTTCATTTCTCCCTCTCCAAAATAGAAACTGGCCCAAACCTTTCCACAACTATGCAAAACCGAGAATGGCTCATAAAATTTGCGTGTGATCATAACTGTGTAAACTTTTTCAAACTTTGAAATCATATTGGTCGGATCAATGATACTTTAACTGTTACTTTTTGTTTGATAACACTATATCCATGATATCTGTTACGGGCAATTTAAGCCAAACAGGCTATTGGATTACGATTTTTGAACACTAAAGTTTTCATAGCAGTCTAACTTATGACAGCATGCTACAGTATCATACAATATTGATATTGTATTATACAAGTAGTTATTCCTCGAGCTCATATCGAATCACATGAGGGGATATTGTATAAGTAAAGGCCAAGAAGAACAAATTGCTGAAATGTCCATGATTATTATTATTGTTATCATTACTTATTATTATTATTATTGATATTATTATTATTATCATTAATATTATTATTATTATTATTATTATCATTATTATTATTATCATCATTGTTGTTGTTGTTGTTGTTGTTGTATAGATACCCAAAGTCTTCATCAGAGTGATATGATGATTTCTCTCCTTAATTCTATTTAAGATCGCTGCCCATCTGGGATGACGTTTAACGGGTGTGGGTCAGGGTGCGGACCCACCCGCTGTGGCGACCGGTTCAACAGTCGTAGAGCCTGCCCAGCAGTGTGTCGTCCTGGCTGCTACTGTCCCGCAGGCTTAGTGACTGACTGGAGCGGGAACCGTTGTGTTACTCCTGCGCAGTGCGGTAACGATCCACTTCAAACCCATTACCGACTTTTCTCAAAGCTCCCAGTCCTCCTTTTTTTTCCTCTCTCTCTCTCTCTCTCCCTCTCTCTCTCTCTCTCTCTCCCTCTCTCTCTCTCTCTTACTCTCTCTTCCATTTTTAGTCCTCCCTATCCGAAATAGGCACTTGCCCGAGCCTTTTTTTCATATTTATGATAGTTAAGTCGTTTCACAGTTGTCTTGTAATGAGAAATGATGTCTTATTCCCTTTCAATGTTAGAGTAGATATGGGCGTTAATATGAAATAGGCTTTTTTCCTTCTTCTTCTTCTTGAATCTTGTGCAGAAAACAAACAAACAAACAAACAAACTAGTACAACATTGTATATAGCATGTAACGCTATGTATGAGTGCTCATATAACATCTTTTAGAATACACCTGTAAAATATTGAAAATTTTTCATTTAAATTCATGTGTTTGGAGACTTGGTAAATTTCGCCCATGCTGCCATCAAAAATGAAATCAAACGATAGTGCATACGTCAGGATAAGTTTGTGGAATTAAGACAAAGATTCTAAAACGATTTTATGCAAGATGTATCACAATAATAGGGAAATCATTTCTAGTTTCTCTTTTTAATCTGAACGTTGATAATAACAATAATAACAATGATAATAATAATATAATAATGATAATAATAATAATAATAATGATAATAATGATAATAATAATAAACCGTGTTTGTATAGCGCATATCACAAAAATAGATTAATGTCTCTATGCACATTGAAGGAAGGAACAAATAGAAATTGAGAAAATAGACATGAGAGAGAGAGAGAGAGAGAGAGAGAGAGAGAGAGCGAGAGAGAGAGGAGGTAAAACAAGATGAAAAGTGACAGAGCTGTGACAAACATTATATAGTGTTAAACCTAGTCCACGGATATGTTTATATGATATCATAAAAGAGATATGTATTTGTTTCTTCCTTGATGGCCAGTGAACGTATTGAAATCCCACTGACATGAAAATTGAATAATTTTGAGGACAGCCAACAACAGCAAAATAATAATCGTATCTACCTATGTAAATATAAACTTCACGGCAAAGGATAGTGCTAAGATCTTTGAAAGTTACGGAAGTGAGCATATCGAAAGGATTTGGGGTGTTTGGAAAAGAATGCAAACTTTTTTTCAGTAAAGTGGCAAATGTGCACAATATTGCAGATTTGTGTGTGTGTGTGTGTGTGTGTGTGTGTGTGTGTAGAAGAAAGCCATGGGACGATTATCATTTGGCCAAATAAAACAGATGTCAGGGCTGTTGGAGCTAAGCTGATAGCAGGGGGGGGGGAGCACCCTCCAAATAGTAACAACAATTTATGAGTGTGTAAATTATGTTGCAAAAAATGTAAGAGAACTCAAACTTGTTTTGTTCGTGTTACAGAAGATTAGTACGGGTAAAATCTAGCTATAAAAAAAAAGATATACACGTATGTACACTCAAAAGCTAGATAAATGTAATGGGTTTCTTATGAGTTATTCCAAACACGAATAATATGACGTGTGCCTCTCCTGTGGTTAAATTGCCAGGGAGAGTCGTAAGGAGGTTTTAACCCTGGGATACCTTGGCTACAGGAGGGCACTTTGTGAAGCTTTTGTAGGTCAAGGTCAAGGGGAAATAGATCTCAGCAATTTGTGTTAACATAGAAGTGAGTTTTGTCCAGAATTAATACAATTTCTGAGACACTGATATTTCGTGTCGAGTTGGGCCAGAATAAAGTCATGTAATGCCCATCAATTTCTGAAATAAACAAAAGTTATATACTTTGAAGGGAATTAAATCTGTTTGGTGCCACAATGATAACAATCCTTTCTTTAGTACAAACCAATTGATATCAACAAACGGAGAGGAAGAAAATATCACTTATCTCTTGGCTATTCCATCGCTCATGTTAATATTTGCATTTGAGTCACAGTCTACAGGATCCTCGTGGATCCTGTATACTTTAAAGGTTTCTGAGTTACGAAGGGAAGGGATAAGTAGAAAATCCATGGCATTTTCAAATCGTCTTCCCCGTTGTGTGCCATGAAATGAAACAAGGAAAATTGGCAAAGTTTTATCAAAATCAGGGAAAAAACATAAATTATGGAATTCGAGAAAGAGTGGTGCTGTAAATGGGATGAGACATGTGGCATGATGTAGATGAGATTATATCCCAGCCTCACAACTATTCCTTTGCTATGTGCATGATTTGCTTTCTTTCTTTTTTTTTAGTCTCTTAATTGTTACAACAGAAGAAAAGTATTGTAATGGGGGGCGCAAGGGATTTTTGGTTCAAATTTTTCCAAAAGCACCAAAAATTGGCACACATGTAGCCCAAACCATACTATTTCGATTTCTGATAGGCGCCAAAAAGGGCACCCTCTGGGGCGGCCATATTGGCAAAATCCAATATGGCCGCCATATTGGTTTAAAGGACACTTGCATTTGAAAACATAAAAGGGTTACAATCATTTAAAAAGTCGGGTTAAGAGGTTTTCTGGGTCAAGGAATTCGAACCTAAAGTTGTTTTTATGGTCTGAAGTCAATTTTTCCTTATAAGGTCACCTTAAGGTCATTTAGGGGTCAAGCCATTGTATTCATAACAGTTTATTGAAAAAAAATGGCTTGCCCATGGTCAATATTCCAGGAATGCCAGCCTTAGTAATATAATTGCAGTTGTCGACGCCTGAAAAAAAGAAGGCGTATTTCTTGTGAAGGGCGCCCTCCGGGGCGGCATATTTGCAAAATCAAATATGGCTGCCACCTACGTTTAAAGGCCGGTATAACAATTAAAAACCTTTAAAGTGTTGACAATAATTTGAAAAGTCACCTTTAGAGGTTTTATGGGTCAAGGAATTCGATTGTGACGTTTTTATGGTCTGATATCAACTTTTTCATATAAGGTCTCCCTAAAGGTCATTTGGGGTCAAACCATTATATTCACAATAGGTACTTTAGAAAATGGCTTGCCTATAGTCAATATAGGAGGAATGCCAGCCCTGCTTATAGAATTGCAGCTGTTGAGGGCTGTGGGAGAGGGAGAGGGAGAGATGGGCTTTCTCACGAGTAACATCAGTATATCTGCTTTCGTGTTAAGATTTCAAACACTAGGTATACACTCATGAATCATAATAGGAACCCCTTTCTGAGAGTAATTAGGTTTAAGGCATCTTACTCAGATCCTTATTTCACAATTGATTTTGAAGACTTGGTAACCCTTCAATTTCATTTTTAATGATTACTTACGGTTATTTTTTTTTCTGCATCATTTCAATTATGGCCTGTTATAATATGGCTACACAAGCTTTTAAGTGAGGTTCTGTCCAAAGCTATGGAATATAATATATATATATATATATGGAGACCGTTATAACATAATGGCGATGAAAGGGAGAAGTCGCTGAGAAAAGACGTCTCTGATAAGTCCCTGCGACTGCAAAAGCCGCGCCAACATCCCCGTGACTTTCAAGCAAATAAGTTGTCCCTTTGTTTGAAGACGTCTTGGACGTCGCCCTGGAAATCGCGTTAGTTGTGACAGCGAAAATAATTTCTTCGAGACGCTGGCATTGCGAAAATGTCTCCTCCCGTCAGATAGGCCCTCAATCACCCCCTCCCACTTTAAGTTTGCAGTAACATCAAACTACTGACCATGGCTCGTCTGACACCTGCTCTACATTGTGCATTTTCACCTTCATTCATTCATTCATTCATTCATTCATTCATTCATTTCATTATTTTTTTTTCCATTTCCATGTTTTCCACCTCCCAATGCATGCCTTGAAACAGCTGTGGTGCAGAAGAATGAAATTTGGTACTGAAGCATTGCGGAGAGTGGCTGATAGTACTAGTAATTGACATGTACCTGTGCCATCATTCCTTCAACTCCACTCCCTGGAGTCAGGGATCACATCATGACCCATGCTGTCATGATTCCAGTAGAAAATCACTTGCAGCAGCACTCATCTTCGAAATGTTGATACAGCGCCGCTTGAGCAGATGAAGTTTCTGATGATCTGCTCCCACGTTATGACGAGATGACGCCTACCCTCGTTGACGCTGACTGCCCCATAAACCTTGTTGCTCATCAGTCCTTGCTGGACATGAGCACGATTGTTAAAATAGTTAAAGTGTCAGTGAGCTCTGGTTTGCTGACCCATACTACTTAGACATTTTGCATGCCACATCAAAGCAAGTCTGAAGTAATGTCGCACCCTGTCAGTACCTGATGTTGGGCTCTGGAAGAGAGGTATGCTGTACAGGAAAGAGTTGAAAAGGCCTTTATCTTTTCAATACCACGACCCACCCGTAACTCCCTCCAATCAAAGGGATAAAAAAAACCACACACTACCGAAAATGTGATGTTATGCTCATCCGTGCGATTGTACTGTTTTCAGAAATGCTTTCAGAAAACATGTCATCCTTTGTAAGGATATATTTGCGTAGATCGCATCTAAGTTGTTGGAAAGCTGAAGGGTTGTGAGATCACAATTCCTATTGGATATTTCCGTCTCGAATCAGGTGCTCAGGATGAGTTGTCCGTCCCATTTATTCTTGGGTATCTCTGCGCTGATAAATGAGGGCAGTTCTTTATTTTTCAACCTTAATTTTCAGGAAGCCGCTGCGCTCTTCCAATCATAATTTGAGATTTGAGTGGTGCCATCACCATCTCTTGTGAGAGGACTGCACAGTGTTCCTGCGCAAAGAAAGTTAAGATTATTTTCTCCAGGACCAGTATCCCATACAACATCAATAGGTGTCAGTTTCCCTAGCCATTTGCGCTTTCAGTAAAGAAACGGTTTCGTTTAATAAAAAGAGAATAAAAAAAAAGATAAGAAAAAACCTTCAGCTGAATTGTCTTCACCTATATACTCTGATAAGATACTGCCATTAAAGGACTTTAATGATCGAATTTAGTTAACTGCCCCTAGAATACTGGTCTGACCTTGATTGAGGAGCTCGATTCCCTGGAAGCTCGGCCATTGCTTCCTTCACTGAAGAAGCAGACGCTGTCTTGTCAAGGGAGAGCAGGCCTACACCAATTTCAGCAGGAGGAGAATCATATCGCTTGCGAGCTGGAAAGTTATATAATTGACCATGAAAGGTGACGAGGTGGCTCAGTCGGTAGCGTATGGCTTGCGGTCTAAAGACTTGTGTTCCGACGCGGGTTCGAATCCCACTTAGGCCAAAAAAAAAAAAGTTGTTGTATTGGCGTAACCCGCCCGACCCTAAAAATTCCGCCGACCCTATGTTTTTTTATTATTTTTTTTTTGCTATCGATATCAAGTATCTTCTTGACTGCGATCGCGATCGCAAAAAACCCGGAAGTGGAAACGGCTCTGGGGATATCGGATGTACGAGGGAGAGATCTCGCTAGTGCCTCGCATAGCCTCGCTTGATCAGTACGTCATCTGTTTCCAACACGGACGCGTACTCTATCAAGATTTATACAGTGTATACTTAGCATTCAGACTGCAGTGTATTGTGCACAGTTTTGCCATAGGTTTCTTGTGTGGAGAACTTACACGAATCTGTATATGTGGGACTGTATAGAGATCGCCGTGTGCGATGAAAAAATCGTACATATGGGTCAATTTGCATCTGTCTTATCTAAGCAAGGAGGTACTAGGCAAGCTTGCCTAGTACCTCCTTGATCTAAGTCAAAATCGTAAAATATGAAGTGAAAACATTCAGGATAGGGATTTCAACATCTTTAAATTCTGTGAAGGAGTATAATTCGAGTAATATCGGCCTCGTTGTAGAATAGATGAACATACGGTGCGGCAGTTGTAACTGTTTACTGAGCACGAGTTATACACGTAAAATGCAGGTAGCAAAAAAAAAAAAAAAAAAATCCGCCCGACCGACCCTATTTGAAAATCTCATGTTACGCCAATACAACCTTTTTTTTGGGGGGGTGGCCTTATCTCAAGTCTAGCTGAGCAATGGTGTGTGTTGTCATACCGTCCCCTCTAGTAGAGGCACAACACTTTGTACCTCATCACTTGGATATAAAAAGTGGATGTCCCTTGTGTGAAAGAATCACAAACCCAGACACATGAAAAGATCCCGAATCGGCATTCCATTATCGGAAAACTCAGGGTCCATAAACCGGTAAAGTATAGTCCACCCCAAGTACATTCAACTCACCAGCTAGATGCATAGTAATACGTGCTATCCAGCTATCTCGTCAGAAAGAAAAACGAAGACAAAATAAGATTAGGCGTGTTTATTACCCTCTTTGCCATTGCACCCTGATTCGGCACCTTGGAATATGACGGCGGCCGTATTTAAGCATGTATATATGTATCACCTATATATATATATATATATATATATATATATATACATATACATTGAAACGAAGAAAGGAAAAACTGACCAGAAACAATTGATAAATAGTGAGAAAACTTTGAGCAAAGAAAATGAGAAAAGAAAACGAAACCGATGGAAGCCCGTTTTCTCTGTTCAAAGATTTCAATATATATACTGTATATATATATATATATATATATATATATATATATACATTTATATATCTTACATACAATTTTTTTTCATTTATTTGTCATAATCATTATTGATATGTAGGGGAATGGAACCGGTCTTGGCCCTAATTGACCATTGAAGGAGTATGGAAGAGATGACAAATGGGACAAAATAGGGGTACCAGTGAATTGCAGTTGAATGCTCACAGAAGCCATTTCGAAAAATGCACAAAATGCCTGATTTGACCTTGAAAGTGACCTTGAGAGGTGATAGTGACCTTGAATTGCAGAAATGATAATATTTAGAATCACATTCTCTAACCCCGTAAATTCTTCCACATTGGATTCATAACATTAATCACCCATATCAATTTATAACTGCCGTTGACCTTTAACCCGGATGGCGGCCATATTGGATTTCACCAATATGGCGGCCCCAAGGGGTTTTAGTCTTGGCGGCCATCAAAAATAGAAAGAGTATGGTACAAGGGACCTATGAGCAAAATTTGGTGCTTTTGGAAGAATCTGAACCAAACAACCCATTTTGGTGGGGTGTATTTCATGAAGCGTTTTGTAGAATATTTCTTTTTGATTTGCGCTCAGCCAATCAAATGCAAGGATTTCAGTAGCTTATCTGACAAAACGCTTCATGCAATGCCCCCCATCGATGTTTGATTGCGATATGGTACCTGACGTCTTCATACTTCATCAGAGCAATGCTATGTTCCTCTCTTTCTAAGATCTCTGCCCAAACGGAATGGAGTTTCTCGAATGTGGGTCTGGATGCGGACCCGCCTCCTGTGACGACCCGCCTGACAGTGCTAGAATCTGCCCGGCAGTGTGCGTGCGTGGCTGCTTCTGTCTCGGAGGCCTGGTGAAAGACCGGAGCGGAGATCGGTGTGTTCCTCGCGAGCAGTGCGGTAACGGTCCTCTTCCAATCCCGGAACCGTTTGATTGACCAACCTTTGGAATGCTCTGAAAGATCGAAGTCCTCCTCCACTCTTTACGAAAAGAAACGTACCAGACATCTACCTTTTGATTTCATTGGTTAATTGTTCTTACGTTTGCCTTAAGATCAAAAGGGTATTATTATTTCTTACCATGTTATGAATAATAGTGACTACCCCTTCACATTCTCTTCCTGTCGTTTTCATCGATATGGGGTCATTTCGTGGTCCAGAAGTTGACTGCAAAATTTTGTACTCGCCTCCTTTTCCATCTTGACTTTTTTGTGATCCATGTCAGATTTCTGTTTGGACAAATTCTCGTTCCCTGAGTATAGGTGAAAATTGTTATGTGTAGTCTTCATGTAAGTAGAAAAAGAAATGAATTTATTTTAAAACTGTAGTAATTCATATGACTTACAATTGATCAACGATTTAGCTCTAAATTGCAGATTTGCTGTAAGACTCGGAAAAAAAGCCTCAAAAACACTGGCCCTTGAGCAAGGTCACTTTTTAACCCAACTTAAACTAGTTTCTGTAAACTTGATTTCTCTTATCAAAATCACATGCCTTTCTCAGCTTGATTTATCATTTCTTTATTACTCATTTCCTTCCTGTGAATTTTATAGCACAGAGTATAAGAGCATTAAACTTTTTGATTATTGAAATCATTGATTAGTATTTTATCGTTATCATTATTATTATTATTAGTAGTAGTAGTAGTAGTAGTAGTAGTAGTATTAGTAGTAATAGTAGTAGTAGAATTATCATCATCATCATATCAAACAAACCAGGAAGTTCTTTTACAAGTCATTACATGCACGAGCGTTTCAATATCTTTTTAGTAGCACCATATAGGCAGTCTCTTCCGTAAAACCCGATTAGAATGAATAAATCATTAATCAATATGAACGTGTAGCTTGCTCGATTACTATACAGGAATATACTAACGAAACAAAAATGGCATTGAGTAATCAAGAATTTATGGTGATGTCAAGAAAGAATGAAAATATCTGGGAGTTTCAGACAACAACAGTTGTAAACAAACAGCCAACTCGCAGTCCACCTGTGCCCAATAAAAACTTTGAAATGATGACTTCTGGATACTGTATATAAGCTTTTATTTTCGTGAGGCTTTAATTTTCTCGAATTTCGCCAATCACTGTTGAACCACGATTTTAACAACGTACGAAAATGTTGTCATGCCATTGAGTAATTGTGCACTTGCGATATCATGGATGTCAATTCGCGAAAACAACATCTCGCGAAAACGTCAGTAATTTCCTCAATCGCGAAAATATATGTACAAGAAAATAAGAGCTTATACACTACGCCACTGGGTTAGAGTGGGAATTGAACACGTATGTTATTGTACTGTTCGTTACATGCATAGTTTGCCATTTTGAGAAAAGAATTTGTCGCATTTTCGTACATGCCGTTATTTGGGTGGATAGCTTTTTTTTTCTACGATTCTTAGGAAACTTATTCGTACATTGATTCCACTTTTCTTCATTAATAAATCAAAGATTAAAAAGCATTTTAGTGTTGGTCTCATATCTTGTTTGAGTGGACTTTAAGAGATTGGACTTTAAGAGATAGAGCTTAAACACGGTAAGGCATTTCCAACATTTTGATTTCTTCTTCTTCTTCTTCTTCTTCTTTTTCTTCTTCTTCTTCTTCTTCTTCTTCTTCTTCTTCTTCTTTTTCTTCTTCTTCTTCTTCTTCTTCTTCTTCTTCTTCTTCTGGTTTGGTCTGCCTCCTTCAATTATCTGAAGATTCTTACAGACTGTGTTATTTACATTATAATACAGCTTATTTACAGATATTTACAAGCACATAAAAAATATAAAAAAACAAAACGAGACTAGCCACTGTGATTATCAACCGTTAGTCGGTTACGGAATGATCCCACAGATGGCACTGAAACAATTTCCGACGACAGGGAATTCCAGCTCCTAACTGTTCTCGGAAAGAACAGTGCCTATGTGGGACCTTGTCCTCGGAATGTGATATTTGGACTGTTTTTGACTGGAAATGTATAAGGGTGCGTCCAAGCGCTCTCCGAAAGCGAACAGAAACGCACTGTAATAGCTCCAGAGAAGTTCAAACGCTGCTGAAGTGTACCTTAATTAAGGAATCGAACCGAACCAAAATTGGACTACATCCTGATGTGCGGCAAAAGTGGTCCAAAAGCGTACCAAAATGTTCGTGTGTGGAGAATGCGCGTAACAGGAAAATATCATGTCATAATGCAAAGAGTGCGCTCTCTTTGTTCGGGACATCAGTGAGAACAAATTGTAGTTGAATCTGTCAGCGAGTGAATGAACCCATTGCTACAAAATGTGTGACCCCCTCGAATATAACTCATAAGGTGCGTTTTCTCCACAGAGCGCTCCAAAGCTCCAAATCTGGCACCAGATCTGGCACAGATCGCTGCTGTTCGCTTGGGTTCGGTACGCTATCGTTCGTTTAACATACCCGTAGACTTCAAAGGGGGGGGGGGGCATGGACGATGTCCATGAGGAGTAGATAATGATGCCTCCATTTCTATGTATACTGATCTTTCTTTTTGAAGTGCTACTCACAGTTACTGACAAAATCATTTTTCTCGGTATACTTCCCCTGAAGAAGATTGGTAACGGTACATCTCTTCTATTAATCCTTCATTAACAAAGGAATAATCGTGGCACACATCAGCGTGGGTAGAAACTTCAAATGGATTTGGGTTCCGTCGAACACTAACAGCGAACAACAGTACCTAAATGATATAACGAACACACAGTCACAAGTGCATACCTGTGTTATAACATGCACCCAATGCAGGTCCCTAGTTAAACCCACAAATGTTGAGACGCCTAGTATAAACGCAGAAATGCCCACTAGTGCACCAATAAGGTAGAAATGAAAAAGACTGCCTGCTTTCTTTTTTTTTCTCTCTCTCTCTCTCTCTCTCTTTGAAATGTATTAATTCTGATTGATTATTTTGTGGGCCATTTTTACATTCATGGACGCCGGTAGATATTAAGTAGTTATGAAAAAGACTTTGTGCTTTCTTTTTTTTTTCTTTGATATCCTTTTTTGATCATTCTATTGGCGTTTGTCCGTTTGTGAACGCTGGTATCAACCAATGATGTAGAAGTACACGCGTCACACTCACTAATACAGAAATTAAAACGATCGTGCTTTCTGTTTTCTTTGATATGTTTTTATTTTGGTGGTGTTTTTAAATTTGTGTAGATCATACATCATATGCGTAACACCCACTCATGTAGACATAAAAGCGACTTCGGGTTTGTTTGATTTAATGCTCTCCCATTTTTAGTTAACTTTTTTTGCATGTCGAACTTACCTTCCCTGCGATTAGGACTAATACACATTATACGTGTATATAATTATTGTGATAGATTAGGATTTCAGTTAAGGTTAAGGATTAAATTAATCTGAATTCATTCAATTAAAGTTAAGTAGGAATTTCAGACTCTTTGTGCTAGACAAAGTAGGAATTAGACCAAGCCGCAACAAACCACATACAGTGGAGTCTATCATACATGTACATGTATATCTTTCCACACATGTGGTTGGTGTACACTGCTGCGTCACTACACTAGTGGGCGTTTTGACATTAATAGGCGCTGTTCGTTTTTATATTTTTAGTTGAAATTTTCTACATTAGTGGTTGATGTTTTCAACATTAGTGGGCGTTTCAACGTTTGTGGATTCAACACGGTCTCTCATAATTTCTGCGTTTGTGTAGTACATGAGCAGAACTCACCTGCAGTACGACTGACGTCACTGTCAGGTCTCGGTAATTTCCCACACACTTTCTAGTAGACTGCTAAAATGCAATACCTTCCAGCTGTATTCATGCGAGCACCAACAAAAGAAAAGAGCGTGTTTTTTTTTTCTGGCAATTCTGCGAAAAAAATTTATAATACTTTTAATAAAAATCATAAATCTGCAATAATTTCTAAAATATATAAGCTACAGGGACAAATTTAGTTCATGTATCAAATTCTAGAATTTGTCAAGTTCTTTCATTTTGAGTGGTATTTGGTATTGAGTGATATAACTGAAGTGCATTTAGGCATTCTTTTCTTGAAAAAAAATTAGGGGCAAAGTTTTTGACAATTTTTGTAAAAACACAATCTTTGACTCTCATTATTCCATATTTGTCAACGCTTCAGCATTCATTTCCAAGTAGTTTATGGTTAAGAATGGACCAAAAACACTCATACAGTGCATAGGCCTTGTCTGAGGTAAGAACTGTGTTGAAGTATGAATATTTTGATATGAATACTTTAAAAAGTGGACAACGCTAAAAATGTAATGTCCGTAACGCTACATTGTGAACCTGTCTGCCTGGAGCATAAAATGCTGAATGTGTTTTAATACAAATCTACAACTTAAACAGGACCTGAGCGCCTATTTCAAAAGAAAATTTCGTTTACATATAATATGCTCTGATTTATAAATTTTTCAACATATCCACATGGAGGTAAATAATCGTGTAAAAAAATGTAATGTCCGTCACGGCAAGCATTTTGTGTAGTAGCCCCCGCCCCCCCCCCCCCCCCCCTTATCTACCAAACTAATCGAAACTCGGAATGTTGTTGTTGAAATAAGCCCACAAAGTCACAAAAAAATCTATAAATGTATAATGTCCGCAACTCTGGAATTGCCCTTTACGTCATTGGTCGGGTATCCACAACGGGGGAGTGATTCTTGACAGTTTCCGCTGATGACGTCATCAGACCGAATTTCTGTCAGCAAGGAAGCCGAAGCACTCTCATCACAACTGCTTTTCTTATACTTCATTGTGCAGGCGCAAGTTTAGATAAACAGACATTGAGAGCGACGTAAACCCGTTTTTTTTTCTTAGTATTTCTGAGAATCGTCCTATAGGGAGTTAATTTCGTATCATTGATGTCATCCTTTAGGAGATTCTACGACAACTTTATGCCACTTACTAAAATCAATTGATAGGTTCCTTCGACAAAATCAGGATAATAAACTTGATACCACTGTTCATTCCCTAGAGCAGGCTTTTTGTTTTCTCTCCTGCAGAGAATGCAAATTTTGTTATTTTTCGGAGCTAGAACTTTATTTGAACATCAAAATAGATCATCTCATTCTTGTTTCAAAAAAAAAAACTCTTTGCATTAAGCGGTAAGACTACTACCCACAAGATTCTGAACCAAACTAAGAGAAAAGCACACAAAAACATACAAACAACAGGTAAGCAATTGGTGCTTGTTGCGTTACAAGTAATTCTGATTATGGGACGTTTCTCCTTCTTGTGCTTTCCCTCATTTCTTTTCTATAAAAGCTCTGGCTACCTGACGAGAATGCATACACATTATCTCTTTCCCAATTTGCCACAGTTTATAAGTGAGAGAAGCTGATGAAATTTGACAGAGAATCGGACGAAATGGGTTTGCTTGAACTAGAAATTTTCTGCTGATGCATTTTTATTTATCTAGTTTATTCTTCGAAAGTCTAGTCTACTTAGTTGTTGTGTTATATGTAATGCTTTATTTTGCTTTCTTTGTTTTGCGGGGAGGGGGGAGGTTAATTTACTGAGAAGTTTTGGTTTTGAGGGTCTGAAGCTAAACAAAAACCTTTGCACATCACGACGTGTTTACAGCAAAACTGAACACCACCGTGAAATCTGAAATCGTTCTCGTCCAAATTCAAAAGACTGTGGTGCCGAATTTTACACTGACTTTGAGTCGCGGAGCGCGCAGCGGTTTTCTTTTTAATGCTCTGAATTTCGGAAAGGCCTATATCACCATGTCATGAATTGCATCAACCGTGAAATTATGAACGTGTTTGTGGTCTGGAATGAATGACGGGTCGAAATATTTCGTCACCACGGGATAGTAGGGCCATACGACTATACAGTGGCAACAAGGCTTGCTGCCTGTCAGCCCATAAGCCTTAATTGATTACATCGTGAGGTTTAACTTGAGCAATTGAGGGCAAATTTCGGTGTAATTTCACTAATTACAACGTCTTCGAAAAGATTCAAGTATTACGTAACCCTTTTTTATTTTTACTTTACACATGCAAAAAAGGAACTAAACAGAATATTTTCCATTCCTTCATATGCCATCTCTGTGGCATAAAAGAAACGTTTCTTTTAATCTACACATTTTTCCAAACCTTTGAGCTTCACAACATAATGTCAATCTGCTTCTTCTGACTATGACCCATTCCTAGTGGCATCAGCGATGTTTGTTTGGTTTTCTCTGACATAAAAACAATGAAAACAGGAAAAAGATGCACCGATTGATTGTAAGGTCAACAGAAGAGCGTCGGTGAAAGGACTATCAACGGGCATTACAGGTTTGCCCCAAATTGAGTCCTCATCAATCAGTCACTTAATGTGATCGAAACAAATCTATTCATTACTTGATGCTCAGCTATTTTTTTTCTTTCGCTCCAAGTCAGAGAGTGGGCATAATACTTAAGCGGACATCTTCAAATCCACTCTAGCCGACCGAGCATAATTTGAGTTAAAAGGCAGGCTACCATAAGATAATGAGGGAATCATCAAGCTCAGAAATATCCACTATGTACAAAGGCTGTACAAATCAAATTTCTTTGATTATTGCCGAAACTGCCTAATTTATTATCTCGCATAAAAGGGCTAAACGGAGAGGAAAATTCCCCTTCACAGTGTCATCTGTATTGTATTCTCGCTAAAGATTATGAGCTATAGAATTAATGGACTTTAGAAGTATTGCACATAAGGTGGGTGACAGCAGAACTGATTTTCATCGAAACCATCAGTTCTTCGTTGCAATGCTCACCAAAATCTTATCCTTTATCCTAATCAAGTTCATTGTGTGTTTGTAATATTTGTTTGCACGTTGTAATTGTCAAGATGAAATTCATATCGTTTGTTTCATTGATAGCTGCTTAGATGTTGAAGCCGAGTACTAGTTGTCATAGTAGTCGCCTTTTTACAATGTTTTATGTCATTAATGTAGTTTTCGAAGATTGTAATAAGCCAATATCCTTATTTCAACTGTCTCATCTTTGGCGGACACATCATACTGCTCATCGATGTCAGTAGATATCGGTCCCGTTATACTATACTTCAACGAATTATAGGGATTTGAGCCTCGTTTTCGCACAAAAGCTCAGAGAAAACTGCCCTAAAAACTGCCCATAAAATGTATGCCCCATCCTAAAAAAAATTATAATATGCTTTGTCCCTTCCATTCTCTCCAAACCATTGACTTATTCACGATGCATATATCTTGTAATTGATCTCAACAGCAATTGCCGGAAGAGGTTGGCAAAGTGCATGGCTACAGCCCCTTAATGCACCCCCTCCAATGAATACTGATATGGGATGGGAAAATCATGAAGACATTGCTGTGTTTATGTGGAAGGATCATGGGAAGAGTCTAACTGCTCTTGACACAGCTTGATAGTAGGGGGCTTTAGATTTTGACGCGCGGACGTTTGAGCCGACGCTTGCTCTGGACGTTCTCCTCTCCCTTGCGTCGTGCTAAAAAGTAGATTACGCTGAGACGCAACGTATAAAAAATAAAATCGCGCCCCCATTGCTATGATCGGTGCATGAAGTAGCTCTCTACGTTGCAAACTGTGCGGACGTGAAAGTAGCCCAGTACGCGTAGTGAAAAACTCAGGCGACGCAAGATAAAGATAGATCGACTTGACGCGCGCTTCTGCGCATGCTGACAACAGTTTTTTTTTCCTTTGAACGTCTCCGTCGCGAAAATCTAAAAAGCTCCCTAATATCCAGAGAGTGTGATCTTGATGACTAACATGATTGGTATCAGCTCCATTTTTATCATCATCATCATTATCTTGGGTAGGTTTATCATCGGCATTAGGAGCTTGATGAATATTTTTGCCATGCGCATTGTAAAAACGTAATCTCATCCCCGTTGAAGGGACCTCCCTTTTGTCTGTTTCCATGGACACGAGATGACGCGCTCGCTCAGATGTTCTCAAAGACGATCAAACGTGATCAATGAGAGCGGGGAGTCTCCTATACTCTCACCAAGGGAGTGTAATGATTCGGTGCGTTTATCCGTGAAACAAAGGTTACCTTTGATTTGACTGCTCATTTCGGAACATATCGACATGGAGCATGTCACCTACTATCAAGTATTCCAAGTCTGTGTCGCAACTACAACTCGGAGGGGATTCCTGATAAGATTGTGTCTTCTTGTTACACTGCTGCCCAGTGCTTGCGTCTTTTCCTATTTTTGTGACTTTGTAGCTCGTTGAAGCGACGAACGACTTCAGTTACTTTAGACAGTCCAGCGGGCTTAATTGATAAATGCTCAGATATAACAATAATAATAATAATCATTATTTTTTAATCATTATTATTATTATCATTATTATTAACGTTCTTATTTTTCAAACATATAGACATTGAAGCATGAAGCATATCACGTGCTGTAACACTGCAATATGCAGAGTTTGTAATTATTCCACTGAAAAGAAGAAGAAGAAGAAGAAGAAGAAGAATGATTCGAAATTCTGTGGTGGAGATTAATTCAACAGATGAGAATTAGGCATGATTATCTGCGTGAAATCCCGCACAGTCATCTCGGGATGACGTCAGCCTTCAGCATTATTTTTATTGCTCTTCTCAGCAGAATGTCACATATCAGAGAGGGACAATTCAGATTGCAAAAATGGCAAAATGACCTTATTATCCTCATTCCCTACCTCAAATCTTGTACAACGAGCACTGAAGGCGTAAGTCGAGCATTCATTTGTCATACCGTATCGCAACCTTCGGGAAATGACAGCGACGATATTTCAAATTTCAGAGCTATTGATATACGAAGACTTTCTGTATCTTGGGATTCGACCGAGTCGTAATCCACTCTACCCATATCAAGTCAAAAAACAAGCAAACAAACAAACAAACAAACAAACAAACAAACTGGTTCGTTGCGTGTTTCGTACTTTGTCAGCAACGAGCAACGAGAGAGATACAAGCATAGTTATAAAACAGAATCAAGCATGTTAAACGAAATGTAAAGTGAAATGCCTATATGGAAACACTCGTACAGATGCATCAAAATACCATTTAGATACATGAATAGATGTCAGTAATCTACACATCTCAAGGGGAGAATTGTTTAAAAGCTGAGTAGAAAACATTAAGATCTCGTGTGGGCATGTTTATCGCGGATTAAGTATTGATTGTTCTGTTTCTTTCTTTCTTTTTTTCTTTAAATGTGGAAATCCCTTACAACGTGGTTGTCAATGGTAATGACAGAGTTATTTAAGGGGAATTTTCCCCAATTCACGTGGATTCTGTGAATGCATCAATATCAGTAGAAAACATCAGTCGGACAATCGGACAATGATTTTGTTTTTTAAATAAAGAAAGGAAAGGGAATTCCATCCAATTTCATTTTTTTAATGAAAAGGAGGCATTCCTTTAACTTGTTACTGACGTAACTTATGTTTATGGTAACATCGCTTCCCCTGCTTTCTGAAAAAAAAATGAAGCCATTATTCTTTCATTATGTTAGAAAACTAAAAAACAAACCCCACATTATCATTATATTTTCATTACATTGTTGTTCTGCAGTAATGTCCCAAATTATAGTCTTCTCATCCAGAGTGATGGCGGCGCCGGAACTTAAAACAATTCATAAGTTTTGAACGGATTGTCAGATTTTCCGTAAAATTCACTGATGCATTCTGTACGAGATAAAATTGCTGCGTTCACTCAATCCACAATTTGGGGAATCTTCCCTTTTAAACATCATGAGGATGATTTCTACGAACTGATTTGCAATCATTACCGTCTTAACGATGCGCAATGAAACATTGCAAATGCCACTGCAAACAATGTCATGACAGAGGAGTTCGTCGGTTATTCATCATGTGAGAGATGGATTAAATATTTTGATACACGAACGCATTTATGCTTTTCTAGCAAAGTGATGTTATGCTCGTTTTCACACACTTACGATCCTTCAAATTGCGTCCCGGGAAGCATTATTCATCAACGATCTTTCGATTTCTGCTCGTTTTGTCATGCATGAAAGACGGTTGCACCTTTGAACTCGCACTCATATCACGCAAACATCAGTGCGCGTTTTAATGGGAGAGGCTGTTTGCCTCTTCTTTGTTTTTAAGGAAACTTGATCGTCCATTATATTATGTAGAACTACTCGACCTCTTTGCACTTAGGGGATGACCGCTTTAAGAGGTCCCTAATGAAACCGATTAAAAGCCCAAAGATTGCTATCTTTTAAAAATTCGGTTAGAATATTGAGCCTTCTCAATTATCATCGCGCTTCTGCGCCTCCATTACGGAAAGATCGTGTGAGAGAACACCGCTAAGACCGTAAAAGGCTTCGTTCTGATCGTCTATGATCCTGGATAGTGCTAGATGCTTTGCTAAGTCTGCTACCAACCACTTGATGAGCTCATAGTAGTATTCCATACCCAATGATAACGGACACGGCGAAGTTCCCGTGTTCCGCCGGCTCAATCAGCCCACGAGTGATTTGATACATTCGGGACACCGGAAGAGCGGGAAATTCGTAGGTGGTACAGTGCAACAGTGTTCCGACAGACGGACACATGGCAACACGTCACTGATAAAGGTGTAAGTCTAGCCTTTGTGTCTGAATGAATCGAAGCATGATTCTTTCATGGCTTGGTTTAGCTTTGCTTTGGAGTTACGTCTATTGTCAATGTCATGGAAACACCAAATATAGCAGGTAAAGAGGCTACCCCACCCCACCCCCGCCGCATAAGCTCATCTGTATGCTGACAAGAGTATATCATCATTGTCATTAAACCAACAACACGCAATCGTGTGCTATGTCGACCTTTGTTCGGCGAGCAACTATTTAAAACGGATAGAACGACTTGATGCTGGCATCGGCAACTGTCCTTATCCAAAGGGAAATATCTCTCCACTCAGTCACGTGCTTTCATGACGTGCAGCAGATAATCAGTGATCCAGAAACCGTTCAGAACACTGGAGGGTATCATACAGAAGATGTATAAACGAGTTTTGACTGGGCAAACTGAATATGCAATGAACCATCAAGTATTATTTTTCATGATGACGATGATCCGAACCGCAATAATTTGAGCGTCTACATATTATGTAGATAAAGAAAAATAGAAGGAAATTAGTCGAAGACCCCACCCCTTTTTTTTTAGATTTGTGAAAAGCACTTCCATTATCGGCTACATGACCCTACATAACACACTACGAGCAAAGAGGGTACGAGTGTTCTTAAAGGGATGGTAACCTAGGGGTCTTAACTACCAATTAGCTTATTAGAGCTTTAATCACAGTTCTTCAATTTAATTAAATTCAATTTCAATTCAGTTCTTATGTGTACATGATATACATCTATATGTATATATATATATATATATATATATATATATACATACCGAAGTGTACGAAGTGGAGAAATATGTATATATATTGTACATATATACATACATACATACATACATACATACATGCGTACAGATATATCATCAATAGGACTCCAGAATTTATCATTCTGTCAACACCAACAGTTTACGTACAACGGGCATATTTTCGGGCATCCTATATGCCCTTTGTCAAGAGATACGAATTACTACACAAACACACACACACACACACACACACACACACACACACACACACACAGTTTTCCAAAACTGAGAAAATTACATTTACAGAATTATTATATTCTTGGCGCTATCTTGAGCTGATAAAAGTAGTCATAGTCGCACTGAGAAGGAATTCAATAAAGATTGTGTTCAAAAGACAGTTTATAGGCCTACATTTTTTTCTCTCCTGGAATGCCTTTTGGTAGGCTTCGAAGAGCGCTGTCACATTCTTGAGCAAACTGTGTGTGTCTGTGTTCGTGTTTATGTGATATTTTATGGGTATAGTGAACATCAGATGTTTATGGGCTCAATACAGTCACATGATTATGTTATCCGTGTAATCTGGATAAATATATATTAACATAAATAATCAAATACATACAGAATATCTTATAGACCTAAACATTCATGCGTACGTCTTATTGACTTGAACACCGCAAATCGCTCAATGGCAGTCTTGTGAGTTTTATATGTAGCTTGTTGGAGTGGTCAGAAACTTTTCGGCAGTCTTTCCTGAATATAGTGCCCCCGGAAAGGATTTTTTTCCTCGAATCTGGCTGGTCTGGCTCTCGATCCCCCCTCCCCCCCCCCCCCCCCCCCCCCACCATCTCGATCTCTCTCCCTGTACCGCGAGCAGGAAGTGAAACGTCATAGATTTATGTACTAAGAAGGTGTGTCATCATGCGTCTCATCTTCGACTTTAATGGACCGCTCTGCGAGAGAGAGAAAGGACACGTGCGCCACGGAATCATTCTCAGTTTGCCTACTTATCTGCGCGCTAAGCGAGCGGTGCGATCATAAGAGTCTTCGATTGTAGCGTCAAAAACGACCGCCCATCCCAGAGTTTATGCTATTTCACTACTGACGTATCCGCTGTAACAGGGTTTCGTAAAAGAAAAGTTGTTGTTGTTCTTGTTGTCGCTCGCAGCTCTGATGCCAAAGAGCTCTATTTTTTTCACGTTTCGCCGCCAATTGGAAATAGATAGAAAGAAACGCAGCACTTCGTTAAGGAGCCATCAGAACTAAGGACTTCGCAATCGCACACTAAGTCCAACGCACAAACAACTTCGCAACAAGTCTTTGGGAGGCCAAAAATTTCGTGCACATATATACTTATTTACCGAATTAGTGATTTCACTTTAGAACGGATAACGGTCCAGATAAAGCAACTTCACATGCGGCAACTGTGGACTCTTTAAACGAAAAAGACGTTCGAACTTGACGAATCCACCAGCAGAATCCTCGGCTGCTCGGCGATAAGACAAAAAATGGCAACAAGGATCAGACACACAAGTACCATCTGCGTTCTCTTGGTTCCTATGGTTATCACCTTGGTACTATTTTCGTCCACGGTCGCTGGAGGTATGTCTCGGGCAGTTGCTTCACAAGAAGCTATTAACAATTTTCTCAAACGTTGAAATTCATCCATATAGTGTTGATCGATATCTAGTCAAGATAACAAGCCAGGGAATATGGAAGGGAACAGAAAAGTTAAGAAGTTGTAGCAACAGTGTCTGTTGCAATCGTATCGTTCTTACAACAATATCGTCGTAATTGTAATTATTACCATTAGTATAAGTAGTAGTATAAATAGTAGTAATAGTAGTAGTAGTAGTAGTAGTAGTAGTAGAAGTAGTGACTATAGCAGAACTACAAAAAGTTGTCCGTGTTTTTATTGCGACGATTAGAGTGGAGCGGTACTAAGATCAGCAGACGAGGATGAAGTTATGTAGAAATTCGATTTTGTCATAAAGAAACTACGAGTGAAACACTAGGCAAGGGGAACAATAATTATACTGCTAAAGCCACTGATAGGATTGCGCAGTTAGTAGATGCTGCAATATTTGAATCTGCGTTTCATACCTTTACCATATACACATGTATATATATGTATAATTGTGTACATATATATTCATACACACACACATAATAGAGAGAGAGAGAGAGAGAGGTATAAAAAATGCCATTAATATAGATTTCGATCAAATAGTTAAATTGTGTAAGCATTCAAAATGCAGTGGACAGGGAATCATTAAAATCAATCAGTGCTTTTCCTTTCTACCAAAATCGTTTCTTTGAATGACCATCATAGAATAGAAGGGAAGAGGATAATTATGTTAAAGGGATCGTATAGTATTGGTTGAGACCTAATTTCAGGTTTCTAACACTTTTTTTTTGTGAGATAATGAGAAACCTCTCATGAAATATGCAAGAGAATGTAATTCTATGAGGAATTCAACGTTTATTCGATGAAAATTGGTTTTGAAATGGCTGAGATATCCCAAAAAGAGCGATTCTATAAAGTGTGGAACCCACACTTTATTACGATCGCTTTGTTTTACTTGGATGTTTCAGTCATTCCAAACCCGATTTTTATCAAATAAACTTTGGATTCCTCTTAAAATGGTATATGCTCTGTACTATATCATAAGTGTTTCTTGGTATCTCGCAAAAAGTTAAAAGCCCATTTCTCATCTCCACCAATACTGTACCATCCCTTTAAACTACCGCTTACTGATGATATACCCATAACCTACATATCATAAACAAATTATATGTATGTTTGTTTGTTTGTATATATATATATATATATATATATATGCATATATATATATACATATATATGTATATATATATATATATATATATATATATGTATATATATATATATATATATATATGTAAAGAAAAATGAGAAACTCGTGATGTAGGGGAGGGAAACAGAGTGGGTGAAAATGAATGAATTCTGTTTCAGCCTTGAAGTGCGCTGAATTCCTTGATAATGCTTGTATTGATATAGATCTTAAATAATGAAATATCGTCTTAGGAAAGGGCAACTGAGTTAAAAAATTTTACCTACCCAATAAAAGATTTATAGGACATCTATGCCTGACTCAGTATCAGTCTCTTCTCATCGTATTATATACAATGTATATATAAACATATATATGTGTGTATATGATATATACATAATATACATATATATATATATACATATATTTATAAACATATATATACGCATATAAACGTATGTATATATAGATAGATAGATTGAAAGAAAGATAAATAAAGAAAATTAATAAATAGATGAATAAATAAACTTTACAGACATTGAAAACAGATTGAGCCAATTTCCAACTCTATGTCGGCCATTCATTCAGTAGTGCAGAGGTTTATATCTGAATAGTAATAAGGAAATGGATATGGCGCCTCGTAGAAAAGACTTTACTCGTTGTCTCTCATCTTGTAGATTGATGCACATCATTTTACGTTAACGGTCGGCTTATATAGGAAACAGCAACTGTGCCAAACCAAAGTGTGTCAAATATTCCAATTTCGAAGTCAGAAGATTAATGCGCTTCAATGTGTTTACTGAAAAAAAATGCGCCATTCCACAGCTGACTGATTGTCTTTGCAAAACAACTGCGTCAACCACAGTGAATTTATGTTTACAAAATGATATTGCATGTTATTTACTATACTATTGTAATACATAAAATGATATAAAAACTCTCTCAATAAGAGAGCATTATTTTGGCATATGTATGGATTTAGGTGAGGCCTTTGATATCATTGATCACAAAACTCTCCTGTACAAATTAGATAATTATGGTATACGATCGAGGCCCAGCCTATTCTTGATATAAAAGTTACTTATCTGATAGGCAACCGTACAATTTGTATGAATACAAGGTCAAGATTTATCTATGTCAAAATATCCAAAGTGGAGTCCCCTAACTAAGGTTTAATACTTAGTCCCCTACTGTTTTTTGGTATACATGGATAACACAATAAACTCATAGATCACTTCTAGATTTCATCGTTTGCTGACAACATTACTGTTTTAACTTCTAATAAGAACCATTTCTGACCTAATATTCAGATATCAAATTCAAAATTGCAGAAAATATCCTCTAGGTTAAATGCAACAATTATCTCTGAATATTGCTAACACAAATTCCATGCATCTTTAAACTATGAATTTCAATGTTCGTCAGCAGATCGATTATGATGTACATATTGTTGGTTTATATTGGGCAAAAAGAACCATACAAAATCTTAATGAGTGATAATTGATAATCATCTATCCTGGAATTATCATAGTTATGACTAATATAATATATATATTTACAATTGGCCAAAGGAATAGGAATATCAAAAACATCTTTTGCCAAAAAAAAAAAAAAAATCTTTCTTAATGCTTTATTACACTCTATTGTAACTCCATACACCATACTGCAATCTCATACGAGGATGTTATGGTAAGTCCAAATTAAATAGATTTTCATTTTGGTTTTGTTTTACGAAATAATGCTGAAATATTTTGTACAAATCCCTCCTTTATAACAAATACTGTTCCTTTATTTCGCCAGTTGTTATCTCTTTTTGTTGTTGGTAAGGTTAGACAATAACAATGTTTGGATTATTTAACACCAACATTTATCTGTAAATACACGAGAAACTCGCTACCTCCAGCTCTCAACTATTTTTTCCCCTTTATCAAAAATTATTCATTTTATATACAAGACGTACCTTTAATAACATTCATTAGATAACTCAAGAATCCGTTTGGCTCACAAAATACGACACTGTGGACATTATGTAGGAATGTTCCCAAACCATCTAGGGCACTTATTTAAACCTCCTAAAAGAAAATTAAAAGAAATGATAACATAGTTGAAAATCGTTTGTAAATCAATATTTGAACCTACTGAAAAGCTGTATTGAAATACCGTGTACTTTTTATCATAGTATACAGTATTCATTGTATAGTATATTTCAATCGAAAAAGACTATGATTCTGTTAATAGTATGGTCTTATTTTATTTCAGGTACTTTCTTCCTAACTGTTACAGGTTTAGAAGTGCGTTATTTGTTTTTACACGCGAACAACCTATTCACGTGGAAATTGAATGATGTGTGCTTGTAGATGTTCTTGCTTACCTTTCTCTTCTTTTCTTTTTTTTTTTTGGAGGGGGGGGGGTGGTTTTTTCTTTCCTTTTGGACATTCGCGGTGCACACTGGATGTTGCTCTTTAATGCGTCGTCTAAAAGCCGGAATGGGAAAAAGGGAATTATAACTTGAATTTGTGATTTGTCTCTGTGATGCGGGCCATTAACTTTCGCCCGTAGGCCCTATTAGATCAGTGAAAGAAGGGAGAGAGATGGAGCGAAATTACCTGTTACGTATTCTCTGTGTGCTGTTCGAATACTAAAGATCATTCCGCTTTTGTACACTTCTTTTGCAAACATTTAGATTCCTGCCTCTTCTAATCTAGAAACGTATATATACATGTACATACATCATGTACATGATTATCATACATGCACCGCGGAAATTGCTGTTTACATCGTTGTGTATAACACACTGCGACCATAAAAGCCCTCTAAATGCTCAACACAGGGAGCATTTGGAAGATTTGAACTTGGCGGATTCAATGCCGTAGGCAAACACTTTACACTATCAGGTCCATCTCCCCCACGAGATGAGCAAATTACCGTCGCTGAACGGAGCGAGTTCGTAAGGGAGCGGTCGTTATCACAATATTGGCGGTCAGAACTGCAGCTGACCGCCTGATAGCAATTAGATGCGCCATGGTTAACTCTATAAACACAAACATTGAAATTGAACTCGTTTAAAACGGTTAATACGTAATCATACGTGGAAAAAAATCCTGTTTTCTTGTATTCTTTACCCTTTCCGTTGTCATCTCTCAGCTGATCACACGCATTGATTTTTAACTCTGAAGAATTCATATGTGATGGCGAAATCGATGACGAAGCATCATCGAATGACCACAAAAACAAAACAAAACAAAACAAAACACGAGTGTTATAATGCCTAGATTATGTTTTCTTCTAAAAGTGATTAACTGAGACCGAAATTTCCTTTTAATATAGGCCTCTTGGTCTGTGTGTTAAGTACTGAAATTCGCATACATTTTCTGACCTTTCTCACTCCTTTTTCCTTCTTTCTTTAATTCTTGGGTTTTTTTCTCTCCCTCTCTCGCTAACGCAAGCACACCACCACCTGCCGTGAGAATGTTGACTTGTCAATATAACACCAAAAAGAGGTTAACCTTTCTCCCTCACCGCTGTCAATTGCACCTTCCAATTCAAAGAAATCTTTTACTGTGTCACTGATTATCTTTTCCATCCTGCCAGTGCACCGATTGGCGTCAACAGGACCTATTTACGCCACTCAAAGATGGTCACCGCCTCCCGTATCGTTTTCTGACTCCTTGCCCTCTCTGTCAAGAGTTTCTTGTGAGTCTTCATTCTCAAGTATTATTTGAAAATATCCTTTCTACATTTCATTTTCACCCCCGTATACACCGCACGATTGCGGTGTTTCTATCAATGATTGGCCACCAGTCGTGCCAATCTTTATACCGCAGACCCTCGGATATGCATAAACAATTGACCGAATGGCGGGAACGATCGCACCTCCTTCGTGACCGATCGTGGGGTATATATTCTCCGACTCACTTTGCCGAGGTGGCAGCTTTAGGCTTTCAGATATATAACAAACTCGCGAGGCGCCAATTGGCAGTGATTTGAGCAGATCACGGAAGCACCTGTAGCACAGTACTGCATCGCCAGTCGTATCGGCCTGGTAGTGAGATCAATGAAGTCTTAGCTAAACGAACCTAGCACTTCCTTGGTGAGGCAGCGTTGATTTGTAATTATTTGTCCAACTGCACATCAAAGATTACTGGCTACCCGCCTCACCTGCCCCCTTCCCCCCCCCCCCCCCACACACACACACACTCCTGCCCATCTCGTCAGTAATGACTAACTATAGCTTATGCTTGGAATATCTTGGAGATTTATCTTCAAGTGTCTCGTAATACATGTAAACCTTGAGGACGAATTAAAGCGGGGTCGGACATATATAACAAGAAGAGAATGAGTCTAGAATTTAATTCCTCAAATCAAAATGATGGGAACACCGGTCTGAAATTGTTTTTATGTAACAAGATAAATATGACCAAAACACTATATAATGTCTTTATTTATCAAACTTTTTTTTAAGAGAGAAACTTCCCTATTCTGTAGTTTCTTCAGCTTGATATGATTTTTTGACATTCGTTGAACGCTACACCTTTTTTTTTTCGTTTGGTGCCACATTTAATCGTGTAAGAAAGTCCCGAGAGGATATATAGTCTGATCGTGGAATGATAAAAGATGAGAGCAGGCGTGTTTGGCTTTCTGGCTGCGTATCTTATTGATGACCTCAGAGTGGTACCACAGACCCTTTCTTCTTTGTTATTTCAATTCCCCTTTGTTTCTTGAGATGTCAATTGGTCAACCTAGACACGTTCGAACACGTGATTACGGTGCATGTTCAAAGATAAAAAAAGAAAGAACGCTTGTTATTCAGGATCTTTCGTCTCAAAGAACTTCTAATCGCTGTTAGGGTGACAAAACCTCGTATCTCAAATATGTCAAATGTTCATTAGAGCGAATGACATGGCAGCCAACAAAGCCCACTAGAAAAATTGGGTCTCCTTTCTTTTGACATAATCTTGGTGGCTTGATTTTAGGAAATGATATCTGAGATTTGGACAGGACATCACTTAACTTAACTTATTATCTGACATTTGATAAAAAAACAAACAAACGTGATTTTCTCTAAAATTTGAGATACAAGGTTTTGTCCCTTCACTGACGATATGCAATTTGTTATAATCTCACAACAGTTTCTTTACAAAGAATCCTATATCCTTGTATAATTCGTACCAATATTTGAAAGTTCAAGTGTAACGGAGGTACATGATCCGTGACCGATGCTGACATTATTCGATCTACCCATTCTTCTTTATTCTGGCAATGAACGCGATACATAATGAAACGGCTGTGGCATAGACAAAATAAGATGTGCTCTATTTCAGAAGTCGCTCAGTCGGTTTTTAAGGTTTTTCGTGTAAATGTTGATGTGAGATTTGTTTGAGGTTCAATGTTATCGGGTTTTTTTAATCCCTAAATACATTTTGCACTACAAAGTTAAGTATTCAATATGTGGAGTAATTAAACAGCTCTCAAGGTGTCGAATTGCTACTGACACTAAAAAGTATAAATTATCATGATATAGCTTCACATAACACCAACCGAATATAAAGACCCGAGTTTGTACACGAGAAAGGCTAAAGCCATAGCAGGTAAATATGAATATCTTCCTGTCGAGAATATATACAAATTAAGAAGGAGTGCGGGAATGGGATTTATCCATCACGTTGATAGACGTATACAAGAAAGAGGAGATAATCGCGTTTATTCAGGGATCTTCCAGCTCACGGTCAGACAGATGATTTCAGTCATAAACGACGTGATTGAAATGACTGATTTATTTTGGCACTCGGGGATCATAGTCGAATTGTATCGTATAGCCAGTGGAGAATAAACATGGACCTCGGTGTATACGTTGCACACATCTTTATCATGTATTCCTCCCCTACCCCTCTCTTACTGTCATTGAATCGGCCTCCCCTGGTGACACGCTACAATAAGTCGCTGACATGAGTAATGCAAAACTATCATGAATACTAGTAGCTCGGCAATTTGGGATGATTGTCTCCGCCCGGGGTAAAAGTGCCAGGGAAATGTCCGTGGATTGATTTGCTCTATCAAGAATTCAACTGTATTTGACTCTCGATGGGATAATGTGAGCTCCTGGAAATATCATCTCTTTCTATTTCTCCTATATTTCTCATGCTAGCAATGTTTGTGTTTAGATTCGTCTGTCATGATCCCGATGGCATACCTAGCGTATATAGACGAGAGAATTCCGCTATTCAAAACTTTCTCATGTTAAAGGAAGGTATGACAACAGGATTATACAGATGATGACTAATACAATTTCTATGTACATGTGTCCTCAAGAACCCATAACAGACAGCGGCAGAAGGTGATTTTTTTTTTCGTAGGATGAATGGAATCTTGTCACTGTAACAACATTTCCAAAAATGGCAATAATTTAGTGCTTCCTATCCACCAATGCGCTGTGATAGGTGAATTCTATGTCCGTACATTGCTATGTCTCTGCAGATGATGTCCGGGTAATTCGAGTTACCGAGTTTTATTAACCTGGGATTACCGGTACACTGTATTTCCTAAATTTTCACCCTAGCTGTTGTCTGCTTGCCTTCGCTTTCGCAATAATTGCGTTTTAGGTGTTTCATTATCATGCGCTTGCAATGTTTTACCAACTCAATTTTCAAGCCACGTCCAACATCCTTTGTAACGGCCATTTCGTCAAAAATAATTATTATCTGAAAAGCAAAGGGTGTGTCTACGCATCTCTAATATCGACAAATGCCAGAGACAATTTTGACGCAGGTTAAACATGATCATCGCTGAAAATACACCGCTAGCTGATATGATCTCCTTGACATTTAAAAGAGCTTTCCCTTTCTATTTTCTGCACACAATACAATCTGCATCCATTCCCCCCCCCCCCCCCCCTTTACAGCAGGGGAAATCGCAAACATTTTCAGATGACCGGACTCGAGTCGATAACTCACCCTGGGATATCAAAATTTCGTTTCATTTCATTTAATGATAATGATAATGATAATGTGCTCAGCACATGGTAATCCTCTGTCGAGATTAGGTTGTTTTTTTTTTTTTGATTAGTTATCATAGGAAGTTAGTTGTTCTTTGTTGTTGACAATCAACTGTGTCATCCCTCGTGCATTTATTTTGATCGCACGCTCTCCCCATTGCTTTTGCAAATGCAAATACTATACGAAAACAGCTTTTCCCGGTATCTTCTCAAGAATAAGATTAACCGGGTTTTATTTACATCGTCGATATCAAGCTGAAAATTATTTGTTTCCCCCACTGGTGATTTCTGCTGTTCTCACAGAATGAAATGGAATATCAATTTTGTTATCCTTCAAGACATGATCGTGTATTTATGCGTTATTTTTGTTTTCATGTTATTTGTTAGACTTTTATCACACCCGTCTGTGATAACCATGACAGGTTGATTTTTCGGTCCAATAAATGAAGTTGCAAGAGAGAAAAGTGTGTGAGACCCGTATCGAGAGCCTTGGGTTTGTTTGTTTGTTTGTTTGTTTGTTTGTTTGTTTGTTTGTTGGGGGGTTGCATTTCTCATGGAAACCTGACACGTTTCCAATTGATTCAATTCCTTATCATGGTCGCGTTCGCAATAGCGACAAACTGGAAAATTGTGATTACACCAAAACTCAATGTGTAGAATTTCTGGTTTTAAGTAAGTCACATCAAGGATAAGAAATATTCATATTTAGATATTTTTGATAAAGATTAAATGTCGACGGCTTAATAACATTATCTGCCATCAATAACTTGAATATGAGGTGAAACACTTTGAAACACAGTTTTTATATTTCAAGGAGCTTTCCGTGTATTATGTGCGCAGTGTTTTATAATCTGCTTTTATTTGCTCGAAGCTTCTAAATTATTTCTACTCCAAAAATGTAATAAATGCGTGTAATAATTCAATACATTTGATGACATTGCATATCACTGCCCAACGTCTCACGTTGTGCCCAAGCAGTTTACTATTTCATTTCATTTTCATTTCATTTCATTTATTTCATTATGCTAACCTTCGCTTAGGCTGATAGGGGTTGTTTCTAGGTTATTGATCATCACCTTTTGGGTACTATAGTGTGACATAATACTAGTATAGTAAAGCTCATTAAAAATATTTTGATATCTGTGTTTGATAAAGCGTTAATAACCATATTCTTTATCTAACTCTGATAGTTTATCTCCTTTATTCATGAGATTAAACATTGATTGAGAGGTCGAATTACGGCTGCTTTTAGCAAACTTTGTAGGGCATATATAGAAATATGAATAATCACATATTGAATGATTAAGTATTGAAATACAACGAACTGTAAGATTGTTTGCATTTAAGTGTAAGCTTTAATGCGAACTTCTACAGCACTCTGGTGACAGCATAAATCAATAGATGATTCAAAATTGGTAACATTGATTTATACTGCTCAGCATTGTTACTGAATACGTCTATATGGTCTCGTCTCCAATTCCTTATTTTTCATGTTTTCTTTTCTCTTGCAGCTACAGACTACACTTAGCACTCCGTTTTGTTTTGTTTTGTTTTGGGTTTTTTTTTCTTTTTTTTGGGGGGGGGGGTGGGTTGAGGGTTTTTGCGATCAGTAACGTTTAGGTAATTTCATAATCAAATAGAATTATAGGCATGACAGTGATTGTGCCCTTTTCACCACTTCGTGCGAGGACGGGCACAGAAATCGTACCGGGGACGAAGGTGTCGAAATTGAAAGTTGAGCAGACGACAGGCATGAAACCGTCAAGGCAGTTGACACTCGACAGTCTGGGGATACTTGAATTTCACCGCTGCTTTATTTCTTTCTTTTTTCTGTGACAGTCAAAATTTTCACACTTGACATGTTTTTCTTCTCTATATCTCCATCCTCAGATACCTTCTGTGAAACGAATTGCTCAGGCGGAAAGACTGGCAGACTCTGCTTCTACTGCAGTAGACCTCGTGAGTTCCAAAACCTTTATATGACCACAATGTTTCGTTGTCCGATCCACGCCGATACAGGAAAGACCTAGAGGCCAAAAATATGAAATTGCAAGTCTAGAGATTAAGAGGAAGAGTTGCATGTTTGCAACAAATTTCAAAATCTAAATCTTGGGCATTTTATCAATTATAAGCAGAAATAATTGAAAACTGTTTTGGTTCTACAACCTTGATTCAAGTATTTGATTCAAGTATTCGATTCAAGTATAGTAACGGACGCATCAATATGGGCCTACAACCAACAACTTTCGTTGTATCAAATTGTATAAAAAAAAAAACCAGCATACAAATACTCGGCATAGTAAACCGTGTTTTCTACTTTGGTATGTGGCAACGTAGTAAAGACAGTGTCATACACAAAAAACGAACAGCATTCATTCTTTCAAATCCATTTTTAGGTATGCTAACATGTACAAAATTTAGAATACATCTGTTATACTAATGGTAAGAAGAAGAGAAACTGACTCCCTTGAGACAAGGAATGTGAAAAAGGCAAAGGTCGCTATTTCTTCGTTTTACGCTGATTTGAAGACATGTCGCGTAAGGCATCGCACAGAATGAAATAATATTGAAATTTTATTGCGTATAAATTTTGAAAATATCAGTCAGTAATCCCCTAGCTCCCACCATACCCAGATGATAATCAGCTAGCAGCGTCGAATTACTATGAAGGAAGAGGAGGTAACGGAGAAATGCACATGTTCCCTCAATCAACTCCCGGCCTGTTGTTTGTTGTTTGTTGCTTGTTTGTTTGTTTGTTTGTTTGGCTGTTGTTTTTGGGGGGTGTCAGAATCTCATGTAAAAACCAATTTGATTTGAACATGCAGTTTCGAAATTCATAAATCTGAGTGATAAGGTCTGTTACTTTAGTATAAATTGTAGATTGTAGATCTAGATTGTAACAGTTGGAAAAAAACTTGCTCCGAAATAACAGTCGTGAATCTGAACCATGGCGTCCGTGTAAAACATCAACGAATGAGGGCTAAATTATATGAAGATATATATAAACATATATATATATATATATATATATATATATATATATATATATATATATATTTATATATATATATATATCAATTTGTGTTTATGAGTACGGATAAATAAGTTAATAAGTCACATTACGTTCATAAGTTCACATTTACAATCTGAGCATGAACACATAAGGGCTTTTTACACTTGTGTTTCTTAACCCCGGACTTTCTCTGACCCAGGACTATCGTTAGTCCCGTACCAATTTTTTCAGCTTTTTACACTCGCCAATTAGTCCCGTACTATCTCTTGTCCGGGGCTAAGGAGAAAACTGACCTTTTTACACTCGTATTTCTTAGCCCCGGACTTTCCAAACCACATGAATATTCATAATTACGCTGTGTACTGTACACGTACACGCACGCACCGGCAGCACTTGATTACCTCGTTTCTGATTGGTCAGTGAGGGTCGGACTTCGTCTCCGTCGCTTAGCCCAGGATTATTTTTTCGTTCTGTTTACACTCACTTGCTTGGCACCGCAATTGCGGCGCTAACCCCTGCTATTTTGCAGGGCCAGATAGTCCCGTACTATCGGTGGGGCTAGCCCACTTTGGCAAAAACGAGTGTAAACAGAAAGTGGGCTAAGGATAGTCCCGTACCAACGGTGGGGCTAAGGCCCCCCCCCCCCCCCCCCCCCCCCCCCCCCCCTTAGCCCCACCGTTGGTCCGGGGCTAAGCAAAAATTTACAAGTGTAAAAAGCCCTATAGAGGTCATTACAGACCTTCTCTGGAAATTGACTTATAACCAAGATATTTAAAAACTAAATACATGGTCTTCATGAAAAATATTTATAAACATTCATGTATGAAGTCCAGAACCAGGTGCTTATTGGAATGCATAGGTGCAGGTGTATTCTGTTCAATCGAGTTAACGAAAGACATTCATGCGGCATTTATACGAAAATTACCGTTTTCTGCTTGGCTGTTTTCAACTGCTCTTCTAAAAGATTTTCCATCCTTTGTAAAGTCTGAGGTTCTAGACAACTAGTGGTCAGTGCAGACTAGTGCTAATTTTGAAGTGGCTTATTGAACTCGGACTAGCTTGTTTGAGTTTGCAAAAGCTCGACTTAAATCAGCCGTACGTAGAAAGAAGTATTAAAGATATGAAAAGGCAATGAACATTTTCAACGTATCCCAAAGAATGAATGTTACTTTCTCTACATCCTTCTAACAATTTCAATCACCTGCTCCCTCCAATTAAATTCCTTTGATAGGAATTCACTTAGATGTTACTACGTACGGCAAGCCTCTGACAAGCCCCGACAATCCTCAGGCAAGCTTTGTGGTTGGGCAACTTTTTGTTAACAAGGCAGGCATAGAATTTGAATACGTTACCAAAACAGTCTATTCCAGCTCGGAAAGGAAGTGCAGGAAATATAACGGAAATTTGTTCACCTAATGTTCAATTATGCATTCATATTATATTCTTATATATTTAGTTACCTTTTTATCGTGGTACTGGGAACGATTAAAACACCTACGTGGATCTAAACGTGCCTATATGATATGTTGACATAAACTTATTGCACGATCGTTCTGTATATTGCGACCCAAGTTCACAATCATAATAGTGGACGGGCATCAGGGCTTAATTCTCCTGGTTTTATAGTTATCCCCATGGCCTAATGGGCCAAGAGCTTTATGTCAAAATAGGCTTGAACCTAAATATTTTGGTAAGAAGCTGACTTTTAAAGAATATGTCTAGAAATGTGTTGAGAAATGCGTCTAGAATAACATATTGAAAGTCCTCATAACACCTCCTCCGGCGTTGGACATTTCTGCAATCCAAAACTTGCCTCCCATTTAATGTTTTATTCATAACTTTGCAAATAGGTATCACAAATGCACATTTTTAATGTCTATCAATATATTTTGAGAGACAAGGAACACCCAAAAATACTTATTCAGAGATTTTGAAACACAATAACACCAATAAAAAACACTCGGGCTCTTCCTGAAATCCGAAATAGTCGTCATTTAATGTTTTTTCTCATAACTTTTCATGTAGGTAATACAATATTTATAAATGTAGCTATAAGTTTTGAAGCATATAGAACTAAGGAAAAAAATAAACAATTTTGAAACACACAAGTACTGATAAAATCCCATTGGAACTCTTTCATAAATCCAAAATGGTTTCGAAATAGCCACCATTTCCGATTTTCTCATAACTTTTCAACCAGTTAAACCCAATACACACGTTGAATGTCTAAATAATATATCTTTTGAGAGACAAGAAATCCAATTAAAGTAAGTATTAAGGGATTTTGAAACACACAAGTACCAGTAAAACAATATTGAGCTCTTCACAAAATCCAAAATGGCGCCTAAAATGGGCACTTATTACACTATCAGGAAAACATTCCATCATCAGTTGTGGGGCTAAACAAAAGATTTTGTACCATACATTATGGTCTATTTTCTTCACCCCAAGAACATGAAATGGTAATTCAGTGCTAGTCTACTTTGGTTTCATTTTTACCAACAAGATGCAGTTGATATCTACTATAAGGTGAGTTTATATATTTCAACTTTCAATTATTGCATAGGAAATACAAATACCCTTTTTTGGTATCCATAATATACCTGAGTAAAATTTGAGCACGTTTAAGGTAAAGATTTAGCTGGAACTTCGGAGTGTTTAAGTATCAAACTTTGCTATATTTTGAATTCCCTTGTACATTGAAACAGGTCTAAAATTTGCTTCGCATTACTATTTTGTTTGTAAATAGAATTGTGTTGATAGTACAAATAGCCATTTTGGAAACCATTTTGATTTTGGGAAGAACTCAAGCGATTTTACTTATACTTGTGTGAATCAAAATCTTGGGTTCCTTGTGTCTCAAAACAATAGACATTTAATGTGCGTATCGGGGTTGCCCAATTGCAATGTTATGAGAGAAAAAGGAAATGGCGGCCATTCTGGAGGCCATTTTGGATTATTTGGGAACAGAGTAAGTGTTTTTATTGGTACTTGTGTGTTTCCAAATCTCTGAATGAGTATTTCATTATATGGGTTCCTTCTATCTCACAACATATATTTAGACAAACAAAATGATTTCTTAGTTCCCATTTTGAAAGATGACTGTTGTAGTCAGTAGACTGTGGACGAATGATGGGCCTATAGATAAACATACATTGAATTCGGCCTATACATGTACATGGAATGCACACACACACACACACACACACACACACAGGCGCGCGCGCACACACACACAGACTCATGAGCACATAGTCAAGCAAGCATATTCATACTTGCACGTGCCTTGAAGCTGATAACTAAATCCCTCTCTTGGCATGATTATAATTTTAAGGATGTAAATCGGCAAAAGATCATCACAGACGGTAGGGTATAGCAAACATCAAACGTAGTGTACCCTAACCCTAACCCTAACCCCAACCCTAACCCTAACCCTAACCATAACCATAACCAAAAACCCTAACCCAACGTTTTTCCCATAGGTTTAACACGCGCCATGCCCCAATCTGTGCCGTCTTAAAAAAAAACGCTGTCCGGAAGGTAATCTCGGTTAGTGCGCCCTCCTGCAAAGCCAAGCCACTTCAAGGTATTCACACGGGGATGCTTCTCTTTACGATATCAATTAGGTCCGTACAAGGCATCGAATCTTTATAAAAACGAAATAGTGATGCACGAAGGCATTGCAAGTACGTGTGCCCAGTCTACTACTCTACACGCTAATAACACTGAAACCCTAGTTTTATAGGCAAAGAAGTGATGGGAACATGACACTTGATCATTGTGATCAGATAACTCTGAAGAAAAAGATGGATATGACGTCCAGATCATTTGGAGGTATTCGTAGTGGTAACATAGTCCACAGGTTTTTAAGTCTCACCAATATCAGCAATTGTTTTCAACCTTAAGTGACTGGATATGGCCTTGCCGGTATTACATATCTTTCTGCTTTCTGAAAAAAGAAATACATAGCTGAAGACGATATTATTCATTTCATATCAAAAGAAAAGTTATCATGATTCAAGAACATTCTTTTCATATGAGCACATCATATCGATATTATACACTGCAGATTTTTTTTTTCTGCGCTAGAAATTAATATTGGAATATGTTTTGTGATGTGAGACACATAGGTTATATGATGAAGCACCATGAATACATGCTAGTGATTGTGTCTGAGTACTTCAGAAATAAACCCTTTGATTGAGCGAAATAATCAACTGTCTGCATGACATCTCGTTAACTCTATGTGCTTTCTTGGACTGCGAAGTCTATAATGGACAATAAATCAAATCAAATCAACTTATGTCAAAGTAACACTACAATCATGATTAACATATTGATCATGTTGATTGGGCCCCCTTTTTCTTAAAAAAAAACCAAACTAAAATCGTACTAAAGTGGCAGAAAGAATCAGTATATGGAAAAGATTGCGTTGTGTGACAGCACAAACTATAAAAACAATAAAACACCTGTACTGTGCATGCTTTGCACAGGACAACGTGACTAATATACCCTTCTGCGAGAACTCGCACACACATAAGATTCTTCACTGAAGTCTTCCCAACTCGTCGGGACAGCAGATTTATGTTCCGCATTAATCACGAGTGCTGGTCTGACCAATGCACTATTTTGATATGCGCAAAATGATAATTATGTCGGCAACTTGGCGAAGAAACGAAACGCCCTCGCGCAAGGTGTCCCACGAGAAGGGACTTGCTGTACCATTCACGGGCACTTAAGTACATCGCTGTGATTAGGACCAGTATTTCGTATTCATTTCACAAGGCGACATTTTGCATAATCCACATTAGTCTTATCCCATTGGCATCAATCCGGATATAGTTCAGTTTACCATGATTCCTCTTCCGAGGGCCTGACTGCATGTGTGAAGAATACTCAATGATTCTTCGGTTTCTAAAACACAATAATAATGATGATAAAATATATATAGATACGGAACTCTTGTGGGTTGATTTACAGAAGTACAGTGGGAAAATAATCGTACCTAATCGACCATCTGCATAAAGAAGATGTTTCTGCAGAAGTATGGTGCACTTATAGAAGTAGAGAAGGGGACCAGCTTGTCTGCATCTTGTCTGCAGAACAATAAAGGCGACACAACTGGTCTTCTCGGATGACACAACCATTCAGTATTTTGCAACATAAGGGACTTGAGGTTTTCTCAAAACAAACCTTGACGGACAAGATGGATGTTGGATTGAAATGCCTGCACCATCAGCCAATCCAATTTCACACATATTGGATCTTGATTTTCAACGGCGTTATAAATTCTTTGATTGTGACGAATGTAACTATCATTAAATAATGATTTATAATTGACACGCTGAACAAATCTATGTCTTTGATAGTCGATGAAGCAGAAACATCCACTATTCAACATTACAGTTATGAAGGTGTACGTGTATTGCTCTTCTCTGTGATAAAGACAAATATGACATATCAAATGTGGCGTTAAAGTAGGCTTAAAAGCAGAATGGTTTTTCTTTATCGTGTGGGAATGGGGAAAGATGATTATATGGAACCATTTATGCATCAAACCATCTATTATTCTATATAGACAGTTATAATGGTATTTCTTTCTGAATAAAAGATAATAAAAACAAATTCAAATTAAAAAAAAAAACATCGATTATTGTCAATTCATTATACAATGTACCTAGGAGTCCTCAGCAGTATTTCTTCATTAACGTAAAGATGCACGTCATAATCATACATACATAGATACTTGCCCAGCACTAATTAGTTCCCGACTCTGTCAGCCACAGGTTTTATGCAATGAATGGGGCTTTTGTCAGTTTGTATAGATTTTTTATTCTTCTCCTGCACAGGCAACCGAATTCCGGAAACGGTCGGAATTGAATCAATACTGTATCGACTATCATGGACTAACTAAACGATTTACCTACTTAATAGTGTTTGAATCATGATATTGTTTGATACCACAATGCGCTCTTCGTAGGATAATTGCCGATCTTTTTCTTCGCATACAATAAAAATACGCTTTAAGCAATCCTTTTATTCATAGCTATGAAAAAAGCGAAAAAAGGAGAACTGTGAAACTCCCACAGAGCAGATTCAGCGCATTTAGCGCTCCACAAATGTTTCAAAGGCAATTGTAAGAACAACTATCAGAGTATAAGTTGAGGATGTGTGTACCTGCATTAAGCTTTCACATTCATTCATTCATTTTTTATTTCATTGTGGTGCATTCATCTATCTTTATTCTTTGCCATCATTATTTAATCAACTCACTTTTCCCCTTAATTCTTAACGGAAAACTTATAAGAACAAACAAAATTATGCATGCCCCATCATCTCCCAGTGACTATGTGTTTTATTAATCTTTTTTTTTTGTTGTTTTTTTCCTTATGCGTAATATACATTCACCGTTAGACACTCACAAACAGCATTTGTATATAATACCATTATAGTTTGTATCTATTATTTCTTACACTCTTCACCTTATCAATATATTATCAAACTCTGTGACTGTGTAATGTATTTCTCTGATTCGTGTAAATGATAGCATACATTAATATCAATCATTCAATTATTCGACATTGGAATGAAAACAAGTGTCAGTAGTTAGTCACATATTTCGTTTTTCTTCAACATGCACAAGAAAAGATTCTACGTGATCTAGCGCTGTATTCAATGCATAGCCAGGCAATTCTATTGTTCAATCTCATGAAACATGATTCCAGCCACCCCCCCCCCAAAAAAAAAAGAGAAAAAAATAACTTTACATAGAATATTCATAAATTCATATGAACAAATAAACGTTTTCAGCAACGACTATAGTGTTGGGTATAATGTGTACACGAATTGCCCTCTTTCATCTAGTGAATATCACTGCAAAAGTGTTTTATTATTCTGTACGGTACTTCACGCGTGCCCCCCCCCCCCCCCCCCCTGTTTAGCAGTCTGCACATGCGCCATACTAAGCCCATCAGTGTGGACTGCAATTTTACAAAGTAAAGCTGACATTGCTGTAATTCAGTTTCCTGTTCAGTATATAAGATAAAGAAAATATATTTCACTTGAGAAAGTGTGACACATTGTTTTGGGTTTTTTTTCCACGTATGTGTGCAGATCTGCAAACTAAGTGAACACTTTAATTTCGGGAAAGAGCGACAACCCATATCCTTCCTGCTAAAAAATAGTAATGAATCTTAGTTTTGGTTAGATTAATTGCGTGCATTTGTGTGTGTGTATGTGTGTGTGTGTGTGTGTGTGTGTGTGTGTGATTGAGAGTCAGAAATTGTGTCAGCACGTTCAGTATGCATGCTCACGATGATCACAATTTCATCGGAACGAACATGTAATAAAGATTGCGCAATGGATGAAATCGAATATGCGAGGAAGAACTGTCACTGCTGATGTCAGCTGTAGTGATGAATAGTATTGTTATCTTACTCTCGTTATTTGAATTTGGTGACATTTCTCTCTATCTCTCTCTGTCTGTCTTTCATGCACTCCTTTCACCACCAGCAACGGGGAGAAAACGATCTGGGACAGACAACGGGTCCGAGGAGGTTCGTGCTTTCGAATACAACCTTAGTTTATACGCTTCAACTGTAATGTTTGTATACCAATACTTCATTCATAACGATTACAGAGAGGTACCCTGGAATGACTTCCAAAGAGACTGATGAGATTACTCTGATAAATTGTGAGTGGTTGACATCACAGTTATCTTTAAGCTCCATTGGAGATTTGGGGGGAAAATCACCTGATTCGTGCGAAGGAACAAACAATCTTGTCACATCGATGTCCAAGAATTTAAAATGATAATAACACTAAACTTTCACTTATTTCTATCCACATTATTTCTTTTTTTCAACATTATACTGATATCTGCTCCATCCATGTCAAGTAGATTCTTCGTATGTTTGTCTTTGAATATCTTATGACTGATTCTTAATTTTCATATAGTTCCTCCTCACAAAGATATCTTTGATGAAAAATGAAATTGTGTTTTTGATGGATATCAATCCGCTTTAAGTGACTTTTTTAACATGTTCCTTTTTTTTAAACAACCTCATTGTGTTTAAACAAAACAAGATTTTAAATGTGTAGTGAAGTGTATAGGAATTGCAATCAATGCTCAAAGTGTCAAAGAATTTTGACGCATAGTTAACATGTCAGTGGCGGATCCAGAGGGGGGCGGGCCCCTCTTTATTTTGTGTTAAAACAAAAGAAAAAAAGAAAAAATGGGGGGCGCGCGCTCCCCCCTTTAATTTTGTGAAGGCGCCTCCCCTTTTTGGAATTCCTGGATCAGCCCCTGCGTGTTCATGCGATTACACTGCTGCTATGTAAGTAGATATTCGGTGAACATTGGCATTCATTTTTATTTGTTATTTTTTTATCTTATTTCCACGGCAACCCAGAGAGAAAGTGGGTGGCAAAAAGGAAGGACGTATGATACGTCTGCTTGCCTGTTTGACGTGATTCTGGCTGAATTATCCCCTGTCTGGCAAGACAGGATATTTAGCGTAAGTGATGATTCCTTTCCTTAAACGTTAAAACTTTGTATTCTACCTTTACTGTTCACTGTATTCTGTGAGTGGTTATTATCTTTATTTTTCTGCCAAAACCGTTACAGGTTAGAAAGAACAGCTCATTATGCTGATTAATATACATGTTATGTATATGAATTAACATTTTGAACACATGCAATGCCTTTATGGGAGGGGGACCATAATTAATAATGGAAGGAAATTTCTTTGTATAAGGGATACGGCAATTACAATGACGAAAATAACGCTTTCTGGCGCGTTATACCTGTGTTTCGAGGCCCACCAATTTTTTAATTAAAAAATAATCCGGAAGTTCAATACATTGAGAAAGAAAGGCTAGGAAAATGATTACACACATCTGTGAACAACAATAAGCCAGTAACATAGTGTGTGCCTCCAGTGACCGACCGACAACCGCGCCTGAACATTATGTCAATTATGTAGAGATTTTTTTTTTCAGTCATTCTAGTACGTTTGTCATTCATATCGATCATTCCTTCATTCGAAGTCGCGAAAAAAGGGCCACGATTTTCGATCATTTAACTTTGCACTTCACTTTAAGAATTTAACATTTACATCAATCAAATCAAAATGCACGTCGAGAGCATTCAAATTAGTCGGAATGCTAGGAAATGTAATTTGCAACTGAGTGTTCAAATTCGAAATAACTCATACTAGCAATGATATATCTTTGTTTTTACTCATATTTTAAGAATTAATTTTTGAAAATTACAAATTTAAATGATATGTATTTTCAGGCAAATTTTATGTAGTTACAGCTTCAAAGAGAAAATGAGTTACGAGATCCTTCTGTCGAAGAAAATGGCCATTTTCGTCGCTTTGTTGTCATTTTGAGTTTCTTTAAAACGATCAGGAAGGCTGCAATGCGATTTCATCAAGATAGATACATGTATCTATGCACATGTAAACAAAAAAAAAACATAATAGAAAGGCTTGTGTATGATAGAGAGCTTAAAGGCATAAACAATTGATAAGACCAATGATTATGATAACAATGATTATGAGATAAAACAAAAGTAGTTCTTACAGTGCTAATTTCATTGCTCGAAGTGTTAAATACATTAGTACTGGAGTGGTAGTACATGTCTGAATGATCTGGGTTGGGCAATTTGGTGTTAAGGGAAGATTTGATTAGAATGAATACAAAAATGGTTTGTTTTATTTGATTATGTTAGACTGAAATCAGCGATAACAAATGGGTGGTCTAATCACTTAAGAGAATTAGATATTGTGTTGATACCAACTTTAATTTTTTTTTTTAATGTAAAGTTCGTTATGTTCGTAAAATTGAATGTTAATTTGGAGGAAGAATCTCCAAGAAATCTTACACAGGCAAAAGACAACTGAAAGAGAGCCGATTGAAGCAACTGATTTTTTTAGAGATGTTTAAAAAAATTATTCAACCAATAAAACAAACATTGTTTCTTGGGCAATATGGTGCATAGATTTATGCTGTGATTGTACGGATGACATCCACCATACTTTTTTGTACTTAAAGACGTACAGAGATTTTTTTTTTTTTTTTTAAGATTCCAAAGGTGAATTAATAGTAATTCGTGTTCATAATGTTGATTCAGATGTATATGTTTTATTACCACTAAAGCTGGGAAAAGTAGGAAAATGGATGATTTGGTAAATTTGACAATCTGGAGTATCTATAAATTGTTGACTATGAGGAACGATACTGGACGGACAAAAGGAACAAATACCTATGATGCGTTATTACGAGAAATAAAAAGTAATGTAATTTCAAAAAGAAATTACGAGAAATCAAAAGTAATGTAATTTCAAAAAGAAATGTATGGTACTCTCATTGCCTAATTATGTGTAGACAATATGTTAAAAAATGAAACACTTGATTTGTAGATTCGGAAACATTATATTGTGGATATAATGCCTGTATAGGCGAAAGAGATAACAAAGACGGGAGTTTACATCTACCTGGGTTTAATAGCTTTGCAGTTGTCGGTCGGTCAAGCAGTCTCCTCATGCATTTCCCTATAGTTTTGTGAATCCCAAAATATGCTGCCTTGTAAAAAGTTGTTATGAGCTGTTGTTGAAGTGTAAGATTTTCATCGATTATCACTTTTCAAGATTTGGTTAGTTGCTGGATTGCAATGGGCCATCTCCAGTATCCAGGTCGGGGCAAGGAATTGTGCGTCTAAAAGTAATTACCAAAATGATATGAATAATTTCAGACTTACAACCATTGGGACAGAGTCACGGCTATCGAAGTACTAAGGATCTTGATGTCATAAAGACAGTTACTAAGTTTTTCTTTTTGGCAGTTGCTAACTTTCTGAGCCGCATCATCTTTTCCATGTGGATATAGAAATTTGTAAAATCTAAATACGAAGTGATGTTTTTACCAATAACCGATTTCATAATGTCAATATCCATTGCCAATGCAACATAACCTTGTTCATCTCTTTTTGCACTCATTACTTATTTTTGCAAGTTGTCTCATGCTTCAAAAATTCCTATGGTTTAATAATGATAGATAATGTACCTTGCAGTTTATGCTGTTCTCATCCCTGTTCGGATAAATACAAAGTTTCTAAACACCCGGTGCTAATGGAAACTCGAGTAACTTAATTACTGAATTAATTCAACTCAATTATGTCAATGAGTTTTAACAAGTCATAGAATAAGTCATAGATGATACATGTACCATAATTTAATCTTTTTTTATTCCAATAGGTTTTGCGGAGTGCTCTGAAAAGTGACAACGTGTGGTACTAGCGTGGTGAAAAGCGAAAAAGAGGACACTCTTATACATAAATTGAGCTAGAACCAAGAAAGGAACTGAACCCTGCGGTCGCCGGTCTCGATCTAATTGTGCCTCCATAATTGTGTCTAGAAGAAGTCAGCGTGTGGCTATTAAATGGACTTTGTTCTTGGATTCCAAAAATGCCTGTATGAGATTTGAACAACAACAACAACAACAACAACCACAACAAGAAGGACAAAATAAAACGAGCAACAACCAAATCAACATTCTTATCATTCCGTGCACAAAATGCCTGTATAAGATTTGAACAACAACAACAACAACCACAACAAGAAGGACAAAATAAAACCAGCAACAACCAAATCAACATTCTTATCATTCCGTGCACAAAGTGAAAAAAAAATCCTTATAGGAAATAAAAGTAGAAAACTTTGCTTGACATGGCCGGCGTAAATTGTATCAGAAAATTAAATGTCATTTACTAAATCACTTTCATTTTGCATATTGTCTGTTTATTGTGATGGACAAAAGAAAAAGAAATAAATCATGCCCCTTTTTAACGGAACAAGCTCAGGTATTCAAGCAAATCTATTTTTCATTTCTTTTTACTTCATTTATTTATGTATAAACCGGAAGACCCATTCAGCATAGACTGAAATCCAGTGAGTCTCTATTACTCTCTTTTCTATTGTCAGGTCAAAGAAAGAAAACACTTGACATTACACTTCCATTTCGACAAGAAGGAGTTGTTTTGCAGCTTCATCCGTGTTTATTGCAACTCTGAGTTTCAATTCAATTCAATTCAATTGTTATTGGGCGGGGCTGTGTAATTCAATCCCATGATATGATTGGAAAGATTTGAAAGAATGCATTGAAATCGAGGCTACATTGAAGTTTTCTCTCCTTTATCTCATCAATCCATAGGTCAAATTGCAGGAAAAGGTTCATACATATTGCGATACTAACAGGTGCCGTACATTGTAAATGAAATCATCATAACAATGTCCTAATAAAAGATTCATGCACTGAGCCACCGTAGGGCAAGTTTGATCTTTGGTTTGCCCACTAATGATATTGTTATAGTGCAACTTTACCATGTTTTGTTGGTTAAAATCAATTCTTCTGTCATTTAGACCTTGAATTACAGTACATATATCAGTAGTATATTTACGCTTTTCCTGTGGCAAAAGAAAAAATCATAGTCACTACAGTGAACAGACAAGTTGTGTTACACTATGGAGCTACAAGCTGTTGCAGTAGCTTCATGGTTAAAAAAACGAGAGATAATGCAAGCGTTCTGATGAATTGTTAGAGCAAAATGACAGTAACGAATTAACAAGTTATAATCTTGTTGTCTTTATTTTGTGTTGATATTGTGTTTGTATATTCTATAACTTTATTTTTTACTCAATAATGCTTAACTATGCCGTTGCCGTTGTAAGAGACTGTTGAAAATCTTAATTTGATCCTTTTACATCTGTACTTTATAGAGCTTGCACTGCACAACGTTCACTTTTTATTCATATAGAGTCAATAAAGTGTATATTACTAAGCTTGTGTTTAAAAACTCGGTGACTATTTATGGTAAGGAGGTTCAAGAGATGGAATCACAGCATTCAGTCTTTATTCCTTTTGATCCCATGTTCGATGCTGCCACTCAAAAATATTTGAAGTATGAGCTAAACTGGAGCTGCCCCACAGACAATTGATTCATGTGTCATTGCAGAGTGACCAGACACTGTCTACACTGGTCTAAGGACAATAATGTCTTTATGATGTTAATTGCATTTCGCCCTCCCTTCTTATAAAAGATGAGTTGTACATACTGGTACAGACTTGGGGATGCGTGAGTATAAAATTGCGCAAAGATTGATGAAATGAAAATAAAAATTACTCGACTTTACATGTCTTCACACTAACCCTACATACAGATGAATGAAGAATCATACATAAAAATTGTGTCATTAGTAGGTTCATCTGTCGAAAGTGATCTAAAAAAGATGATATAGTCGTTTTGTTTTGTGTTCAGTGAGAGTACAGTTTCAAATACTTTCACGACATACAGCTCAGATTTACGATTTTGCACATATTTCTAGACTGGATATATTTTAGTTTTATAACATGTTCTATCATAAGTGAAATTTCATTTTATTTTATAGATAAACAAGCAAAATATAGCCGGCATAATGTTAGCGTTTCAAATGAATCTTCAGATTGTTCAGAAAGACGGCGGCATCGAACCCCGATCATCAATGGCACAAAGGCATCTGTGGAGTCCTATGTGCATCAATAGAAAACTAACAGCTGTTTGAATAATTACAGCCAGTTGAAACTGCAGCTCTTCGACCTTCTTGGTTATGGTTCTGTGGATACCTGCATGGAGTTTTGGGGATCGTCACTTTCAAATGTTATCATGTTTTCAATCGCACAAGAAAAAGCCCTTAAAAACTTTTTATGGAGCGCATGACCAATGATGTCACAGGGACATCAATAATCAAGTTAATGTAGACAATTGTTGTTCTATCCTAACGACTGTACACGAAGATTGTCTGTTGAGGGAAAAAGATTGTGCATTGAGGGAAAATAGGGAATAAACCAATTACTCGAAGACACGACTGGATAATCACTGATTGCATGATTCTCCATTTGTCAACTTCAATTCAATCAAAGTGTGTTGTCATTGTATACTATAAAAAGGATGTGTCATATACTATGCTATGAGGAAAAGTAGTTCATTTGTCTACTTATTTGCATTTATAATTAAACTGACAAAAGACATTCTTAATTGCTACCTCAAAATGATTTCCTTAAGAACTAATAATTAGTTGTATTCTTACTCGTAAGCTGTTTCAAATTCTGAATGCTGTAATCGGTGAATCCATTGCCAGAAACCATTTTCCACCTTTTTTTTTCTTGTTTGTCCTTAAAGTAATTCAGCTGTAATTGATTACAACCGCGTGAATGTCATTTCTGATGGTTTACCTGGTTATCTTATAATTGTCACCATCAATATTTTGTGATCATACTCTTGCACACACACGCACAAAAAACAAGAATATTTATCTATTAACCTGTAATGTTTTTTAATAAGATAACGCGTGCGACGTAAGGATATTTTTTTTTCTTGTGGGATTTGAAAAACTCAGCTTATATATTCAATTTCACGAATGTTTTCCATTATTGAAACAGCTTTTGCATGAATGAATAGATACAAATAGATCAATATGTTCCTTAACATACATGACCACATTGGAAAAACGTAGGACGTGCATATGCCTTTCACAACGCACTCTATAAAACATATCTTATCATGCAGTTTTAGGGTCATTCTTGTTTTTCGTATCAGTAGACCGCCAATGGACGTGGAATGGACAATGCCCATGAGAGAAATCAACCATTACCTATTTTGTATGAGGATTGTGAAGATGTTGCTTAAATTTTAATCCAATACTCTATCAGTAACTATTAAACAATATATCGTGATGATAAGAACAGGAGAGTGTGAAGTGGTTTCCTTGAAGCTATTGCATTCAGCGCCTTTGTTTCTCAACAAGCTACAATGGAATCCTTATGAAGTAAAAAGGTGACGACATCGCAAGAATAAACGTCACATTTATAAAACCGATGCGCTCTTATTTGTCCTTTGTACGCCATGCTGCATGTCTGGTAATTTGAAGTTGAATATTTCACTCACAGTAATTACGTCCATTTGCTTGGCGCATGTGACTTATGGTCACGACGGAATGGCGCCAGTTTGGAATTCTATTTTCCTTGTATACGTTTTCAATGACATATGATTTGCATTACATTATCTGCGAGATACAGCGAAGGTTTCGGAAATTAGTAGAAAGGTGGCTATCGGACAAGTGTAGTTTTGAGAAAATCGACGTAGACATTTAAATTGCGTTTCGTAGTATAAGGTGTGGCCAAAATCTTGCTTCATACGTGTGAATTTCTCTTTTTAAAAGATGAAGGTCATTTTTTTTTACATCTATTGATATATTTCTCTTTTCTCATTTTTCATCGTATTCTTTGTCTTTTAGATAGGTTTTGGAATGATGATGGATTTGGATTTTCATACATCTATCAGCTACTTTCAGTTATTAGATTTTATTCATTTTAACTTCAGGCAAGCTCAAAAGCAACATGTTTTAAAAGAATCCAATTATCGAGATTATGTCGACGGAATGTTGATAATCAAAACAAATGTGAAAAGTAACATGTAGGTTCTTTTTGTACATTTTTTCATTAACAATGTAAGAAATAAGACTCGTTTTGGATATTTCTTTTTAAAATTAAAAGAGACCAATAATCGTTTTGTTACTTTCTTTTCACATTCTCCCAACAATTTTGTATGCAAATATATCATTCCTTTTTGTCTATGCAACATCTAAAGAGTCAAAAGCCAGATATGAAAGGAGAATCATGGTTACGATACTTGCAAAGGTTGTATGTTTTCAAAACTCTATTCTCAATTCTCAATATCTATTGGAACTCTTGGGAAATCGCTTATGCCTTCAAATGTGAGCGTGCTTCTGCTTGTATGTGTACGAGCGTGCGCATGTGCAAGGCAATGGTTTTGTCAATTGCCAATATTGATTGTAAATTCTTGATTTATATATGAATAAAGATGGAATTAGGATGTGCACCGTTAAGAATACACACATACACACACACACACATACATATATATTCTTTTTTCACGAAATTCACAAGTGTGTGTGTGTGTGTGTGTGTGTGTGTGATCAGATAAATGCAGTTTTCATGTCAAAGCTTCGTACACAGTTTCCATCTCTTTGTTTCCTTATATAGTGAGATCATCAGATATCAAAGATAAAATCAATAACAACAAGCAACAGTCGTAGCCATCTGCAAAGGGACAGCAGAAAATCCTTCGACTTTAGCGTTCATTTCGACTTACACAATAGAATATAGTAAAATGTTTATATCCATCCGAACATAATCTTTCTTCTACTCAACTAAATTTTCGCCATTTGCGAGATCGACTTATGGGCAAGGCGACTGTATTCCTGATAAAAATCAGTGATGTACATGAATGTAAAAGATGTGAGATTCTGACAGAGTTTCCGTAATAATGTAGGACCCACCATGAGTACAAACGTGAGCAACACTGCAGAAGTCTGAGAGAAGAGAAATATAATTCGCTCCTCTCCTGACACTGATATGATAGTGTTCTCTCAAATTTTCGGGGAAAAAACACAAACTTGATTAAACAGTCAGAAGTCTTGACAATATGGACCGAATAGATCCATAGTATCATTAATTATGAGGTAGCCCATGTTACTGTATTTGAAATATCTTAAGTTTGGTCTACCATATTACTATTCGGCAACCATCTTATCTCATTACCAGCATACGCAAATAAAGATGTTTCACATCCTAAGTCAAGATACAATCTTAAAACAATAGTAAATCACGATTTTCCTATCCTGCTGCAAAAAACTGTCATGTTACAGTACCTGATCAGTCCTTATACTTTCACAAATCAAAATTTCACCTTCTCGTTTATTCATAATTGATAGACAGTAATATTCACTTGGTCGCAGTCCGGTCGGTCAGTTGCTGCTCGCCAGGTTATTTGCAAACATGTTTTGGAATAGAGGAATAATTACCACGTTAGTTTCGAGACATGTGCCTGCGCCAAACATCATTCTACTAAAAGGCATCCGTTCGCCTTGTCCCCTCCACGTAACTTTTTCGTTCGAATGTACTTCAGATACATGTGATCACAAGAAATATTGCTGATTTCGTTCAAGCGTCAAATATCAAAATGTAGCATAATGTGCTCATTGAATAACTAACACGTGACTAATATATCAATTATTGATTTCGTCTTCTTGAAATGAAAAGATAAAGAGCAATCGATAACTGAAAGAAAATATATGACGTTATGTATGCTCACACGAATTCATCAAGAGATGAATCTTTCTCTTCACAGGGAATTTTTCAATAGTTTTTATCTCATTCGGTTTTTTTTCCACTTTTTTCTTTCTGTCCTATAATAGCTATAGACACATTTGCACAGCAACATAATCATGGGGGGGGGGGAAGCAACAGTCCTGTAATACCTGGCATGCCTGGCGAGTAAAACTGAACATGTCACGGCGTATGCTACACTTTTACAATAAAATAAAACGAACTCTACACTGTTAAATTCTGTAACAAAGGAAGAAAGCTAAAATTCTCGCAATCAAAGGAGTCTGATGTGACATTTTCACGAATTTTCGCCAAGCTGAAACGGATTTCCCTCAAAGAGAAATAATGGCACAAATTCATGTCACATGTAAAGGGGGTGGGAGGGAGGGGATTGTGCACTTTCTCGTCAGAACAACGACTATACAAAATCAGCCGTCCTCATCCTGTACATTATCATCCATCTATGCCTTAAGCGAGCTGAATGGACCAGAAAATCCGGCTTCACAATGCATTTGTGCCTGGGAAATCAATTTTTCTTTCCACTGGCACAACTGTCGAGGTTAATCACAAAGCAACTCCAGTGTTCCAGAAAATTTATCAAACGATATAATCGTTTCCTTTCATCTATATCTATATTCTCCTCTCTCTTGTTTTTTTTTTCTTCCTCCCCCTCTGTCCTTTCTATTCTCTCTTTTTTTTCCTTCCAAAGTACATTATGAAAAAATATCTCTTCCCGCCATATTCATCAAATCTGGCTCACGATAATGCCATAGTTCCGCAGGGTATACAACTCCCAATCTCTTTCAGATGATATAATATTATGCTTTCAAAGAAAAAGGTTAGAAAAAAAGAATATTAAATTTCTATCATAATACCTTTACATTCATTATGCAGAGTGAGTAGCCACATTACGGCAAATTGTTTTCAAATCTGCCAACGTTAATCGGTAAAACAACGGTCAAAAGTGCTGTTAGCGTATATTTTTAGAAAAGACATAATGCTGGAAATCTATCACAGTAGTCCCCATTTCAAAATGACAATTATATTCAGTATCAAGATACTTTGAAACGGATTATAGACAATGTGAAGTGACTAAATTACCTTTTCCAATCTCACCTGTTACGGTCCAGTGAAGGAGAGGGTTAGTCCATACAATTGTTTAATGATTCCGTTTTCGTGTCGATTACAATGTCATGAAGCTTAAGTGGTCGTATACGCGGAAGCCAGAAAGCAAAAAACATTGCATATTGGATAATTACTGACTTAAAAACAAATAGAACCAAACCATCTCTTTATCGGGAAGCATGTTTAGTATTCTTCATACTACCCTTTCACAGGGAGTTCGTTCTTTTGTTGGAGAGCGGCGAAAAGGTGAAGGACGAAAATATAATACAGCGGTTGATGTATTTCATAAAGCCAAACGGTGGATCCCGACTATTCTTATGTCAAGACACCCCAGCGACATTTTTTTTATATAGTTTACTTGCTACTATCTACTATCCTTGGCTCCCTTCGTATGGATGTTTGCCTAATTTCGCATCTGTTCTCTCTTTTTTCTCCCTCTATTCTTCCCCTTCACTCTCTAACTCGTCTCTCTCCTAAAAAACACTCTTCCAGTCTGCACGTAGGCGAATTTAGCCGTGTCACCAAAATAGTGAGTTATTTATTGAGATGCTATTGGCCTAGCGTCATTGAAACACGTGCTTGGACTTGCTTTCTTTAGTACTCCTCTGCCAAGTCGATGACAGCGATTATATTCTTAAATGCACTTCATCAGGATTGCGCGATGCAATTGCAGCGCTCGACCTGAATATGAGATGAATCAGCTGAACCGTAAAGTGCAGATGAGAGAAACTTTGAATATAAGTGAAATCGAAGCATATTATTGTCTTTGATTACAGTGAAAGTATTTATTACAGCCTTCATGGAGAACGAGAAAGATTTTTACTCGATTCAAAACCCCCAAATAATGTACTTGGTTCATAGTTAGTATACTACTTTTTCCCCTTTTTATCATTACTACATGACACGGAGGATATATCTCCCTCACAATTTCAATTTCAAATATAAGAGCCAATATATAATGGTAATGGTTTGTGAGCGTTTAACTTAGATCTAAATTGTTGTTTTCACTCTACATCTAACGCAATCAGTGTAAAAGATACCTGAAATCGGAACAGACGCCTTTGCTAATGAAAATTACTTTCTCGATAGCCGTATCTTCGCCGAGTATTGCGCGGCAGAAGAGGTGATTTAGTAGAAATATTACCGCAAATAAATCCAACCGTCACCTGAGTTAAATTGTCGTTGATGTTTTGGTCCATTATCTTCCGATATTTCCATTAGTCTAACAGCCCCAGAAAATGCAAATGTAAGAGGGCGTTTTTTCGCAACGGGTGGTGCAGAAGCTGTTGCTTACATTTTGCCATGATTAAGACTAAGTTTGTCAGTTTTTGCCCCTTTTTAACAGACACAAATAAGAAAGAAATTACAGCCTCCTGCGATCGATGTTTTTAGCTTTCACATTATTTTCTTTCTTTCATTTTGAATCCTGTTAAATGTTAACATTTGCCTTATTAAGCATTGTCAAGAATCATCGTCACGTTGAGGTACAAACAAAAGGACAACTCTATCCGCTAATGCGGTGTCAACGACACGGTGTTGGCAACAATTCAGTCTCCATATTTTATTCATTGCCCGTAAATCAAGAACAACGGGCTTCAACGAATTTGTACATTATTGAATGGGTAGATCGAAGATGTTTAGCTTTGAGATATCCCCGAGCCTAATGTTTAGGACTTTGGTGCCATTAGCACACATCATTGTGCAATCACTGGTGTTGACGGGATGCATGGGGCACTTTTCATGTTCAACCATCGCATCGGTGTGGCAGATGGCGCGGTATACTGCAATCCGTATATCAAGCGAACGCAGCAGTCGATGAATGCGAATATTCGCTATGATTGTCTACCAAGCCTGCTGTACTTTGATACAGCAGAGAACGCAATCTCTGCAAAAGCACGGGCACGAATAGTTATTCCCTTAAAAACACACGCATCTTTCTAGAATTCTACTATAAGAGCATCCCTCCCGCTTATTTTCGAGAACTCGTTAAGAAGACAACATATAACAATCTGTCAAAGGATTATTTTCCATGTTGCATCGAATATTGTCTACAATCAAGATTGTTCTTCCTTGACAGACATTGCTAAGAGACACTTGCATGCACACTTCCAAAGAAATAAACAGACAAATATCGCTTGTGTATACCTAGCTGCAACCGCATGTCGTGTTCTTTTTTTCGCTTATTTTATGACGTACATATGCGACAAAGTATTACTGCTGCACTGATGACAGAGAATGATACCTATAACCTACAGTGACAACGTGCTCCACAACATACCAATAGCTGCGTTGTATTCCTCTTTGAACATTATCATGCAAAGCTTATCTTAATGATCATTAAGTTTGCCATATCCCTTCCTCAGAAAAACAAAACCCCACAATTCATGTAAATTTACACCGCGAGTCTTCTGAAATCATGTAGTTACTGCACAGTTCCCTCAAAATACTCTTGAAAGGCCAAACATGTTTTACATCAGAGTATTTGATGAGGTTAGGTCATTACAGGTTTGATCAAGGCAGACTTATACTTACTATCTCAGGCACAAAAAAAAATGAGAAAGAAGTAATAACAGAAACAAGAAAACAGACTGCAGCAATAAGCCTTTTCTTCGAAACCGTCATGCCCGAACTATTTTTCAAAATGAAAAATCCCTTGATCATCCGCCATGAAAGGTTTTGCTAATGGAATTAAATAGGTAGCTGTACGTGACGGCCTCATGAAGCTCCATCACTTCTACAATCATATCACGTCTTTCGCAGCTCGCTGGGTGGACTGGGTGATAGGAAATCAGTACTTATTACTCTCTTCTTTCTCAACATTTCGGCCAATCATTGGCTGGGATACATCAAGAACTACGTGTCTAGTTATTAGGAAACATGGAATAACGAGACGGGAACAAGTCCATACGCCCACCTGCGCTGCACCCTTTTTACAACGTCACTTATATTGTTCCAGGCTCTTAATAAACCTTAACGTTGTTTCATGACAGCCATGGTAAATGAAGATGCGAGTGCTCAAATTGTAAGATTTGCGAGAAGGCCAAATGCCGGGGATGTAAATTTGGAGTGCTGACGTCATTAGGCCAAAAAAAAAAATGTATTAGAGTTTAATCTCATTGTCACAATGGCTGGATGATGAAGAAACTATTCCAACAACTACACAATTCCTGCTTGAAGTCACGTCGCACAGGCTCGTTATCTGTAATCATACTTTTTATTTTGTTCTTCATGACACTTAAAGGAGAAATCCAGTCGAAATATAAGTTAGTCTGATAAGAAAGAGTAAAATATTACGAGTTCAACCGTATAAATTTGATCGAAATCATAAAGAAGTTATGACATTTTGAAGTTTTGCTATTTTGGGGGGAAACAGTTCTTGAACAGTCAATATGAATATGCAAATGGCAAAGTGAGCATGTCACGCCCTCACAACTTACCATATAGTTTGTACATAAAATTTTGAAATTTCCAGTTTTTCATTCTAACGCAGTTATGCCCAAGGCTCAAATCCTCATATATCTCACTAGTCACTATTCTGAAGCTATTCAACCCGGAATAACGTCATGTTTCAGACTTCAATGACAGAAACATCGAATTCTTGTCATTTTTTTACACGATCAATGGAAAATTGTGAGGGTATGACATGGTTAGCTCACTCATTTGCATATTCATACCTACTGTACAAGAACTGTTTTGGAGAAATTATCAAAACTTCAAAATTTCATAACTTCCTTATTTTCATCCGATTTCAGTCTAATTTTTACTGTTGAACTCGTAAGATTTTACTCTTTTTTTATCAGAGTAACTTATATTTGTACTGGATTTCCTTTTTAAAGCTGTCATGCCTTCGACAGACCGATGATAAGTAATGATGATAGTAAATACAACAACAGCAACAATTATAGGAATAATATTAATAACAATGACAGTTAGATAATGATAACAATAATAATTGCAATGGTAAGCTCCAATGGGGAGGTAGAAGTAAAAATGTGCATAATATTTCGCCAAAATGATCGCACTTGATTTGTAAACGGGCATTATCCTGATCACGCCCTAATGTCCGATTTGCGCCAAGTAGTCCCACAGGTAACTGGACAGTAGTTGCGAGCACCTTTTCTCAGGCGGAATTATACGAGCTCCGCAGGTTTCAAACACAGTGACACTTCAGCATGAAAGATAAATACGGAGAGTTGTCTCCTTTTTTTTTCTGGCCAAAGGAAGTGTTGGTAGGGTTTTTGTTGTTGTTATTTTGGGGGTGGGGGAAGGCTAAAGAAAATGAGAGAGAGAGAGAAAGACAAGCGTTTCATGCGCATCAAAAAGCGTAATTGACCTCTGCGTCGTTCTGAATGCCGGTCTGATTTTTTTTCTTCCATGATGAGATGAGACAAGCGTCTTTCCGATAAAATTGGAAGGAAAATGACGATTACTCCTGCCCATCTGCAGTTTGTGAACGTGACAAGATAGACTAAATCCTTTCAAATCAAAGTCGAGTATATCGCTTGAGTACAATATCTGGGGTAACGAATGAACCGCAAAGGACCATAATTATTATGTATTCATTTTTGACCTCTTTCTTCTTCAGTCGCGCTGTACATAACGTGACGTATTCGTTTGTCAATATTTCGCGACGGGAACAGCCTCCGATATGTAAAGTAGTAGATATGTTCCCTTTAATTACACCACACATATCGACAGCATCACACATCAAATGAAAGGACGCTGGTCTAGACCGCTATAATACTTATTAACAAAATATCATTTTATTTTTACAGCAGAAAGTTTCAAACAAGTTGAGGAATAACTATATGACATTGCACTTTGATGACGAGCTCTAATTGTCACAATTATTTGCGATACGCACTTTATATCGCATTTACTATCTAAATCGCACATATCACCTACACTTCAATACACTTATTGAAAACATCTTGGAAATATCAAAGTGTACTTTATCTTAAATACACATTCATCACGGATACTTTTTGATATAGATATGCACAGACTTGAAAGAGTAAACAAATGCAAAAAAAAAGCATAACAGGTAAAGAAGAAACAATTCATTTTATATGATTAGTTGTATTAGTGTAACAGTTACACCTCTGATTGGGTGCACGTCACGAGATCGACACTCACGAGTCCTGCAACCCACATGTCATAATGCTCACGAGTTGCACGGCCCATGAGTCAAACTGCCCACGAACCATATACAGTTCATGAGTTATACAGCTCACGAATCATACAATTCACGAACTCGACACAAGGCAAAAAAAAAGGGGGGGCCCCAAGAGCTGGACATTACATCACGGGGATTAGTGTGCGTAGTGTCGAGCTATATTGGACCTTTTTTGCATGGTGTCGAGTTCTTGGGCCTTAATAACCTAGTGTCGAACTAATTTGTCTTACGCGTATTTGATTTTAGAGTCTAGCTCATGGGAGTGTTTTACTTTAAGTGTCTAGCTCGTGGGCCGCATTACTCGTGGGTGTCAAACTCGTGGGGTGACATCCCTTTCATTTTCGGACACACAGCAAAGGCGAGTGATGCAATCATTAGATACATATTTTGCATTGCATTTCGTTCTACCTCACGTTTATTTACTTATCCACACAGTCAGTCTACATTAGCACTTTAAAATTGACGTGAGGTACGAATACATTTCGGTAGCAAGTTTACTTTTACGATATGATTATTTTTTTTCTTCATAACAAATGTGCCCAATTCTCACTACTAGTATTCCGAGACATAACTGGCCAATCAAAAATTCCGGTTTTTTTTTTTTAATTCTGAATTCAGTTGGAGCATTACTCAAGATGACTTGGATGTGATATAAATGCTCTCACACTACATTTGACGTAATCCGAAATTGGCGTCCATCAAGTTGTTGTGCATGATAGCACTAAATTGTGATGAGAAAAGTGATAAATTTTTATTGTCCCTCCGTCTTTTCCGCAGAATCTTTCGTCTTCCACTACAGTTGAAACCATTCATATAATAATGGACTACTTAACTGCACGCCCCATAGCAATTATCTGGTACTCAGGAGGACATTCACAGTTTAAAACATGCAGTACACATTATAATCCCCTACAAGACATTGAAAAAAAGTGGTATGTTACATTCATTTTATTTACATAGCACGGATAGGAACTCTGGCAATGTCTGTAGGATATTAAATGCCATTATGTTAACGTTATTGAATTTTATGAATAGAACATGAGCTTTTCTCTTGAAAGTTTTTGATCATGGTTTTTGATCAAGGTATAGCCATCTGTGACATAGGCGGGAGTATTACAATACCGGTAGTATCATGAAGAGAAGTATACTTTACCCAACAAAAGACATTCATGTACATCAATCGCAAATGATCGAAATATCAGCTATACAACCATAAGTATACAAGTGATATTCCAACTCCACTAAATATTATTTATTTCGATAATTTCATTGTTTCCCCTTTACCTTGTTTTGTTTTTCCTCCAATCTTTTTTTTTCCACCGAATTCGTAAAATCACGTTCGTAGAATCTGAATTCTGCAGGTTTATACCTGAAACTGTAAAAAAATACTTCACACCCTTAGCTGTTATCCCATGGTATCTCGGAAAAAGCGTTTTTCCTTAAGAGTGAAGGTGACGAATGAATATGGCTTCAAACGGTTTAACTCTTGACTGGATGACGTGTGGAATTCTGTGCCTGCAACGAATACATTATGGGTAATCCGGCGAAAAAGCGGGTCAAATTTTACACCCCTCCGCAAGTGGCAACCAGCTCTCCACTCTCAGCCACCGAGGACTCCTAGTGATGCGCCCGCTGACAAGATTTCTCGACGAGAAATGACGTTCATGATATTTCATTACTAAAGTAAATCAAACATGTCAACTGCACTTTATTGGCAGGCGGTTTGAGAGTCACGATCACCACGCAAGTAACAGCTTCAGCATTTTCTGCTGCACATGCATCCAAGGAGTTGTTCAGGGTAATCTCATTTCGATGGGCTGGGTCTCCTTCTAAATCCCCCTGATTTGAAAATGGTAATCCCAATCGAATATGCCTTTTCTTTCTCTGAACTTATTTTTAGTGAAGAGGAAAGAACGGGCAGGGAGAGAATGGGGGTAGGATCGAAGATTCTTTCTTTGAGATTACGGAGGTGATTGATAGCGTTCTTTTGTTCTTTCCTTGTTTAACTCTATACTGAATAACCTCATCTCACTTGCCTGTTCCTTGAACTCAGCTCAAAAGGTTATGAATATTATGTATAAGGTGTCCCTCCTCTTCGCATAGAGAATACTATACGGGGGTATACTCCTTAATGATGTACGTTCATTTCCCCATTTTGCACACACAGAACGGGTATATTCGATCTGGCAAGATACCAAAAGGGCTTTCGCAACAGTGCCTTTGCTTCAATCTTTTCAGATTACCCATTTGGATTAGACGTTAAAAACACGTTTTCTGCAAAGCTGACAACATCGTTTCAGATTATTACATCTTTTGATAAAAACGGTATTTACAATTCAACACTTAAAAGGCATCGCTGTTTGCATACCCTCTCAAAACGAAAAAAATAATGATGAACGAAACACTTAAAAGACGTATGCAATGCAAACGCATGTTGACTTGCTTTGATTCATAACACTTTAATCATTACTCATGTGGTCAAATGAATATCTTAACACATGCATTATATGTATAATATACATGTGTACATATGTATGTATACATAGGCCTATTTCAAATTATTTGGATACCCTTAATCAAAAAAGCCAAACAACAACAACAACAAACGAGATATGAAACTCGTCAGACTGACGAGTTAGGTGATACGCTTGGGGTCATCAGATGTCGGTCATCTGTGATCGACAAAGAAAAGAATGTGATATAGGCACCTTGAAGTTATACTGAGTTTGCATGCAAAACCGTTTCTCTAACCTCTCGGCCACGGGACATCCACGGAAATGGTAAGGCAAAAAAGAAATGTATAGATATTACAGGGAGAAAAGTCAATGCCCACTCAACCAACGTGGCCGCGTGAACATGTATTGCATTGCTAGACGGAAATGCGGCCTTGTAACTACTGATGTCGCTATGCCATTTTTGGCAACTTGGGAAAAATACGTGCCGTAAACATAAAACCTATAATCGGCTGGTTTTGATACCTTGCCTTTAATCACAATCACGCTGATAGCGTATCACCTAACAAACAAACCTTCCAAAACCAACCAATATTCTGTCTATGACATCATCTTACAATCACTAATTTAAGTACTATGATCTTCAAAAAAGGCATAGGTATGCGCCTTCCCCTAAACGATGAGCATATAACTTAAGTGATTCCATATCTAGACTGATATGATTAATAAAACACATCATATGGGAATATTTAAGTAATACTCAGTCTAGGGAAGATGTATTCCATTGTCTTCTGTTGATTATAGTTGAGCAGTGATCGATTTTTTTTTTCGATCGAGAATTTAGGATTTTTTGTTCAAAGGCGAATCGAAGGAATCTGGCAGTAAAAATAGTAGAAAACTTATTATAAGATATATTTTGCGTATTCAAATATTCATTTAGCCACATGATTGATGGTAAGGGTGCATTTTTATAAGACAGCACAAGTCGACACGCATTTGCACTGCGAAGGCCCTTTGACTAGAAACGTCATGTATTGCAAGCTTTAATTTTCAGGCATCTTTGTAAACGTCAGTGGCGTACAAATTTCAGATAAAGCAATTCCTCCTCGTAGAAGGCCAAGAGAAACATGATTGCCCATCCGACGAGCAATCCAATGTTCTGACAGAAGAAAGTGATGATTTTCTCCCGCTTCTCGGATTTTTCGTTTATCGCCATCTGTGAAGATATAGAATAGAAGGTTTTGAGTAATTATCGTTATCATTGTCATTACCACTATCACTGTTATTATCATTATCATTATCACTATCATCATCATCATCATCATCATTATCATCACCATCATCTTCATCATCATCATCACCATCATCATCATTATCATTATCATTGTCATTGTGGAACATGTTGCCAGACAGAGTCAGGGCCGGAGACAGACACTATAAGCAATATGTAAATTCTTAGTTCTTTTTATACAACACCTCAGAATGATGTCGAATTGTGATTGGCCAAGAACATGTCACATGACATTCAATAGAAAATACCTACCAAACTCATTGAGAGTGACAGCCATACAATAGGCCCCTGGCATGGGCCTATTGCACGGCTCGAAGGTACTGTAGCACGGCTTCGTGGGGGGCTACTAATGCATGGCCGCTCACAGAGTTATGTGGCTCACAGCAGCAAAGCGCCAGCAAACTACATTGTACGTGCTGGCCGGCTGCGCTGCGATGCGCTGCCGGTAAACAGACCAGTCGCGGCGGAGTACTGCACAACGTTAACGTGTACGCGCAGCTACTTTACCTAGCTAGTTGCATGTATTGCGGCCTACCTACTGCTGTGTTTTTAGTTTTGACTCTGATCTGCTACGTGGACCACAGTGCTCCCAAAATCAAGACTTCATTTCAAGTTGAGAAACCGTAATTTGATTATTTTTCTGTGTTTTTATACAAAATCATTTTCGGAAATAGAGAAAGTCTAGACCTACTACTAGATCTACCGACATCTCAGGTAGGATTAACAGTCAGGCCTAACTCGATCTAACGTTAGCGTAGAATGGGTATAGACCCTGCGGAGTTTGTGATTCCTGTGACTGTGTGGTCGAATCATGACGAGTGTTTGAAAGCAGGGTGGTTTACAATTCTCGGCCTAATTGTTACATTTATTTTGGGGCCTTCCTGAGTTAGCGGTCACTAATTTAGTACTGTGATTGTGGACAAGGTGTTGTATAAAACGAATAATTTATGATTTTGTTCGTGCATTGGGGCACGTAATACCGCACTCGGCGCGAGATTCGCCACTGGTCTATTCAACGCGGCGCTACGCGCCTTGTTGAATAGACCAGTGGCTTATCTCGCGCCTCGTGCGATATTCGTGCCCTATGCACTCACAACTCATAAATTATTCGTATACTAATGTATAAGACGGAAATTATGTCTAGCAAATAGAGCATTGTTCTTGATTATCATGCCCTATATAACTGTAAATGAAGAGTTTCGTTGCAAAATGAGCTAAGCGCCATTTTTAAACATTTGAAAATACCTCCATCATCAGATAGAGCAAAACAAAACTTTTCCGGTTATATCTCATTTGTAACATAACAAGGAATATCCTAGAAGTTATGATTAAAAAATCCCATATTTTCGTATCATTTTCTTTGTTTTTTTTAGCAACCTTGATCACAGCAATAGCAAGACGTGTTGGAATATTACACATGATAACTCAAATGATGCTTATAATGATTTTATCGTAAAGTTGACCAAAATATATTATGATTGCTTTCCTGTCAAGCGTGTTACAAATAAGAAAAGGTATATGCATAAGCCGTGGTTTAACACAGCACTACGTAAACTTTGTAATAAAAAATGTATATTGTACAGGAAGTATGTTAAAAATCCAACTGAGTACAGATGTTTTAGGTATAAGCAATATAGAAATATGGTATCAAAAGATATAAAGAAGGTTAAGATTTTGTATTTTTGAAACAAATTTGAATCAGCTACAGGTAGTATGAAAAAAAGTGTGGAATATAGTTAATGGTATGCTTGGTACAAGAAAGAAGTCAAATGCCCTCCCTAATGTATTAAAGTGCAATAGTAAAACTGTTACTGGGCAAGATGATATATGTTCTGCTTTTAATCAGTTCTTTATTGATATTGGGCCCAAACTTGCCTCATCTTGTAAACAAGTTGGTAATTATATGAGTAATGTCAAAAGAAATGCAAGTAGTATTTTCTTTGAGCCGTGTTCTCCTGATGAAATAATCCGGATTGTTAGTAATATTCAAAATGGTAAAAGTCCTGGGCGTGATGAAATTGGTGTTCTGCCTATTAAAAAAGTTATTCATATTCTTTGTATTCCTTTAGGTGAAATTTGTAATTTATCTATGTCAACTGGCGAAGTTCCTAATAATTTAAAAATTGCAAAAGTTAAACCCATACATAAAAATGATTCTAAGGAGGACATATCAAATTATCGCCCTATATCTATTCTTCCTTTATTTTCAAAAGTTCTTGAAAGATGTGTCTTTAATCGAGTAATAGTTTGTTTGTTTTTTAGAAAAGTGTAATATTATAACTGACAATCAATTTGGGTTTGGGCATAAGTATTGTGTATCTTATGCATTAGTTGACTTTCTTTACAAAATATTGAATGCACTAGAAAAAAACCCAAATAACAATTGATTTTTAGATCTTAGTAAGGCTTTTGATTCCCTTGATCATCATATTCTTTTAGATAAACTTCACTGTTATGGTATGAGAGGTGTTGTATACAAATGGTTTCAAAGTTATTTGGATAATCATAAACAATATGTATCAATTAAGGGTTATACCTCTAATCAAAAGACAATCAAGTGTGGTGTGCCACAGGGGTCTATATTAGGCCCTTTATTATTTATTCTGTACATTAATGATATATGTAATGTGTCCCATCTTAACCCATCTTAAGCAATACTTGAGTGACAGACAATCTTTGGAATAAAATTAATGTATCATAGAAAATATTTTGATAAGACTATATATATATATATATACTTTTTCTTTAATGTGTTTGTGTGTCTATGGTTCTTTTTTTGTGTGTGTGCTGCTGTTTGTAACTTTGGAATCTATATGATATTCGTTTGGTACATGTTAAAGGACTTGGCTTCATATAAGACACCGCCTTCCTGTCGAGTTCCTAATGCTTCATGATTTCTTATGTTGACGTTTATATTTTGTATCCGTTGAAGTCATATCAGTTACTTTATTCAAATTTGACGACATGAATTTGAATGTAATGTATTTGTACTTATATGTAGTGTAGTGTAGTGTATTTTCTCTGTTTGTTTTGTATGGTTTTCATGGAGTATTGAATAAATAAATCCAATCCAAATCCAATCCAAATATCTCAACTTAACAACGCTCATTACCATTATCATGATTATTATTATTAAGGCTAGGTGTGAAAATCTTCGTCAAACCCTTTATACACCATATTTCAAGATATTCACTATTTATGAAAATTTGAAAAATAAACCTAATCAATTTTGGAAAATAATATTTGAGATCGTCTGTTTACAATTCGTTCCATTTGAATAATAAGAATGAGGTTCATCTCTAGAGTGATAATGCACATGACATTTTATTTTTGGTCATAAAGAAGTACTAGAGCATTAAGATATGCTGCGAAATATGTTGTCAGGAAAGTAAGAAAAAAAAGCTTCCATTGTCCCATGAGATAAGAAGATACAAAGAATCATGACTTCCACTGAACACTACAAGTGAGATTTCAAGATTGATCGGTTGGTTTGGTTTTGCTTCCTTCTTTATGGAAAATATCAATAAAATTTGATGTTTTACAGCAAATATTGACATTACGTTCATTAACCGTTAACAGCAGGAGGAGACAAAATGCAATAAAGTGCAGAAATGGCAAACAATAATTTGAAAAAAAAATGTATAAATAGACTAAGGTTGAGCATGAATGTTATGAGAGGAAATAGATATCGGTATGACAGCTACAAAGTGCAGATAGTCGCCATATCAAGCATAGCTTGAACATTATGGCCAGTCTTTTTTTGATATACAGAGATGTAAAAGAGGGCTGTATGAATACATGCTGCTTTATGTTCTACAGTATAAACTGAAAGTGCATGTGGTGCTAGTGCGTGCATGAGTATACAGTAAGGATGCACTCGGATGTCATAACAAGGCATAAGAGATATGGTTATAGATGTCTAGAAAATACAAGCAAATATTGACTATAAGTAGCTGGGAATAAAGAAAATGCTACAGTATTTTAAAAATGTAAGTAAAAACAACAAAAAAGCAGAGAGCTGGTTGGATTTCAATGATTTTCCCCTGATATCGTTTTCACTTTGAATGATGTTTATTTCCGTCATACTGCCATACTCCCCTTTCTTGAAACAGTAACGGTAACGGGTTTAACTACACAGATTCGTTCAGAATTGACCAGAACTGAGCGATGAAGAGTAAGAATTGGGAGAATGCATAGAATTGGAAGTACTGCATTGTATCAAACAGGTTTCCGAAAGCATTAAATAGTTGCTACCGCGGACACCAAATTAATGCTAATCACCATTTTACACTAACAGAGAGTTGTTCTTGATTTCTAATGATCGTAAGTAGGTCATTAAAACCTACTACAAAGTAACCGAGCTCAACGAGCAAGAGAGAGAGAGAGAGAGAGAGAGAGAGGGAGGGAGAGAGGGAGAGACATTTACGGTTTGTTGAGTGTCCGCAAATTCACCCGCCTCTCCGATATACAACAAATCTTCACCGATCTTGTTACAAGATATGGCAGTTACAGCTAATTTCCTAGAACACGGTTGCAATGACTTTTAAAACTGATAACACCCTCTTATTAATGGCAGGAAAAGAATCGTTTAACAATCTTAAGTGCCGTTTTACAGATGCGATGTAAAAGTGCTAAGTGCATCAGGAAAAGAGTCATGCCGACAAATTAAGATAGCAATAAATAAATGCGACAGGTTTCCACTGAATCAATCGTTATTGCAAAGAACACAAGGGATATAAAACAAGATAATTATAATCACAAGGATATCATTCATTTCAAGTGACCCTCTGATATATTCGAGGGTAACCGAAATTTATTTGACAGATTCCTCTTAATCGTGATTCCCAAAAATCATCTGCTGCGTACGTGTTTCTGTCTAAAGTTTATCGATAATGCCACGCTTTCGCATGTCCTAGAAATTGTATTTGAGTTAATAAAAACAAGAACAATCAAAAACAAAAAAGCAGGACAAGGCATTTAGTGAGCAGGGACATTATAATGTGTTGGGTTTTTTTTTTTCTTCCTACAGACATGTAGATAAATCAGACAGTTACACTGTACTCCTCAGAATATTTCTTAAATGAGATCATACAGCTTCTGGAAGGAAGTAGTTTCTGAAAAATGGAATTCTTTAGTCATCACTTTCAAATAGTAAAAGCCCTTCTTTCCGCGTTTTGACATGCTCTGTACATGGAAATAGACATTCATATTCCTCGGTATACACCGCAAGTAGATGTGTTTTTCCGACTGTATTCCATGAGTCATTTTACTTTCTACAGTATTTAAAGCCAAATTATAGCTCTCGTATGCAAGCAGAACTGTCTATTTTTTTCTTCTAAAATGTACACATATGCTTAAGAAATGTGTGAAATAACGCTGTAACAACACAATTTAAGTTGTGTAAAGACGAAAGTCCACAATCTCAGAGCTTACGCCATAACTTTTAATAATCGAGTATCGTAATTAACAAATCAAGTAGTCAACGATTATGTGTGCAGTGCATATTTCTAGGTGCATTCTACATTCTTTCTAAATGTATTGTTTGCTGAAAGTACAGCTTGGTTTGATTTCGTTGTATTTGTGCTATGCTAGAATTGTGTTGATTTGGGAATATAATTTATGTAATATATTTATCATGAATTTGTTTTAAATATGGAATCAATACAAGGTTATGGGGAAAAAGTCGTGCCACACGATATCCATCGATCTTCCCACACTACAGTGAATCACATACAACTTAATTTACGATTGCAAGGACACGATCGATCATCACATTATGTTCTACCTTCCCACAAAATGGGGAACGCGGGATTAAGGGGAAGGTCTCTTCTAGAATAAAAGTCGTGTACTACGATCGAAATTTTTCTACACTTTTGATCTCAGAACACTCCAAAACAACTCATCATCATTGCAAACATCGCGCCAGCCAGGAAAGTTTCTTGGTAGAACCTTTCGAAGTATTGGAAGTAAATTCCACGTGATGGAAGATGAATTTTGAGCCCTTCCGAGAACTATGCTTTAGCTTTAACCATCTACTGTGATACATCCTTATTCTGAGTGAATACTAGCGCATATCTCCTTACCTCCTGTAGCCAGCTGTGCCTGTTGCTCATGGCGGGCGACCGTTTCATTGCGGGTGACGACGGCCCATGGGAATGGGGGTGCCCTACAACATCCTTTTTCAGCATCCCACCAAACTGGTTATCATGACGGGAAGAGAAAATATGAAATGCCCTTATCAAGTTTCATAAAAATCACATATTTAAACGCACTTCACACACAAAACCGAAAGCAAAATATCGTCCCCTAGCAGAACAAAATGTTCATGAACATGTTTCCAACCATTATCCTAATTCTATTTGGACGGATATTTTTGTTTGCTTGTAAGAAGCCAATCAATTTAAAGACAGCATCCCCTAATTAAAGACATTGGAAATCTCAAAATTAAACAGGGGTTTCGTTTACCTCTGTAAAAATGGATCCTCTGTCGTCTAGGCATTACCATGATCCCTATCTCCATAGTGATTGTTATCAATTTGTTTCATTCGGTGGTTTGATTGGTTTTCTTTTTTATTTAGCAATTTGAATTACATATGCATTATAATAATACAAATCATTAGGCCATGCCGTATAATGCAAATCACCAGGCCATGTCAATGCCTCTCCGTTTATCTTAAATGGACATTCCGGACGATTTCATAATTTCACATCATGTAGTTCATAAATCAACAGCTCCATGTATAAATTCGTGGAATTTTTTGTGGTCTTTGAGCAGAGAAACCAATAAATTGAAAATCTTACACAAATTACACTGAACAGTGTTGATGACACCAGAGCCTCATATATTTCAGAAATGTAGCAGTGCAATTCCATTACAATACCACTCGCTCAACAAGTTCACCTGTGAAGAATCTATGCATGCTTTCTTCTTTTGTTCTGCTTCCTTGAACCCCAACTCATGCATTCTTATGGTGAGGCTGCCATGTCATCATCCTTGTTCTTTCCAATTTGCTATAAATTTTGAAAACATTCTCATTTTTCATCCCAATCACTATATTCTGAAACTCTGTACTCAGTTTAACTGATTTAAAGTTGTTCAAATGTAAAAGTCTGAAAATCATCCGGAGGTCCCCTTTAAGTCCACCTTTATGGATACGAAGATTTAGAGTCGAAATTACCTGTGCACTTAGTCTTCGATATGTTCGTAATCACCCACGTTTATTTCATTTTGTTTGTGTCTCTTTCTACTGCTCTATCATGTTTGCTTGAGGCTATAGGAGGGTATGTTCCTTAAACGGATAACAGCCTTGTATACAGTTACAATATCTCGCAATAATTTGTCCCCACTTTCCATCGTGAGGCACCAAACTGCCAGTTAGTGGCATTATAACTTTGAGGAAAAAATGAATTATCCTCGTGTGCAATCTAGTCGTAAAAGAAAATTAAATGTTACTTTGACAATATCAAACAGTTCGCACAGTACTGCACAAAGCACAAATACTTTCAAAATAAAAGTCAGCACTGTTCAACACAACATGGAAATTGTGCAGTGTATTTCAGCACAACAAAAGACTTGAAAAATATTGAGGTCAGTAGAATTTAACAGAAAAGAGAAAGACAAGTAACAATGAAATTTGATTATAATTTGCTTTATTGTTTTTGTTTCCTCTTTCTCTAACATACCAAGTCCACCATTGATACGTAGAGGAAGAATCCCGCCGTCACTGCAAACAACCATTTCTGTGCGCCCTCCTGCGTCCCAATGAGGATACCCACGTAGAGCCCGATGAAAGCCGAGCAGCCACTGGCAAAGTTCCAAAACACGGCCGCTCCGTAGCACATACCATTGCCAATGAGTACTCCGAAATCACCTTCAAGAAATGGTAGTAAATGATTATTTTCATTTAACCTGGGTAGTCACACATCTAGACATTGTAATAAAAGTACTACACATTTTGTTAGAGCTGTTTTCCAATGGGTGGATTTTAAGGTCCAGAATTCGGGGTAAGTCAACACATACGCACTCACACATAAAAGAAACAAAAAAAAAACTGTAGAGCTTCATTACATAGAAGCTGTTTCGATAAATAATTCCTCGTGTGTAGTTTGTTTCCCTCTTGCATCAGGAGCATTGGGTAGTCACTTTCGCTGTAGTTTTTGTGACGATGAAATCACTGTACTGTGGTACAGTCAAGCGGAATCACGCGGTCCGTTTTATCGGCGGAAGTGAAGCTAATGATGCTGGCGTCTAATTAAGACCTGATCACATTTCTTGCCAGTTTCAGAGTTCGTTGAAAACGAAATTATCTGATGAAAAACAAAACTAAAAGACATTGTCTTTTTCCGCAGAGAAGGTCAAAAATTAGATGTTTTGTTTTGTCTGATGAATCTTCATCACTCGTGAAGCAACTAAACCTCCTAATTCCTTGTAGCTTCAATTCTTAATATGCTAATTATAATGGGCAGAACAAATGCAAGAACAAGAAAGCAAATGGATGACAATGTCTTTTTGACAGAAAAGGGTTGTGCAGCCTCCAACCTTCCATCGTATTACGATAGTACGGAAGCCTTAGTGTGGAACGTGCCACTTTCTCCAATCGAAATAATTCATGGCAGTGTTCTCCCTCTCAAAAAAAATTGTTTGGACAATGCTAATCGTATAGCAGAATTGACAAAACTTAAAGATAAAAACGAAACAATTATTTGGATGTGCCATGATGACATAAATTCGTCTGAAAATCAAATGATGAAGTCACTCCCTTTCCATTTTCGTTGTTATTGTTGAACGTGGATGTGTGTGTTTGTGTGTGTGCGTGTGTTTTTTTTTTTACAAACAGCTTTTTATAATACTATAACTTCGGCATGAGACAGATAAACTCGCTGTCTTTACTTTAAAATCGTCGCATGCTTCGAATTCAGGTATACATTTGGTGGCCATGTCATTTTGGGGGGTCTTTTTTCTCTTTTCTACTTTCTGTTCAGCGTTGACTGTGATTAGCAGATTCACGCTGCACGAAACGAATAGTACCGTTCCTTTCAAATCGTTTATGATACAGACAGTAATGAACTGCTAGAGTCTCACAAGTTTTAATAAAACAGTAATACCGATACTCACATACAAATTACATGATGTCATTAAATCTTATATAAGTTTGCAATTGAATGTAATAATTAGCAATCATAACCTTCCCCAGAAACAAAACATGCCATTATTCCTTAATCGACATAAGCATTTGATCAGTCTGAGGTAGCTCTGTTCATATGCATTCATTAAAATTAAAAGAGATTAAAAATAAAACAGATACTGATCAAAAATAAAACAAATACATAAAACGTGATTCCATCGCATCATGGTATATATGATAGGCATAATGTGATTATCTATTCTCTGGTTTGATTAAACAACTTTTCAAATTTTTCAAACTCCAAAACTGCTTAAAAAAACAACATTCAACTGATTTCAATTGGATCCTCTCTTTAAGATCAAGACATGGATTGCACTCACCTAGTTCGTGCGGGATTTCGTGGCACAGTACGGCGATGCTCGTAGACACACCAAAGAAGATGTCCGAGGTGAAAGCCGCTCCTATGACAACCCCATCCAAGACATTGTGGAGGGCATCCCCGAGTAAAATCATGATGGATATTGGTGTTAAACCTTGATTTTAAAAAAAAAAGGATGAAAGGAAATTTTGGTGTCAAGGTCTCCGTCTCCATAACACCGGCAAAAGGTGGCGTTAAAAGTACTTCATATTAATTGGAATTACGAGTATACACATTATCTACGGAGTCTCTTATCTTCGCCGAGAAACACGCCCTACCCCCTTGACCCCCCCCCCCCATAAAAATATAACAACAACATCTTTGTCTGAGATGACCTTTTTTTTAATTTCTAACGGACAGTAAACTCAACACGGCACAATCACAAGATTTGTTTTAAACAACAATTTCGAACACCTTCGAAAACACACACACACACGCACGCACGCACGCACACACACACACACACACGTATACCACTGTAAAGAGTGGGTTGGCATCAGATCTTCTTCGCGGGCGGAAATATTCATTTGATAATCACATTGCAGCAAACAGAAACATAATGAAACCAAATCAATATCTTCTTTAAAAAAAACTCTTAAATGAAATATGATAGACATAGCGCAATAAAATTGTTGAACTGGATAGAAAATAAGATAAAAATTGTGGCAGGTGAAAACAAAAATGGTAGCAGCATTTAAGGCGGTAAGGATGACGGGTAACCTCTGAGAAATAAGAAATACCGTTGTCATTGGTTACCTCTTACTAAGCAAGACGACGAGTTGCCCTCATCATATTCCATGGTGACCAGCTGCTCGACACCCCTGTCCTCCGTATCGTTGTTTCCATTCACATTTGGCTGCAAAATGCAGAATTCATCACGGAGATAATCATTCAAACCTCTTCTTTTTTCTACTAATGTAGAGGACGCTTGCATGGGAGCAATTCCTGTGGTGAGATGGGCAGGGTGCCTTGTACACTTGAAGAGGAGATCATTGGTTCAAAACTTGCCCGGTGTTTACATTCTACAACAATATTTTTACGCACTATATCCCTGCTGTCTATAATAATCCATCCAGCAATGCTCCATGGAGTATTTTATATCGTTAATCCAATACTCAAAACATTGCACCAATAAACTTTTTAATGTTGATTCGTGCCCTAGTATAATACAGACCTCCCAACAATTCTGAATTTGGAGGAAAGAATCTGAATTTTAACCATTCCTAGCTATTGTTTCAATAGGATTTTCCTATTTTACTTGATAATTTGACTACACGCTCCTCTGGAAACTGCTTTTTCTTTCCTGCTTTTGAGCTAAATCATCTTTATTTTTCAGTCAGAAAGGTTTGGAGGTCTGATATCCATATACAAAATGTAATTGTTGAACTTCAGAAACGTTAGAGGTTTACTTCGGAAGCAACAAAAGCCAAAAAGCGATGGAGAGGAAAATGGAACAGCATTTCAAGCCTTTCAAATAAAATCCATTATGTGGTGGAAACATTAAAAGTCCTAAACTTGAGTTTCATTCAGACGTTCATACAAGATAAAAGAAGCCTCGATGCCTTTCTTCTTTTCACTTACATGAGTCAGCGAACTGAGGTCCGGTAGGTTGGGCAAATTGTTTTCCACTGTAGCAGTTTCCGTCAACCACGCCTGGTCGGCTTGCATGTTGAACATCGATGTCTTGTCGTCGTTCTGAAAAAGGCATATGATCACATAGATGTTTATCGGCGGAGATTCCAGGCGAGTCTAGGGCAATTACCCCCTGGGCAATAATCCTAATCCATCACCTAATCCTAACCCTAACTCAAACTCCTAAACCTTACCATAACCCTGATCTTTACTCTAACCTTACCACTAACCAGTATTTACCCGGGGGGGGGGGGAGGATTGCCCTCTGGGGGTAATTGCCCGGATACGGGGTTACATATCTATTTTGATTAGAAACCTCATTTTGATTACCTAATGAATACAAACAATAACAATGACTTTCACACAAATATTTTACATTCTAAAAAAATTACTTATTCTTACAACTTTAGTAAAGGTCAACATGACGTGGATTTCTCTTTACTTCAGTTCGGCAACGTGTAAAGGTGCTGTTTACCACCGGGAGTAGTGATTTTAAAAATGTGCGAGTTATCACATTTGATGTTGTATAACAAAACATTCTACCATATAAAAATTTCGCCATAAAGCCTAAAATACACGGAGATATCATTATTTTTCCCCAATAAACCATAACTGTAAACGGTTTATTCTAAAAACAATTCTATCATAACCATTTTCACATTGATTTTACTGCTTTACATTTTAACATTGGATATTTTTTTTATCAATAGCTTACATTTTAGAATTATTTCAAAGCACTAAAGATAGGTTTTTGTTTAATCTGAAAATGGTAAATAATGCTTTAAATGCGATGTATGTTTGCTTCTTGCATTGTCTGGTTTAATATAGGTTTGTCTCCCCGGTTCGAACCCCCTGGTGGGAACAGCTGAGCCAGGCAGCTGAGCCGGTGTTGTATATCTCGCTGTGTGTTGTGTTATTTCGTTGTCTGGTCTGCTACAGGGAGACAAACTACGTCACCCAAGATTGTATCAGAGAGGGGGTCCCGGGGGGGGGGGGGGGGGGCAAGGGAGTCACTACAGCCTTTATATGCAAAACGATTCCACTTTAAAGCTCTATACCACTCCAGCTCAAGTGTGTTTTCAAGGGATGGTGTAGTATTGGTGGAGATGAGGATTGGGCTTCTTACTTTTTGTGAGATACCAAGAAATCACATATGAAATATTAATAGTACAGTGCATACCATTCTAAGAGGAATTCAAAGTTTATTTTGAAGAAAATTGGTTTTGGAATAGCTGAGACATCCAAAACAAATTAAAACAGAGCGATTGTAGTAAAAGGGTGATCGACCCACCTTTTATTAGGATTTCTCTGTTTTGGATGTCTCAGCCATTTCAAAAAAAAAAATCCTCGAAGAAACGTTGAATTTCTTTTAAAATGACATGCTCTTTCACATTTCAAAATAGGTTTCTCATTATCTCACCTAAAATGTTAGAAACCTGAAGTTAGGTCTCAACCAAAACTACACGATCCCTTCAATAGGCAGAGTACCCATAAATAGAATGACATATGTTTCATCTGAATAAAAAAAAAAAGAAAACATGAAAGTAATAAGATTTTCAAGTTTTACATGTTATCTCAAATTGGTGATTTTAGTCACAACGACACAACCAAATGTATGATTTAATGGATATATAAATCTACTCACAAACCCTCTCATTTTTCCTTTTGGGATTTTAAATTGAGAAGCATAAAAAACGAATTCTGCCTCACACAACTTTTTTGTGTTGTTCCGAGGACCAATGATGAATTCTGAAAAAAAAAGGTGACAGTAGCAAAGAAAAAAAAAGGAAGATAAAAAAAGAACCCCTAATAGCCCTCAGAATGAACTCTGATTTCTTTATCCACACCAATGGGAGAATTCTGAGGTGATGGCATTATCATCTCATCCATATTAATCTATGTAGTAGTAGTTACCTTATTAGCATTTCGAGAAATCGCATGACACTGCGAATTTTTTGAAACGTAATGGTGGTATATCAAAATGATTATGATGAAACTTCTTGCATTTTCTGGTGCAGGTTCAATTTATCAATCAATCTCCCCTTGAACATGGAGTAAAAATGCTCTTTGATAAAGTTATGACAAGCAGAGTGAAAACGGAGTGAACTTTGTTTCGTTCCTATCTGAGAACGACACCGATGTCTCGTGACTAGCCCCCAGGTGACATCTGATAGCAAACAAGCGTTCCCAAGCAGGCGCATCCTGCCATACGGGGGAACGGAGAAAGCGTTGCCGTTTTAGAGCTAGTCTGTTGGATTTCAACCACTAAAGGTCAATTCCTATGTCTATGAGCCGTTTCCGGTGCGTGATATGTTGACCACTTTTGCCTGGTTTCAGGTGCTTTTGTGAAAGATAGCCGACCTCTTACGTAAATATGTCATGGTTCTTCTACGTTCTGGACCTCCATTTATCGTCCTATCAGAAGTTACTAAAACAACGGCTTGTAAGTACCACAAGCTGTCAGGCGGTCCTTTACTTCTCAGAGTAGAATAAAATTCTTGAAACATGAACTATTCGCAAATCATGAATATTTTACATTTTTGCATTTTTATCATAACAAATAAACCACATAACATGGTATAAGAGATAAAACATGACAATAACATGTCTACTTTGCATTAGTATTCAAGCACCTCTTCAGTTAAGGGTTAAAAAGGAAAGATATAGACATGTCAACCTAAATTCAAATCTGCCTGGACGCCAAGGAGACAATTGTTGTCAATCAATATAAGCAGATGTTGGTTCTGTTGTAGTTACTTTTAACAATAAAACTTTCGTTTTGCTGTTAAAACATTGGAAGAAAAGCCTAACAGTGAAGCCACCAGTGAGGTCATTTCAGACGTTAGGACTGTTATAAATGCTTGATTCTCGTCAAAGACTGTTCTTGTTACTGGTAAATGGAAAGAATGCCTTTCTCCGATTAAAAAAAAAAAACAAACAAACGATAAAAGAGAAAAAAGCGACGTCAATCTACCTCCACCAAACGAGAGCACCTTTTTCTCTCTTCGCCCGCCGTACTCGCCTTCCGGCGGAAGAGGGCGTTCATCGCCGTCTCGAAGAGAAAAAGGAAATAAATGGCGCCGACGACCGTCGACATTTTGTACAGCGTGTCCATATTCTGGTTCTCAAGCTCCTCAGCGCTCTCGTGGCCGCCATGGTCGTGCGCGTGCGCCAGTTCTTCGGCGTGGTTGTGAAGACCCAAAGCCTGGAGAGGGAAAAATGATGTAACGCAGTGGGAATTTGGGAACATTTTGAGGTACTTGCACCAGTTCGTGGTCTGACTTAGTAATGCAATTCATTACACTTCACACGCAGTCATGACACGCACGCCGTAGAGGTATGACAATATTCTCTGCAAGAAAGTAAATGACATATTAAAAAAAAAAATCATGGAGAAAATAAAACATTAATCTATGTAACTTACAAAAAGACCAAAATGAGAATATAGGAAGGCGGCTTCCACACAAACAAACAAATAAACAAACACGCAAACAAACAAACAAACAAAAAATCAACCCTATCTCTTTCAGTCTCCTGTTTGAGATCATTATGGTTAAGCACCGACCAAACACGTCATACCACCCATGTACCCCTAGGGCCCTACATAACAAAGAATGTGTACAGAGAGGGGAGAGGACGTTGCTGCCATAATATCATCATGTCTGTATTTACACATCAATCAGATTATCATTCCATCCATCACTCACTACTATAAGGTTTCTCTATATCATTGATGTAATGATAATTACGAGAATACCAATAATGATAATAATCGAGATGAAGGCAATATATGTAATCATGGCCTTTGATATAATGGTTACAGTTCTTTATTTCGAAGGTTCGTTATTCCGAAGGATCTTTATTCCGAAGGTTCGTTATTCCAAAGCTTCGTTAATCCAAAAATGAAATAAGGTTTGTTATTCCGAAGGTCCATTAATCCGAAAATGAAATAAGGTTCGTTATTCTGAAGGTTGTTAATCCGAAAATGAAATAAGGCTTGTTATTCCGAAGGATTAACGAACCTTCGGAATAACGAACCCTATTTCATTTTCGGATCAACGAGCCTTCGGAATAGCGAACCCTATATCATTTTCGGATTAGCGAACCTTCGGAAAAACGAACCTTCGGAATAACGCCACAAGTGTTCGGATTAACGAACCCTTGTTCCTTTTTGGATTAATGAACCTCTAGGCATAGGGAATTTGTGTGTTTCGGATTAACGAACCTTCGGAATAACGGACAGCACCTGATATAATAATATAATACAAATAAGAAAGGTTGAGATGAGGACAGTAAAAAACGAACAAAGGACGAAGAAATAAGACGAAGAATGAACAAATCAGTCTTTACTTCGGGAACAAGGTGCAGAAGCGCGTCGCCCGACATCGTGCTGACAGAGAGAGCGATGAACGTCTGCATAACGTACTCCTTCAGCTGGGGCCCCATGAAAGGAAAGAGCAAGATGGCGAAGATCGAGGTCAAGGTAACGATGAACACCGACAGCGTGCCCCATCCGTACACTGCAATGAAAGGAGACCTCCGGATGATTTTCAGACTTTAAAACAACTATAAATTAGTGATACTGAGTACACAGTTTTTTCAGAATTTATAGTGATTGGGATGAGGAATACGAATGTTTTCAAAATTTATAACAAATTGCAATGAACAAGAATGATAACATGGCAGCCTCACCATAAGAACGTATGAGTTGAGGGCTCAAGGAAGCAGAACAAAAGAAGAAGGCAAGGATAGAATCTACACAGGTGAACTTGTTAAAACAAGCATGTATTGTAATGAAATTACACATTTACAGTTACACATTTCTGAAATATGTGAGGCTACTCCCATGTCATCAACACCGTCCATTGTGATTTGTTTAAGATTTTTCAGAATATTGGTTTCTCTGCTCAAGGATCACAATAGATTCCACAAATCTATACATGGAGCTGCCGATTTATATACTACATGATGTAAAATTATGTGGAATGCCCCTTGAAACAAAGTGCCGTGAGTGACCCATCAGAACCGCCGTATACTTATCACGCGGATCCGCTAACACTTAGCATGTCACATTAACTTTCCTGTCCATAGGTTTGTGTGTGAAATTTGTAACACATTTGACTCACTAGCACAGGAAGGGTTAATGCTGTATACTAAACTTGGAGCTGCGACTTCAATGTACTATTTTTTTTTTCTATCCGGCCAATGATGTTTTTTTTTTTTCAAATAAAATGACTTAGCCAACATTTTCTCGAAGCATAACATGATGCAAAAAATAGGCAAATCAATAAGTGATATCAAAAGAAGTAAAAGAAAATCAGCCAAGTTGGCCATGAGAAAAACAAAACAAAACAAGAACAATGATGCCAATGATGCTGGTCATGTTTTCTAGGACCTGAAACAGCTGCTTCATGTGCTCATATTTTGATTCACTTAATTCTGTCTCACCCTAAAGTCGTGCGTCATATCACAGACTTAGTGTGCCCATAAGCGTAAGTTGTTATGCTAGTTGTGTGTTGATGTGTTTTAGGTAAATGAAAAAAAAACACCGCTAATAATTCATAGGGACCACGTATAAGCGGATGACACACATGTATAATGATGTCGCAAAAAAAGTCCTCATATCCCTTAACCCACCCACCCCCATAAAATAAAAATGAATGTCAATGACGTCATACAGGGGGGTATACAGTAATCGCGAGTATGCTCTAGATTGTACATATAGCTTTTATACTTAGCTAATGTGCGATAGTGACATTATGTAATGATTTATAATCTGATAATCCTGGAGTTTTGACAAGCATTAGAATTGGGCAGCCAGCCGGCGCAGTGGCCATTTGAGGATAGTCAAGAGATTGTTATTTAGGGCATATCATAGAAGGCAAAACCTGTCGTCGAAAGCGCAGTTAATACCAGCTACTGACGTTTTAGCTGGACTGTGACAAATGGAAACGAATCATTTGAATAGCTTCTCTTTTTTTTATTTGTAACCGGAATTACTGGCTAAAACTTCCAAAGATTGAACTCTAACAAAGAGATATATGTGGTATTTTCTACAAAATAGAAATAAATCTTCCCAACTATAGGCTACTATCATGATATGAACTCGCCAACTAGGCGATCCCAAACACGTACATGCTTTATCTATCAATCCATCCTCCTCTATATCTATCTTCTCTGTCTATTGCTATCTCGCAGTCCATCTTTTTTTTAACCTAAATCCTTCTATATTAATAGTTTCCATACTCATTTTTCCGTTCCCTTTCTTTTCACGTGTGTACTGATCTTTCTTTCTACGTAACTTTATATCTGCCTGTTAATTAATGCTCGCCACAGTTTCCTTGGCTCTATGTGTTGCCTATCTTCCCGACACTAGGTATAATGTTCTTACTGCTGAGCGAAATAAAAGAGGAAAACTTTGACTTGATTCAGCAAACTCAGAAGATCCAACCATTGGATGTCATCAACTGTCAGTAAACCAATAATTATATCATTAAAACTACACCGGTCTTATTCATATGATTGATCAGCGACTTTCAAGAAATCAGTTTTCTTTTTTCTTTATTTTAGTCACTGAAAGGTCTGTTGGCACATAATTGGATCCAAAGTAGATTTTTTTTTTCGTCAGTACTCGTATGTACTGTAGGAAAAATAAGAGAGATGTTGCGTCACTGACTTTTTTTCGTGAAATGGATGAAGGAGAAGGCAATATTCTTCATGTCAAAATATCCCGGACCTGCGCCGATTTTGCAAGAGTGCATGTTTTGAATTTCATGGGAGGGGGATATGCCATTGGCCAAGGGAGTAAACTTATGTTTATTATCCTAACGAACTGATAGTCCTGAAGAGTCTTTCTTAATCCGCAATGTTGCCTGTTTCCTGTTACATATCACGTTTACAATAAAAAAAAAACATATCATCTTCTCTTTTTTTTTCCAATGACCCTTTCATTGTCCTGCTCGTTACTCTATAAATGATGGATAATGCGTAGCATCCCTTACCACCCTCCCATTGCTCAAAAGGATGGCATAGTAATGGTTCAGAGGAGGATTCAGCTTTTAACTTTTTTGGAGACACTTACTTTATGTGATATAAATCGGTAATGGCTGTGAGATATCCAAAACACAAAGTAAAACAACGCTTTACTAATAAAAGGAGTGTCCCACCTTTTATTAGCATCGCTCTGCTTTGGATATCTCAGCCATTTCAAAACCGATTGTTATCAAATAAAGTCTGAATTCCTCTTGAAATTACATGCTCTTTTATATTTCATAAGATGTTTCTCATTACCTCACCAACAAATGTTAGAAACCTGAAGTTAGCTCCCAACCAAAACCATACAATCCCTTTAAAGGTCCAGTTGACCTTTAGGAGCAGTGATTTAAAAAATGTTCAAGATATCACATTTGATGCATGTGTGTATAGGTCTGTTGTATCACAAAACATCTTACCATACAAAACTTTTGCAATAAAGCCTAAAATATGAGGAGATATCAGTATTTTTTCATTAAACCGTAACTGTAGACGGTTTATTCTGGAAACATTATTTTTTATTCAACTATTTTTCACATTTTGTATTTCTAACGATACTTAACATCGATTTTTACCGATTCAATTTTTACAGTGGTTGTTTCTATCACAAACTCAATTTTAGAAGTAATTTAAAGCACCAATGCTGGGTTTTTGTTTCATGTGCAAACGGTAAATGATGCCTTTAAGGAAGCTAACACTGACATACAACCCACCTTCGAGTTTGGTCAGGGGGGAAGTCGGCCCGATCTCGTCTCCATGCGCGTGCGGGTTACACGCGTCCGTTATCACCTGGTGCAAGATGGCTGGGCAGAGTTCTTGAAACTGGGACTCCGAGATGCCCAGCGCATGGTTGACGCCAAAGATGTCCATCAGCTGCTCTGCTGAGTAACACTGGGATTGCATCCATCAGACGAAAGAAGATGGGGGAAAAATCCATCGTACTCAATACGTACTCTGAGAGCTTACTCATGTTTGAAGAGACGGGTTTTTCTTTTTCGCTGTGCCTTAAAAGGATGGTACAGTTTCGGTTGAGATGGGACCTGAGGTTTCCATTTTTTTATGATGATTTTTTTTTTGTTAGATAATGAGAAACTCTTATGAAATACGAAAGAGCATGTAATTCTGAGAGGAATTCAAAGTTTATATGATGAAAATTGGTTTTGAAATGGCTGAGATATCCAAAACAGAGCAATCCTAATAAAATCCGTGGGACCAACCTTTTATTAGGATCGCTTTGTTCTACTTTGTTTTTGATATGTCATCCAATTCAAACCGATTTTCATCAAATAAAGTTTTAATTCATCTTAGAATTGTATGCCTTTCAACATTTCATGAAGTGGTTTCTAAGTATCTTGCAAAAAGTTAAAAGCTGACGTCTCACCTCAATCAATACTATACCATCCCTTTAACACTAATAGAACGTTAGAGCATGTACATATAAGAATGAATCCGTAAAATTTACTGTTTACATGTTTGCCAGACCGTAGATTTCGGTGTTTCTTGTGAGAAATATCATCATGATCGTAATATACGATTCACTTGTTATAGTCAAGGGGAGTGTGATGCGCATTTACTGGGAAAAGGTGTATTGTATTCGTATTTTCGTATTTACAAAGTGATACAACTGTCAAAGAAAAGAGTAATTCATTGCCTTTTATTCTCCTTGCCTATCTGTCATCTAAAATTCTTTTGACTAAGGAGACGAGAAGAACTTCCTGCCATGCGGCCTGCGTCATAATGTTATCACTTCTCAGAGCAAAGTTAGAATAATCTGCTTCAGTTCATTAATTAAGCATGGCCTAAAATTGCAGTCTAAACAATGATTGCCTCATCTGTTTAACATTCAGTCATCTGAAAGAGGAACTGAGAAATATCGCAGCAAGCCACATGTGAGGGGAGGCCGAGTTTAGAACAATTTTGAGCTAAGCTTTGAGTTTCTTTGAGTTGATCTGAGCATGTTACTAAATCTATCTACAAACATGGTTGCTTTCTTTAAGAGAGCAACCGCTGCACCAACAGCTCTTTATGTGCCACCAAAGTACCAGAAAATGACGAAATAGTGGCGGTGCCCAACAACGCTACACCCCTGCTGACAACAGTTTCGAATCGGGAACTTCAAGTTCGTGTGTAATTCTTTGAATCCTAGCTACTCATAAGGCTTGCCCAGGGGAGAGAGAAATGTGATGAAAACATGAAACCCATGTACTTCAGAAATCCTCGTTGACAATATCGCCTGCATTCGTCTTCATGACGAGGCAGAACCACCTGCCTTAACCCTGGATTATGTGGGGTGAAACCACCATCACTTTCCGCCTCTCGTTCCCTACTTTCTTCAAAATTATCATTTCTACCCCCCCCCCCCCTCTTAATACAACTCAGAGTGTGGTCACTGATTAACTGCTACTACAATGAATTTCACTACCGAATTGTCTCGATTAAATACCTCTCTCATCAACACACTGACTCATGTTCTCCCAACATGAGACATCTCCCAGGTGCTGACAGCTAATAGGTCGTTATTGTTGTTTTGGGTTAAATTGCTAACGTTTGTAAAGATCATGTGGTGCATCAAAAGCCCTCATTGGGCAAAACAGGTGTCAAAGACGAGGGGGTTTGTTGTTGATATCATTATAGTCTGTTGGAACCGTCATGTGTGTTTCGTGGGTGACAGTACTGTCCCTTCGGAGAGGTTACCCTTCGCCATGCCCCAAGTGACTGTTACAAAGCAATGGTTACAGATTACAAAAAAAAATCGAGATGATGCCGAAGATATTTTGAGAGCACTGTGATTTAGTGGATAGGACTCAAGCAGACTTCCATGCAGGATGCCATTAGATTTGAAGCTTGCCCGGCGAGTACATTCAAAGTGTTTGGAATAGTATGTCTGTCCAGACCATGACGGTGTATAGACGATACAATGGGTCCAAAGTTATGCTGGGGAGGCGGGGAGGTGCCACCTAAATGGATGAGGTAATCACAGGTATTATGGTCCTCTGCTTTCAAAGAGATTAATGTGTTTAAACCGAAGAGGCTACCAGGACAGGCTTGTCAGACAATATCTATAGCAGAGTTGGAACAGTCTCTATACAGTTTATTCCGTCATTACTGGTACCTGAAATTCTGATGTCTAAAATCTAATGTCTGTAGTTTTGACGCGGAAATGTTGAGAGAATTATAGACTAAATGCTATTGGTCTTATCATGGACTTTGTTTCGTAAAAACATCTCTGTTTTCACAAACATTCAACTCACCTATCGCACTCGCACAGCAGTCACTCACATCTTCTTTTTCCCTCTAAAGCATACTATTGTAATGTAGAACAACGACAAAAAAAAAACTGTACTTTTTGTGAGAGGCAAACCTGAGTTATATTTCCCAATGAGGCCATCAGCCCAGTCAAGCTATGCTTATGCTGAAGGTCTCCTGCTTTCTTATTGAATCAAATGTACTGCCTTATTTGCATTATATGTAACTATAAATGTGTTACAAAGATTTTTGTTATGCATGTGGTATAAACTGCACGTTTGTGTTGTTCCTTTGTCATTTGGTTATATTTTGTTTAAATTTGTCACATTAATGTACTTTATTTTTGAATTGATTTGACTTGATTTGATTTGATTTGACAGGCAAATTGACGGGACAAAAGTTTGATACATGGACGATCAATAGGCTGATAGGAAGTAGAGAGGGTAGGAATTAACGCTTAGATATTGCTCCGTCTGTACAACTTTTCCCCAACGGCCATCTTTTACGGGAAAGTAACTAAAAGAAGAGCCTATGGACAAGAAATAAAAGTTGTTGTGTTAATCATTTGGCACTGCTTTCTACTGTACTGGAAGATCAGTATGCATATCTTTTTGCTGTGTTTCTGCAGTAGCTTACTTTGGTTTGCACGAATAATGGCCTTGATTTTTACCTAGACCTTATGCGTAAAAAAAGGCAGATGTGTTGAAAACTAGATGGAATAACAACCTTGATCTTAATAATTGTAGAGTCACTAGAAAATAGGTGGTATATTTATTGAAATTTTATCCAAACAAAAGAACAAATTGAAACTTATCAAGTGGAAGTGTTGTTCAAATAACACTATAATACTAGGATGGGGAATTTCAGGTGTTCTTCACGCAGATGGTGATAAGACCTAACACTTACATGGAGGAATATGTATTTCTATTGATGAAGGGTTGCTATCCTTACATTATTTCAGTTGATGATAATGCGAATGGACCACTCCATTACTAGGCCCTACCTGTTGGAGTGATTCGTTCTCGTGGCCATGATGAGCCTCAACAGCCGGTGCCCGTTTTCGGCGATGGGCGTGGCCGCTGTGATCGTGTCCGTGGTGGTCGTGACCGTGGTGGTCGTGGCCGTGGTGGTCGTGACCATGCTGGTCTTTGCCCGCATCGTGCCCGGGTGAAGAAGGAGTGGCTACGTGTTCCTTCCCTGTCTCGTGATCGTGGTCATGCGTTCCGTGGTCGTGGACGATGACCGTGGTGTCACTGGTCTGTTCCGTCTGGACCGTACCGAGGTTAATGCTTCCCAGCAAGCGCTGGAAGCCTGCACAATCCAAATACCAATATTTACGGAAAAAAATGTTTAAAAAAGGCCATACATGAATACGCTCTGAAGCGTCAATAGAAATGGCGCAATTGATCATTGAATATGGCCCTTGTCGGGTTGGCAGTGTATTTAGAACAAAGTTACACAGAAGTGCAACTCTTGATCACTTCGCTCTTAAGGGAATTATGACGAAGAAATACAACCGGAAAAAAGAAACAATTACATACAGTACTTTAAAGTGGCCTACATAAATATTGGTCGATGAATGGTCACACTGTATTATGTAATGCGACCCATGACTAATGCGGCGTGATTAGAAATCGTAAAGTGCGAGCAATATGTGTTTCATGTCAGGTAGTATAATACCACGATATGACTGGCTGCGGCCGAGGCTAGAATGAAATGATGTATAGACCAAATATTGCCTGATCTATTGTTGCAATATTACACGAGAGTCCCTTGCGATTTATATTTTCCATCGAAAGATAATGATGTAATGCCATCTCTTGGGGAAAATGTAACTACTATACGGGAATGTCAAGTGTTAGATTTCAGCTCTTTACATATATATATATATATATATATATATATATATATATATATATATGTATACATGTATATATACACAAACACGCAGACATATATATATATATATTACGACAAACTGAACACAAATATAGATACACTATAGATAGATGGATAGATAGAGGATAGATAGATAAATGAATAAATGAAGAGTTTGTTCGCAAAAACCGATAACTTCATTTTTGAAGATTTTGAAGTACGGTCTCTGTCATAAAGTACAAAATAATACCTTTCAAATGATATATTGGTCACTACATATAAAGGTACATTTTTGAAGTTATGGTCAAAAGAAGCAAAAATTGTCTTATTATTCTCTTTATTTTTCTTGACCTTTAATCGCAAATATCTCCATTTGGCAAATATGGACTTATCGGTTTTTGCGAACAAACTCTTCAAATAAATAGATTGATGTGGATTCATAGATACTTCATTGATAGGGAGAGAAGGAGAGAAAGATGAGTATAATTATATGCGAACACATATTGAGGTGTTGGAGACATACAAAGACGCAGGTAGCAACTCTTTCACATTCTGTTGCGATGCAATTCATATATTGCAACAATTTCAAAATAAATTTACCGAACTTCTGTGCTGGCAGACACCTCTCCCGCCCCCTCCCCGTCCCCCCCCCCCCCCCCCTCCCCCTCATTGGGGACGGGAAAAAAAGAAGATGAAGAAGAAAGAAACAGAATACATAATATTAGGGTGTTGACTGCATTGACCGTATTCAAAGAACGATAAGTATCTACTCTACGACTGACTTTGATTAATGAATTGCACTTTTTAAAAAACGCAAACTATACGTGCTAGGTGGGTGGATTTGCAATGAATTTCATGCGTCATTGAGAGCTCCATCAAGAACAAGCTAATTTAATAGGCATTAAACTGATTGAGCCATCGATCAACGAGGGGAAAGTCGGGCGTCTTGATTTTTGCCTTCCAATCGCGGTCCCTCTCCAATAACATTGAGAAAATGCAGCAGGGAATACTATAGAACATGCTTTGGAATGGCGGGAAGTATACAAGGCAAAGTTTGTGTGTTCCTGCGACTGCGACTGCAGCACTTTCTGTCACATTCTGATCGATCTTGATCTGAAGCAAAAACAAGAAATGTGATTTTCTGCGCCGACAAGATTTGATAGACACCACCTTTTGTTAATAGCGACTTTTTTTGCGGCAAGACAAAACAGAAATAAAAAAAATTGTCATCTAAAGAGTTATCTAGTAGTTGTGTACATGCACATCAGCTCCTGCAGCGAATGAAACGTTTATAATGAACACAAATTTGCTTCGGTATTGAAACATATCACCTCACGAAGGGAGATTAAAAACAAAATGTGACTGAGAAGCAACAAGAGGGCGTCGCGCATGTCAGTATGTATGAGCGTGTGTGTCTTTACTGTTCCGAAATGATATTCTATATGATGGACTCACTGTAACACACTCCAAAAGAGTATAATGCACAACTTTTTCATGAGCTGTATACATTGTGCATTGTGCTATTGTGTTAGACACACAAAGATGACAAAGGGAGCAAAAATTCATTCGTTGACATGATATTGCTCGAGAATGTGCGAAATGATTTTGATGGTATATCAGTGGAAAGCACTGTCATAAAATAATTGTCTCCCAACGTTTGGAGTCTTGGTAGTGTTTTGGGGTGTTTTTTTTGACACACATCTAAACATGGAAGCACACACCACAGGCGTGCAAATCATTATACCACTTGATATTATAACCTTAGACGTATCAGGAAATATTTTGATGAGAATACTAGTAGCATGAAAATTATTGAATGTACCACAGGTAACGTCGACTATTGTAGTGGTTATTGTAATATGGGGGTCCCTGCTTCTCAAGCTGGGCGACTGCAGCGAATTCAAAACGCCTGTTCTTGACTGATTTACAACAAACCTAGGTTCTCGAGGATCAATCCTTTTCTAAGACAGCTGCACTGGCTTTTAATTCGCCAACGAATATCCTTTAAGATTATCCTTATTATATACAAGTCACTCATTGGCCAAACTCCAGCTACATTACTGAAGTACTGTAGTGCGTAGATATCATAAACACACTCATAATCTGCGCAGCTCTACAAACACTGTAATAATAAACGGAAAAAACCCACAACATTAGGAGACCCAGAACTTGCTTGCGCAGCTCTTAGTTGTAAAATGATTTTTAGAAGTCAGGAAATCCCGAAATGTAATAGTTTTTAAATTAGGACTCAAGACATGTATTCATTTAACTGTGCATTGTTGTCAAGCATACTCTAACAGAAGCTTTTGCAACACGGAAAATTTTATTTACATAGGTTTTGCGCTTTGCAAATTTATCTTAATATCATCACCATTGTTATTATTATCATGACATCACTGCCATCAACACTTCAATATTGGAAACACTCAGCAATTACCTGCTTCGCTGATGATGTGATCACTTCCAAACTCGCTGAAGATGTACTGTGCAAAGTAAGAAGGTGGGACCAGCACACCCTCGCCAATGCAATGGCCATGAAGGACGGAACTGATAAAATGCGCCCCCAGCGTTTCGAGTTCGGACTGAGAGATGTCGTCTGCGTTACGTACATCGGCTGCTGCGATTAACGTATGAGCATCAAAACACTGCATGAGAGTGGAGACGAAGCATCCAACATTAACTTTTTTCAAACTTTGAACATCAAAGATTAGAAGGGCGAGCACTTAATTGTATATGTTAAGAAAAGAATAGACGAATAAAACACATTATAGACATACAAAAACATTCACAACAACAATACACCAATACACTGTCATTTAGAATGCAGCGATAATATCTTTCACAGTATATAAAGTGATATGAGTACAAGCAGCATTAGAAAAGAAAGCATCAGAGTGATAGCTGTAATAGTATAGCAGTATAGCAATAGCAATAGTAGGAGTAGTAGTAGTAGTAGTAGTAGTAGTAGTAGTAGGTATAACCCTCGTAGTAGTAGTAACGACGACAGTGCTTGAAGAATAGTCACAGACTTTCGTTGAAGTGGAGCCATGTCGTGTAACTACAGAGATATATCTCTGCTGTATATAATTAAATTCATTTGGCGGAATCAGGATTAAAAGGATTTTCGTTATTACAATTAATAATCAATGATTATTTGAACAAATAATGATAATGAATTTCTTTGTCTTCTGTGTCAACGTCAAAAGTCGCCGACACAACAGGGACTCTAATGCAGAACAAATATAACAGACTAAATTTTGATGTTACATGATCCGCAGCTGAGGGAAAGAAACCTAAGTAAATAGAGGATTAATTTGCTGAGGCACTTCAACTGACTTTAAAAATGAATAGATAAGAGTTTGAAATTGTGAACAGAACGGGGCATGGGTTCGAATCCTGTTCGGTGAGTTCATCTTTGGACGAAACGTGTTGACTACAATCGTGACAATGTAGCTCTTGACCCAGGTGGGGCCTACCTGGCAAGGCTGGGGTAACCATAACGACAGAGCCCTCTCTCTGGAAGAGCAGCGAAAACCCAGACGAGGGTACCCTTGGTATGTTATGACATGTCATGATGTTCTCATGGTGTTATTGTTATCATTGTTATATTTGTCATTGTTATCATTATCATTCTTATCAGAAGTACTCGTAGTTTTATCAAACATGTACACCGCATTCAGTTTCTGTCAAGATTAGGGGGTCTACCTACTCTTTTAACGCCCTGGTGGGGGCAAGAAACTGCGTTTTACCCCCAAGTTCTATATTAAACTGTAAGTGTGTGGTAGATGATGTCTTGGATTGGACCAAAATCTAGAACGGTCTAGTCCTCAACCACTGCAGAAGACATTATTTTCAAATGATTCCATCTTTCAATATAAAGCAACAAATTTCAATTTTGCCTTCAGGTATGATAATATTCTACGAGGCCGCTGGCTTCGAGACCTATAGAGTAGTTTCAGAATTTGTGGGTGCCTGACATTGTTGAAGTGAACTAAGACCTATACACTGATAATGATACTAAACTTACGTATGGAATGCGGTGAGTCAAAATTTGAAAATCTCAGGGTATCTCTTGCGTGTAAAGATGTCTTTTTTTCCAACTACGAGTCTAGAAGGTCTGATACGTGTGCGGAAATGTTGCCAGGATCGCTGTGCAGACAGGCGCGAACATCTTAAATTAACTCGGTGCAAACAGAAAACGTGACGCGGGCAAGAAAGTTAACCCTGTATATGCTGTGCTTTGGAGGATTGCCAAGGCGCAGGTGTACATCAGGTCTGGCAGGTTCTACCTCAGCTAGGATGCTCCCGGGAGAGAGCCAAGCTCTGTCTCGTAGTAAACTCGGCCAGCAGGGGATTTAAGCTGCTGAGGATGTACTGCTTCGTAAGTGAAGATGGCGCAAGTTGATAAGCAAACCTAACGTAAATTTGGTGAGAATAAGAAGTGGGAGCCGGTCCTTACTATTGATCCCATCTGTAGTATGTGTTAAAACCACGTTCTGCGTTGCGAAACATTCTGTAAAAACGATCTATTTTGTTTTAACTACTTACACTTTTCCAGTTACTGTGATGTTTATTTTGTCATATATGTTATGTTATATTATATTATTTTATATATTATATTATTTTATATATTATATTATATCATATTATATTATATCATATCATATTGTAACCAGACGACTGGTGACAAGAATATTATATTCTTTAAGTTTCTCTTTTCCCGTTCCCGCGCTGTGGATCACGGGTTCACGGGGTTCTGGAACCTTCCTTGGCAGACTTGTCACGTGGTCAAGCGAGGTCCTGACCCCCTCTTTGCCACCCTTTATTTTATGCTAATTATAGCGTTAACCAATTCTTTCAAATATGCAAATAACTTTCCCCCAAACCGGAAGTCAGGAACACCACTCGGCGACTTATCGCAGTTCGTCCGACGTCGGTATCCTCTTAACCTTTCTTCGCTCCACGCCTCCTATTTTACAGGTAAAATCACACTTTTCGTATTATTTATTCATTAATCGATGATGAAAGTTACTTTTGTAAAACTTCATTGGTTGTTTTGAACCGAGTCTTCCATGGATGTGTTTAGTAGTAAACAAAATATTTAAGTGGAAAGTTAGCTCCGTAAAGTCGACGACTGCCCTCATTAATTTCGTCTGTTCGCTATATGTCTTGTATCAGCTCGCCGCAGAGCACCAGCTCCGCGAGAAAACATATTCGATAGGTACTCGAAGGGTTATACATGTTCCGCATTTTAAGTTTATGAGAGCATGCTTCATGACTGTGTTAGGCAACCGATATACAACTTGTGGGTGCAGAGTATTGTAGTATTTGTCGGGTCAAGCGCAGATGATGGATGTTTTATTGTCTTACACTGGATGAATGATCCTAAATCTATTGATCTAATTGTTTAAACTTGAATGAAAGTAATTCATTGTTCGCGAAGAGTACGAGTACGAGTATGTGCCCCGCTCCTGTGGGGCGAGTAACATTAGGAGCGGTCAGTAAGAGTAGTCTGCATGCCGAGACCGGCCGAGGTGACAGCCATGCTAAGTTAGGCTGTCAGTGTCAATACGGAATACGTATTTTGATCGGGAAAACGTGGACGAGTAGGGGATGAAATGTGAACATCAATGTGAAAGTTCATGTGCATTATAATGTTAATGATTGCCGATCGAACTAAGACGAAGCTTCGCAAGGTTCGTGATGTAGACTATCGAAACGTTTCGAAGTACCGATGTTCGGGGAAATGCTAGTCTCAGTAGAAGTTGCTGAAGGGGAAGAAGTCTTCAAAAAGTGCACCCTATGCCATAATATTCGATGTGTACGAGGTATTAACTGTAGAACTAGGTCCTCTGTGGAGTCAGTTCATAATAGTGTTATAAATGTATTACAAGTACGCCAGCGAACTGCTTTCTTAAAGTTTCATACGGTCAATCATGAGGGTAGAGTAAGGCGGTGGATAGACTATCCGCACGTTGGGTCTGACCGACGTGCATCATTCCAAAGGTATGTGAGTGATAGTGGAAGTAGTTGTCTACAGTTGGGACTGACCACCCCCCCCCCCTTTTGCTCATGTTGTAAATCTTGCCTAAAGAAAGATTAAATTTTGTGAAATTCTCTTTATATTTTCCTTATATTGTCGTACGCATGTGACATCATACACTGCAGTAGTCTTCTCATCCAGCGGTGACTGCACAAAAACTTCAAAAATTCATAACTTTTGAACGGATTGTCCGATTTTCCTCAAACTTTCAATGATGTGTTCTACTAATATTGCTACATTCTCTCAATTCTTACGTTAATGAAGGTGAACTTGTCCTTTAAGGTGACGGCTTGTTTGCAGTTGTATAGTTTTGTTGAATGGTTATATAGATGATTTAGGAGTAAACGTCTACAATCAGATATATGAGCATGATTTCCCCTTTTCTGCTCGTGTTACGATCGATGAATATCCGGTTATTATTGTCACTTTGCTGTACATATATGTTTATTTTCTGTTAGTCGTCGTGTATAGCTTTAGTCCATTAAATTGGCATGGATGTCAAGTGACACGGATGTCGGGTATTTATTTGGAAACTTGAGTAGTTATAGTACCCAGGTAAACCAATAATTTAAAGTAAATGCATTATTTCATAATGAAGAAATAAAATCATTTCATTGGATAACAGAGTAAATAAATAATTTGTTTTAGCATTGTTTGGGTTAATATGGCGACTCAGAGTAAGCAGTTTTTATATGATTACGGATAGTTTGTTTGATTAAACTTTGCGTTAGAAAATACAATCGTAAAGTTATTTATACAATGAGCTAATAAGGTGAATCATGTGTTTGTTTATTTTTGTACTAGGTGATTTTATGAAGTCATCAAGTTGCATAGTTTAGTATACAACGGTAATGGTTATTCGTAATAATAATATACGCATTAATAATGAATAAGGATAACGGGAAATGATAATAATTGGATTTAGAATAATTCAATTAATGTAATAAAGTAGATTGTAACAGTACACGAGCATTAGGGAAGTCCAATGCGCTAGTTAGGTAGTAAGGTAGTGAATTAAGATAGTTAATGAGTGGTACTGAACATCTTCGAGGTAAAGATGCATCACAAGTGACAGTCTTCCTTTGTGTTTTAACATTTGAGTCGGCATTGAGGAGAGTGTTTAATAATAATATGTTTGTTTTATTCTTGCCCTGCACTCTTTGTACATATACGGCGGCTGACTTGCTGTTTATTATTTTGTGTTCTTTGTTTACTTCCGGTTGGAAGTTGAAGTTAAGTAAATAAATGGCAGTTCGTCCGACGTCGGTATCCTCTTAACCTTTCTTCGCTCCACGCCTCCTATTTTACAGACTCAACTCCCTTCAAACATTCTTCATCTAGCCCCACCCTACTCCAAGGGAGGGTTACAATATTATATTATATTATATTATATTATATTATATTATATTATATTATATTGTATTATATTATATTATATTATATTATATTATATTATATTATATTATATCATATTATATTATATTATATCATATTATATATCATAATATATATAACATTATATTTTATTATATAATGTTGTATTATCATTACCTTGTACGAGGTAGAATACTAGGAGTGAAGGACTCTTCTACACATTACTTAATTGTTCACTGAGGAAACTGCAGAACTCACGTCAAATCAATTTAACCGTTATCAAATTGTGATAGAGTTTTACAATTTCAGTAAGATGTTAAGGTTGTTAATATTTTTTTTTTCTAATCGACAATCAACGGCTCCATGGCATTTTGGGATTTTGGCATGACGTTGATAAGTGTTGATTTAAACATTAAAATGACCTTGAAGGCATATCACATCATTTTCAATTGTAGCAGATTCATTTACTATTCCCCTACACTTACGCGAAAACCCTGCCCTTAGATTATGACTAAGACAACGTGAACAAGAAGAAATAGCTTGTCATATGAACAACCCCTTGTTTGAATGATTGACTTATGAGTCATGGAACAGGGTGATCTTCGTTATTCCTAAAGTTCGTTAATCCGAAAATGAAATCAGGTTTGTTATTCCAAATCACACAACTTCCGTACGCCTACATGTTTGCTAATCCGATCATTTGTGGCTTTTTTTTTTACTGTTCGTTGATTCCGAAGGATCGTAATTCTGAAAATTAAATAAAGTTGGCTATTCCGAGGTTCGATGATACAAAACTGGGGAAAAAAAAGAATGCTAACGAACCCTCAGAATTACGAAACTAAAAATCATAAAGTGAAAAATAAATCAGTAAGAATGAGTACTAAAGAACAGTGTAATAATTCACTAATCAAGGAAGAGAATCTACTAATATGCCTCAACCAGTTCCTCTAGCTATCCTGACTTCATCCACTCAACTCAGCCCGTTAAACACCCCCCCCCCCTTTTTTCCCCCTTTCCCTCCTCCCGTTAGAGTTGGATCACTTGCCGCTTAAATCCTTGGGGCCGGTCCATGTTTCCTCTTGAGTTACAGGCTTTCCTTTCCAGTTATTTCTGACTCGGAGTACCGGAAGTAGATGGAAAGGTACCTTGCTTAAGCACCAGGTTCGCCCGATATGCTCTGGACAGTATGGCAGCGGGTGATGGCAAAGAGTTCACCATCATTTCATGCGCGTACGTGCTGTGCCGACTGATTCGCCCCAGACAACATGACCTGTAAAATGTCACTGCTTTCGTAGTCACGTAATTACTTTGCAATTCCGAAACGTCATCAGATGATATCACATGTATGTGAATTTTAACTCACGATTAATCACAAAATTGGGCTCTGATAATGTGATTCATTGGAATGAATTTAGATCACAAAAACGCACACGTATACATCCTAGCTAGATTAGTTTTTTAATGGTGCAAGCTATTAGTGATTGATGTCTATGTATACAGTTTCGCAATCGATAATTGCATTTCTTTATTTATTTGCCATTCCCATGTTCTCTTTTCAACTGCATCTTTCATTGCAGAGACATCATAAATGTATGGGTGCCTTGATGTTCCTTGGGGTTTTCAACCATTTCTCACACGGTCAAAAATAAAAAAGACTATATAAGTAGAACACATTTTCTCGTAACAAAACACTAAACGTCAGATATAGGGGATCATGAATATATTGATTTTGAAAGTTACATTTTTGTCGTGTAAAAAAGCACTTACGATGGAGGAAAATGGCTTATTGGAAAGTGCAATTGAGACAGGATAGGCAGGGTAAGAACGTATATTTACGTTAACGTTTATTTTTCTTGTGTTCATGTAGCATGCTTTTAAATTGCAGTGAAGTCCTTTGATTTTCTTTTTTAATGGAAGACGCAGTGCCTTTTGCTGTAAGAAAATAGTAAAAAAAAGATTTTACAAATCTGCTTGTCATAGATGCTCAAAATGCTGTCAAAATAAAATTGCGTCGTAAATTTTGTAAACAAATACATGGAAATATAATTTTTCCACGGCATTTAGGACGGTATGAACTGTCCAAATGTTGCTTTTAAATCTCTTCCCATGAGGCCGTGTATGCGACCTTTTATCCAAAACGCTGTCAAACAAAATCAAAACCTGGCACAACTTCTAAACTTAGCAACGAGTGCGAAAAAGTTATTTTCATACCCATTTGGTCCTGTTTATAGACCAATCACGAGAACCATCGCAGACGGAAGACAGCGGTCCCCAGACATGCCGATACCCTTTTGCCAACCGTTGCAAGCCTTCTTCTTCAAAGAAAATTAATAAAACAACAAAAGTTGCGGGTTTTTTTTTCAATTCGTTATAAGCTATGGGAGTTCCCACAGTCTCTCCTCTTCTTACGCTGGAAATTCACCTACAGAAAAAAAAAGTCACTGAATGCTATTCCAATGAGAAGATGACGAATATACGTCATTTATCTTACCTTTTAAAGAAGATTACTCTCAAACAGATGGTAAAAATTATATGAATTGGACAAAGAAAATGGACTAATCAATGCAGAAGCAAATGAAAGAAAACAATTAAAAATACTCCTTCATGTAAAAGATATTGATATTCCCTGGGCTTTAGAAAAAAAAGTCCAAAATGACACATGGCCAGAAACAAAACAAAACAAAATAAAACAAAAACCCAGTTAATATTTTTGTCAGACATACTTACAAAGTAAAATGCAACTCTGTAGATATAAAGGCATAATGCTCCGAGAAAATTGAGAAGAAATGTCTGAAAGAAATGTTTATTGTTTATTTTATGATACACCACGCAGTACATGGCGTCTGAACTAGTCTAATACAAACAATATCTTGAAATTCTTGGCTAATAACATACGTCTTTTCGTCTGATAATGTAACGCTCCTATTTTATGTCGACAATGTCATGGCTGAAAAACTCTTAAACATTCTAGTAAAAAAAAAAAACAACCTCCCGAAGTTGCTTTTAAGAGATTAGAAAGAAATACAAATGGTATATGCTTGATTAAGATTGTCACCAAATAAAAAAGAAAAGCTATGATAAAAATCATGGGCATACATACTTGGGTCGGCTCCCACCCGAAAATATGTAAGCCCATGATCTTTGTCTTGGATATTACTCAGACACAGAATAATCCGTGTCTATTAGGTCGATGAAGAGCAATTTGGCATTTAGTTGCAAGAAAAACAACTATGGACTTAAAATCATCGACTGGAATAGTTTTTGTGTATGTGTGTGTTCTAATTTGACTGCCATATGTACTGATGTCAATGTTGCTGGATTTAGAAATATTTGCTTGGAGCCTGCTAGGACTTTTTAGACATTTACATTTTTTTTTTTAATTCTATTTGTTAATATCTTGTACCCATACAGTAATTTCCAATGTGCCGAAGAACAATGTTCGTTCGGTATCTTCTCTATGACTAAGTATCTTTTATTCAGTGTTAACTAAATTCAACTTTGACATGCCTATGTATATAACAATGGCACAATAATGTCGACACGGGGGGGGGGGGAGGTGATGTCATCTCATCATTTTTTTTTTTACATGAAGTTCGATCTGGCAAGCAAGTTCGTATAATGCAGCATACCTCTCCGGCAGAATCAAGGTCAAAAGAAATATGTTTTGTTGTTTACTTGTCATTTGTTTTCGCTGGCAATTTACATACTTTAAAGTCACTTATCAACTACACTAGAATTAATCTTTCAGCCAAAGCCACTGGGTAATTGAGCGAAATAATGACGTGGCTATTATATACACTAAAGTGAAGTCAAAGTACACAATGATAGTTTTTCTAGTATGAATTTCCAAATGCAATTTATCTCCATTGTCTAATAATGTGTATGGCCTATATGAGAAAAGTAAAATAAAAACATGTACCTGATGTAATTCAATGCAATAGTCAGACGTTGTCACTGATAACTATAAACCGTATTATGTGTCAATATGACGGGAGACTCTTTTACGATGGAACGAAAGCTGTCGGAAGCCTACAGCTACAAATGACTCACATGACGTCATTGGTTCTTCCGTATCTACTTGTCAATCACTGAACACTGACCGCAGCAAAGAGAACGTGAAAATTAAAGATTTAGGATAAAATATGGTTTAATTGTCTCTCCTAGTGACAGCTGATCATTTTAAACCGCTTAATCTTTGCCCTCTTTCCTAATTTCCTTCAATTTTGCAGCAACTATAGTCAATTACTCCTTGGCTGTTGGAGAATTGTTTGACTGCTGGAGCTTCGATAATATCTCAGTGTGACGCAAAACATTGTGTCAGTATCTGAATTCTCTTTTCTCCAATTCTGTTCGTTACAACGTACTTGGCGTAAGCCCAGCCACATTGTCATTGCTTTCGTCTAGACGGGACTGACACTGCAAGGTTCTTTAAAGGGAGGACATGGGCCATTGTATGGCTCCTGCTTTCAGTTCAGTGTCGCAGTGTTCTTTGATTCGTCGACAATGTCTGCCTAAGGATGTGAGGTCATTACAACTGCGACAATTAGACAATTGTTAACTTGTTAGCAGGTGCAGAACTTGGCACATTGTGATTCTTTTTCGTGTGTGGCACTGGCGTGAATGTGAAACACGGTGCATGAATTATACATGTTATAACTTTATGATTTAGCGCATTACACATTACAAAAATTACAGAAATACACTATTATCATGCGCCTATTTAACAACACTAATGATTGAAAATCTCCTGGCGCATAAGGAAAAAGACAATTTCTAATTTGCCACGTTCGTCCTCAGCTTTTGATTAGTACAAAGGCAATAATATGATTATGCACTTGTCTTGTTGACCCTATTACATAACTTACAGGGGAATTCAGACCGCACTCCATTTCGTATTCATCTTAGTTCATCATGCGGTTCAGGATTTTTCGAACCCACCGACTGACCACAAGTTCAGTGTGCAAAAGGGGGCTGGGGGTATTTCAAACCTCCAAAACAGGGTAGGACTTTTTTAGATTCCAGAACATTTAATACTCATTAAAAATATCAGTTATTACGTAAAAGAATCAAAGCTACTACTGACTTTTTTTTCGATGGGGTTTCCATGCACTTTTTCATAAACTTACGGGTTGAGACAAAAGTTTATACATGTACAAGTCTTTCGAAAACTGATGACACTTAATTCTATGCCTTCGTGAAAGGTAGAAAACACCCAGGGCCCCATCTATTGGAGTCAGCCCAAACATTCTCTTTTCTTTTCAGCCTTTCTATCACTGCAAAGTCAACATTGTGATGGAAGGTGACAAGAACATCTTCATTGTTAACCTCCTGAAAACGCTATACGTTAGACGCATTTGACATACTCTCTGATAATCGACACACATTACATTTTTATTTTTGTCCTTTTTGAGGTTTGTACACTCAGTTAATTGTGAGGCAATCCTGTACTATGGGAAGACTGTAAAACGGAGCAAACAATGGTGAAAATACAGGAAGGGGAACCATCTGGTTTGATGAAAATACCGCAACACAACATCAACGTTTAACCGTGTCTGATAGGTTTTGATTGATTGAATGATTGATTGATTGATTGATTGATTTTATTTCTGCGTTTTTTAAAAACATAAATATGTAATCCAAAGTCAATGTGCTAATTTAGTGAAAGTTATGAACAAAGTTTTAACGTTCTCGTAGTTGTTGTACAGACCTAACAAATGGTTAAACATAGACAAGCACACAAAATGAAATGGCTCAAGGAGCGCCTTTTTTTTCTGTATAAGTAAACGAGAGATTTTCCCCCTTCACGAATCTTGGTTAAGGACCTCCCTTTGTTGGCCGTGGGACGTCTACGATATTCACGCTGAACGTCTGATGGTTATCACCCAACGAAAGGCCGCTTTGCAGACACACGCCCCAAGTCGGAGAACAAGTATTACAAGCCGAGGAGAGATGGATCACGCTTCCTGTGAGTTACGGCTGACATTCTCAGCGCCCTGCTTATTAAAGAGCACTGTCACGTTATAACCTCCGTAGGGTAACCCTCCGAATTCCATTCAGGAAGTTGTATCATCCTTGTTACACACATTACATCTCGTGCGTTATTCTATTACATATACTGCAACTTCTGCTAGATTCGGTATTAAAATGTTAATAACAGGTGCGTTGAAACCTTAATTTCCGAGGTATTAATAAATACCCCCGTAATTTGTTGGCACCGTTCACCTTGGTGAAATAACACGGTAATATGTACCGCGGTAATTCACTTGGTACCGGCATTCCCGGTAAGCAATGCGCATGCGCATGTCTCCTACGGGGAAAATCAGGAAAATCAGAAAGAATGTCAGGTTACGTGAGAAGTGCACCGCTGTGGAATGATTCACTATCAAAACTCGTATGCGCACTTGAATTATAACCACCCTAAATACCATGGTATAAGCATACCAAATGTAAAATATCAGAGATAGAAATGCAACAAGGAAAACAGTGCTAGTATTTGGACTGATATCCTTGTACAAACGCTACGAAATTTTGCTTTCATATAGTTCATACTTTCTGTCCTAATTCCTTTCTATTTATTTAGATAATAATTAAAATGGTAATAAGAAAATGACAGAGAAGTGCATCAAAGCGTAATATCAAAAGAAGCAAAGAAATCATCAAAGGGAAATTTGCTCATTCGAAAAAGGGCGCTTTTATATGCCCAGCTTGGTCTAAGCATACAGCACATGCTTTATATTGTCCGACGAGTCGGATCGACGAAAAAATATTCATGTACTACAGTTTCTTTATGGATGCCCTAATGATAGTTTAGCACGCAGGACAATTTCTTTGGAAAATACCCTACTTCGTTGCAAATTTACTACGTCGCTATAATACTATTACCTTTACCTTATCAGGCAGTAAGTGACAAAATGCAAGAAGCTAAAGTTCTTGGGTTGTTTTTTTTTCAAGAATGGGTCGATGGTAGGTTAAAACCCAGTTTATAATTGTACCAAAATTATATAGATATTGACCAAGATACAAGTAGTTTGGGTATAGTTGCGGAAATGCATGTATCGTTTTCAAGTACTGCGTTATCGTTGTACATTAATACATAGTGCGACACGGGAGTACACCTGTCTGTGTTTATTGCACGAGTCATCACTCCTAGTAGCAACAGTTTTGTTCGTATTCGTATCCACCCCCCCCCCCCCCCATTCTGAAGGAAGTGAGAAACACGACGTTAAAGGACAACTCCACCTTCATGTACATGTGGATTGAGCGAATGCAGTAATATCAGTAGAACACATCAGTGAAAGTTTGGGGGAAATCGGACAATCCTTTCAAAAGTTATGAATTTTCAAAGTATCTGGGCAGTCACTGCTGGATGAGAAGACTTCTACAGTGAATGATGTCATATGCGTACAACTATATAAAGAAAATAAAAAGAGAATTTCCCCAAACTTCACTTTTTGAATAAAGTGCACATTTCTTCGACTTGTTACTGGCATATGCTAAGGGTAAGATGATTCCCCCTGCCTTCTGAAAGAGAGAAGTCAAGTGTTCCGATTTATGCCAGAAAAGTGAAAATATTTTGAATTTGCTTTATTCTTTCTTTATATCGTTGTACACACGTGACATCACAAGCTATAGTAGTCTTTTCATCCAGTCTAGATTGTGTAGAAACTTCAAAAATTCATAACTTTTGAACGGATTGTCCCATTTTCCTCAAACTTTCAGTGATGTGTTCTATTAATATTGCTGCATTCACTCAACCCACATGTCTATGAAGGTGAACTTGTCCTTTAAGAAGGAAAAGGACTTCAGTGCTACTGAAATGTGGATATATAATAGGCCTAAGTGTCGGGCCCGCTACTTTGCTCTATCACAAGCAAACAGTGCCCCTCAATTAGCTACAAAATTAACTTCGACGGACTACAACTGACTTTCGAAATACAGATGTGCCACGTTGACACTTGGGCCCTGACATTAGAACGGGTGGTGTGGTATTCTATAATAGTATGTGGATGATAGAGGATTTGGAGGCCTCTTCAGTGCGGATGAGGGCATACAAACGAAGGTGAAAATGACTATTCACGAGGCAAAGACGATGTCGATAAAGAGCTACACCTACTTGTATAGAGTTGCGGGCTACCGATTGTCTAGCCAAATCGAACATTGTGCCGAGGACATCAAATTACAACAGATTGTCCGTATCATAATTATTTAAGTGTAGTCCGATGTTTTTCTCAAGGAGTATAAGCTTTTGTAGGACCCCGTCATAAGAAGACATAGAAGGCCAGAAACGGATATCATCTCAATCATGGTTACAAAATAATTATAAAATGGAATATTTGAACCGAGCGTTTTCATCAACAGACTGTTAATCTATGCCATACCTACATGTCTACATGTATCTATCAATGTCTGTGGTAACGTCGTCTCTGGTGTCACTGTCATCGTCCTAATCATCCTTGGATATTTTTCTTTCATAATTTCCATTATAATCACCAGTATAGCCTATAGAAATAATACAACTTCTCATGGATTTATTTCTTCTTCTCAACTCGGGATGAAGCAGGACGTAGAAACTAGTTTTTTAAAAAAAAGTATTACTTATGATATTGCTTATAGCAACGGATTCAGAGATTCACTTCAGGCTTATAATGTCCTTGAAGACTTGACCTCAAGTTTACAAACTGACATCATTTATGAATGGACTTATAAGTTGTTATTGTTCTTTATTCTCGAAACCGCAGCTATAGTCTAATTACCTGGAATCTGGAGGTTGGAATGTACGATCTGTTGACGCTCTCAATGAGTAGATCAAGCTTTTCCTCCGAGAAGATGGTATCCTCGCCGTACGTCAACTGTTCCCCGAGCGGCGGTACTTCCGTCGACGAGTTGAGCCCGCTGAGCGCCACCAGGTAATCTCGGTACGTGAACGAGTCGTTGGTGCCTGCCGTTGACGGGCCCATGGTGCAGGCGTCCTGCGGAGCGTGGAGGTAGTAGATGAGCACGACGCTTGCCTTCCCGAATGCGGCATCGTCCAGCGAGCCATCCGCGACATCAATCCCAATTATTCTAAAGAGCGTCTCTGCGGGAAGACACTGTCGAGAAACCACCAAGAGAGCCATAAGAAACGTCAGAAACAGGGTAAATAATCATTGGTATAGGGAGTATCCAAGTTCTCTTCTCTCTAAATCAAACGATGCACTCAAATATAGTGTATTCAATGCCTATAGGTCTTCTCCCGTATGAGAGTATTCCGTTTACTAAAATTTCGTCGACTGAAGTTACATGTGCATTTTCAAGAAAATGTACATGCATGTACATGCATGTACATACACATGGATTATTAATAAGGTCTGAATTCGATGATGAAGATAACTGATAAAGCAAACTGAATCGCTTTGTAACTCCATTTTTTTTTCAATCAGAAAGGCTGGCGAAATAGGAATCGCAACATCAGAAAGCATAAACAAATTACATAATAAGGTGTAACTTTTTTCCTCTTCTTGAAAGACAGTATTCACTGGTATTTCTATCCTTCGTTATGATCGATTGTAGAAAAAGAAAGATTCTGTCGAGACTTTATAACAGAGACAGTGTCTCAACATTACTAAAATGCAAAATGTTGTCGGAACTTTACATCAGTACAGCAGTAACTCATCGATCGCCACACACAGAAATCTTAGAGGAAGGTAGTGCGACAACTGCGCAGTCATACCGTGTTCTCATTCTTCAACGCGGGGTTCATGCAGGTCGACAAAGAAGTAACTTTTAGAACACGTGATGGATGACGTTACTTTTAAATGTTAAAAATAATGCTTTAAAAGTAACACCATTTTCATGCCATCTTAGGATGATGTGCGAACGGTGCTTTCAAACACAAGAGTACTGTGATCCTTATAAAAAAAAAGTACAACTCATGTGCTACTGTAACTTCACAGGAGTAACGCAGTGTTAACCTGGATGATTGACATAAACATCTACTACCATATACAGTAACTGATTTCAAATCGTGATTGTCAGCAGGGACTGTTTTTCTTTGTCAAGAATCTTATGGAAGAATTTTGCTGGATATTACAGCGGCGTCGAAAGCTGAGATACTATCTTTAATGTAAAGTGAACAAAATTTGTGCAATTTCTTCCAAGGCTCGTAAATCTATAGCCGACTACCTGCTGTTGCCGAGAGACGAGAAAACAGCGTCTACTTCTGAATATCCGCCTTTTCGCTGACTCACTCTAGGAGATATCCCCGAAGACATGAGGCTGCGAAAGGGTCTGGTTAATGGTAACAACCTTTCGTTTTGTCTTCTTCTTCTTCCTTTTTTTTTTTTTTTTTTGGTTTGCCGAGTGCAAACGCGAATTTTCATGAAATATTGTGGAGTGGGAGCCGTGTGACCAGTATAGGGTGTAGTCAAGCAAAAAGGTACTGAACATAAGTCTATTCATGGTATTCTTTATATACTTCGGATCTCCTTCTCCGTATACTATATTGGTAAACCAGATTCTGTCAAATGAGAAAATTTTACACTAAAATACTTGGAGGATTGCAACTAATTTTCCTGGAGGTTCGATTCTACTTTGAAACCACGTATTAGTGGCGGATCTTTACGCGGGGGGGGGGGGGGGGGTAGTGTCAGTCCTGGACACGACAGCTAGATAATAACTGAAGAAGTAATAGTATAGTGGTATAGTAGTAATATAGCAGTTGTACTAGTAGTAGTAGCAGCAGCAGAACTTTATAGAATTAGTGATATCAATATGGTTGTTATTTTGGGGAGGAGGGGGTACAATAGCCCTATTAGTAACAGCTGGTGACTGCTTTTCCACCACAACACTTTTAAAAGTTTATCCGTTCAGTGCATATTTTCATGCAGTTCCAGTTTAGCTTTGTGTCGTTGAAAATCCTAAACTGACAAGGTCTAATCTTTCAAGTGAGAAAATTTTGGCTTTTGATATAAACGAGAGACGTGATTCTATTACTCTCCTCTTAGTGATAATCATGATTTGCACGTTGCGCCCACAAGACAATTTCTCGACTGCACGTCTTAGATACTGTTATATTATCCGATATTTCCTTTTCGGGGGAAGGGATGGGCGGAGGGAGGAGATGGGGAATAATGACAGTAAGGGCTTGTTATTATAATAACATGGGTGGAACATTTTTTTTTTTTTAAAATCTAACGTTGAGTTTGACAAGTTCTTGGTATCTTAATATTCGATGCTGAAATAGACAATGAACAGGTGCAATACCTTTTTAACTTCTTTTTTGGTTGCAATTAATGCCACCGCACCTTCCTCCTGCAAGACACAGGCTGGTTTCCGTGTCTGTCCTTGACTCATTTAGTTTGCGGTAGCCTTTAAAGTACAGGAAGTGTCAATCACCGAATCTGAACAGGGCATTCTCTTCAAACCTACCGAGGAGGATTATATGCTTTCGACAGATCTGAAGTACTTGCAGTTGAAAAGGAACTTCAAACTACATTTTATTCATGTAAAATACATCTCATAAACCAGTGGAATATTATTTAAAATCTATTGTACAAGAAAATCAAGGGTAATTAGAGTTCCTTTGTTCTTTGGTTTTTTTTAAACAGAAACATTGGTCAAAACCACACAAACAAATGAGATGAGATGCTATTTTCGCCCGTTCATGACTTCTTTAGATTATATCATACCGATTTATTTGTGTCCTATTCGTCAAACCAATTTTACTGCTGAAATACAAATGCAAGACGATTGAACATTCTCAAACGGGGCTTAGCATTTCCCCCAAATATAAATTCCATTGACATTTGTATGAACACAGCAATGTGAGAGTTGTGAAATGTTGACTATACACTTCATCCGATAAGCACATATCCCCTATACATGCATGTATATGTGTGACCAATATCAATTTCACAAAGCCGTATAAGCTTTAAAATCCACAACTTTCTTATGTTTCTGAACTAAATGAAATTCTGAGGTGTTATACTAATGAAACTCCCCAAATTGCGTGTAATTGCAGTTAATTACTACCTGAACAAGTCGATGAAAATGCATGGGGTGATGTTCTTTGTTTCTTTCGTGTGTCTTTTTTCATATGTTCGGGAGTCTCATTATCTACAGCATCATTCTGCATAGTTTGACCAACATTGGTCTAGCATCAACTGTGACACACAGGGATTTCGTGGTTTGAGCGGTCCGCACGACGTATCGCTCGGATTCTGAAGGATAAGCCCCTATCGAGTCATGTGGTTCATCCTAGAGTATGCGTCCAGACTCACTGCCAGCAGAGTAAGATGCATGCACATGCGGCTTTAATACTCCAGGAGTAATTTCGTCTCTTATTCATCGCACACTCATCCCCTCAAGACGCTGACGACTTCCGAGGAACGTACTCAGCCCAGGAGAAGCTGGTCCCAAATAAGAATCGTGAGAGTCCCCATAGTGGAACGTTAGGTCTCACTTTCACCTGCCCTGTTTAAAAACTGCCTTTAGTTGCATTCATCGGTTGAGCTGTAAACCCCCAGTAACCGATTGATAATATCTAGTAGCTCCATTTTGGCGCCCGAAAAGTTTCCGAAAAATTGTCATTTTATGTCACTGTCAAAAGTCGTTAGGTTGTACATAATTATCTCAAAAATAAACTCAAATGTAAATAGTTCAAAACCATGATGTAACATATCAACATGAATATACGTTAACTTTGCAACTGATTGACAAATTGCCCTACATCGACGTAAATAAGCACTGAATTGAATCAGTGTTTTAGCAGTAGGCATGACAAAAATCATAGGCGTACATACTCAAGCAGGAGTCGAACCTGCATATAACTACGTCGATGTAGGGCAATTTGTCAATCAGCTGCAATGGAAACATCTCGACGGAAGAATTTCACGAATTTGAATACGTTAACTTGTTTTAAACGTCGATATATATATATATATATATATATATATATATATATATATATATATTTGTGAAGTGCATTATCGCTACCAAAACAGGCCTTATCCTCATTCTTGTTCGCCCAACTTTATCCACACCGCCCTGTATAGCAAGGTGAATAAAGGTAATATGATATATATATATATATATATATATATATATATATCCTACCTTGCTTAAGATGGGGCCTTGCATACTTAGAATTATAGCCTGCATACAAGTTAACAGACATTGTATACTGTCATTCATATGTGTGATACTAATAGTGGTTATAGTAGTAGTAGTAGTAGTAGTAGTAGTAGTAATAGTTGCAGTAGTAGTAGAAGTAGCAGTATAGCAGTCGTAAAGTACTTTATGATATAAAAGATTGAATGCAAATATTTCTTTCATAATACCTTACTTTCAAAAAAAAGAGTGAAAACGTTCACTCACGGAGGAGTGAATTTCAGGAAAGAGTGAATTTAGAATGAAATCGTAGTGAATTTGGAGTGAAAATATGTTTTTTTTTTCGTTAATTTTGGAGTGACCTCAGGGATCACGCAAAATCTTGGAGTGATCCCGAGGTCAGTCCAATATTAGTGAAAATAAATATTTTCATTCAAAATTTACTCCAATTTCACTCTAAGCTCACTCTTTTCTGTTTTTCACTCCTTCAAGAGTGAACATTTTCACTCGCTTTTTTGTTGTTGTTTGTTTTAGAGTAATGAGTGGAATAATCTCCGTGTTTGATGTCAGTTGTGTATTTGCTTTACAATTCAAAGTGGATAATTGTAAACGCGTCTTTTGCTCCTCATGTCTCCTTTTCTCTGCCTATGTCTGACATTCTCATTTCAATACTTTTTTCCTGCTTTCCCTGCAAATAAATCATTTCCTGAACCACATTTCATGCGTTTGCTTGCATATCAACTCTGTCGAAACATTTGTGGAGAAGCAGGACTACTCCAATTAGGTAGAAGACGTGTCAGTGTTCTGTTTTCTTTTCCGAAAACGGCCTTGAAAGCCGAAAATAGAAATTGCGTTTCTTTAGGTGTTGTTGTAGTTTAATGGTATAATTCGTAAACAGCTATGTCTGCAAGCTCTCAAACTTTGAAAGTCACAATATTTCTTAAACTTTCAATGAACACCTCACAAGGAAACGTTTGTTAACGATTGTGTGTGTCTGTGTGTGTGTCTGTGTGTGTGTGTCACCTTTCGACTTGGAGTAACGCCTTGCTTTCAGATTGATTTCATGCCTCATAAAACAATAATGAAATATTCGAACACAAAATTAATCTACAAGTGTTTTACCGTAAATAAGGGAATCATCGAACTCAAAGAAGTCAAAGATAAAATCATCTCTTGCGTATCATTCTAAAAAGTTATCATCTAATTATCGATATGGTAACATATAAACAGTTTTAAGGGAACTTGCGGGTGATTCCTTAATCCTGCTGACACTTACAATTAAATGTAGATAAAACGCTTTTAGTTTCCTTTGTTTTGAGGAAGTTTGAGGATGTAATGATACAATGTAATGGGAAAAGTCGACCCGCGTTTGTTGATCATGGTTACAAAGAAAGGTCTAAAATGAACTTAGCTCATACATTTACTTACTTACTCTTCTGTTAGTTTTCCAGAATGATGGTGTAGGACAGGGCCTAGTTGTTCATCCATCAGGGTTAATTAAGCTATATTCTGCTGCTCTCCTTCCAAGGAAGTTACATCGAAAAGTGACATTATCCTAAAAATACGAAACACATTATACATGTAGGATGGCAGGGAGGGGTGTAAGCTGCTGAAGATCATGAACCTAAAGTGAAATTATTCATAGTCAAATACAACATCCTTCCAGTGCTCATGTAATGACACCATAATACCTTAAGGAAGATTATTTTAACTTTCAGTAAAACACCTTATGACAGCACAAAATAATGGGGATCATGTTTATGATAACAATGATTCTTATGATGATGCTGATTGTAAAAATTATGCAACACCTAAACAGATTTTGCCCAACCGATTGATGGCGATCGCATCAGCATTCAACCACTATTATCTATACGATAAACTCTTGAATTTTCATTCGTTGAAAGAAGAGATATTGTATCTCACGTGACAGAGCGCAACTTTTTTTATCTTGTGAGAAATTTTGTAACATCGTTACCATTCAATCGATGATGGTTATTTAGATAATCATTATAATTTTGATTGTAAGGATAGAATTGCTAGGACCAGGAAGACATTGTACCATTGTCACCTCACCTCAACACAAACAAAACATTGATAATGGAAAGGCATTGGACGTATTGGGAATTCCGTAATTTGTGGGAGATATTATCAATTTACAACTATACCGTCAAATGAAATATTTTGGTAATGAAACATAAAATATACAATTATTAAATCATTAAAAGGCGGGTGAAACCCAAATATGATGGATTGAGTTAATGCAGCAATAGAAGAACACATCAGTGAAGTTTCATTTTATATGAAAAGTACACATTAATCCTTTCTGTGCCAATTAGTCAAATGTACACAAATGTCACGCACGTACCTATGAACTGGAAATGAACGTGACAGGAAGAGGGTAAAGGGTAATTGACTTCCTCCTGTTCTCTGAAAGAAAATGATTATTCATTTTTCAAAATATGTGGAATTCTCTTTATATTTTCTTCATATCCTTGTCCATGCGTGACATGACGAAATGTTGTAGTCTTAATTCTCATCTACCAATGAATATAGCACAGAAGCTTTAAACTCTCATAACTTTTGAATGAATTGTCCAACATCCTCAAAAAACATTAATGTATTCTTAAATCACTGCATTCACTCAACCCAGCTTAGTGAAGGTGAATTATCTATTGTAAGAGTTTATGTAGACATGGTTGAAGGTATGACTCTTTCTTCGTATGTACGAATTTATGCAATCAGCAGCATCTGCTACTATTGTTTGCCTCTTTGCGTGATTTTTTTTAATGTGGTCTTTGTATTGTTAAACAAAATTTCATTTCATTTCATCTCATTTCCACATCTGATAAAAATGATTACGAAGAATAAAAGAAGTATACATAGAACATAGGAAAATACAGAAAAAAATACTACCACTTTGACAAGATATTACACACTACGAAAAAATATTCAATTGAAATAAAGAATATAAAAAAGACATTTCGACGAGTATGGTCTCCGTATCAGAAAAGTTATTTGAGAAAGGCAGTAGCTCTATAAGGAATGATATATGAATTCCTTCATATTCTTATTTGATATAATGATAGATGATTATAGACTGGTTGATGACCTGGACCCTTTTCGGTTTCTTTTTTTCCTTCGTTTTTTTTCTAAAGGAAATCCTGAGGAGGAAAATAAACGTCAGATGCTGGGGTAGTGAGGATCTGGCACAGGCGCGTCCAGAGCTGACACAAGGGGCCACACCGATCTTTTACCCTATCGCAAGAGATCGAAGAGAGGAGTATTTTTAGAAGGTATCAACTCCTTTTTAACCCCTCCTCGCGGGAGATGATGTTTCACATCAAGAAAGTCAGGGTGTCGACTTGATCCAGAAGTGATCCTTTATTTTTGCACCCTCTTTCTGTGGATCAAACTACTGTGCAGAAGGTTGTCCATACCATTCCAAAAGATCCTAGAGAAAAGGCTATGACTGGAGATTTCAAGTAAATATCACTTGGGGCTCAACTCGCTTTCTACAATGTTTTAGGCAGATCAAGGATTCTATTTTTTTTATCGCTGGAAAACAGCCTGTCGCCCTCTGAGAGACGAATTCAAGTACGTCAATGACCATGTCGAGGTCGAGATTATAATACATATGACTCTGCTTTTGTAATAAAAACCATCAATATTTGAATGTCTGATAACTAACACTGAGGGGACACGTCAGGAACAACCTTTAGTTGTCTAAAGCACATCAGCTCATCAAATTTCATAATCATACCTTTTTCCCATTCTCTCTGTTTCTCTTTTCCTTTGAAGTGGGTGTGAAAGAGATGAAACATACCTTGATACATGGACACATGTACAAACTACCACGCAAAATGGCAAAGAATTGACAATAGTATATCATCACATGTTAGGAAGAAGCCAAGATCGAGTTTCATCAGCGCTTTATCTGATCTTTTTCGTCTCTTTTTTTTTTCAGTTTTTGGCTTGTTTTGTTGTGGGTTTTTTTTTTTTGCTTTTTTTTTTTTTGTTTCACCGGTGCCGTAAAATTTCAGTCCAAGCGTCTCTCACAGATACATGTAGGCCTACTTCCCGAGATACTTGCGTCTGCACGTCCGTCGTAGATAACATATCGACACAGAGATACGCGCTTCGACGGTATTCCTAGTCGTCCCTTTGGAACTCCACACTTTCATAACAGATAATGAAAGTACGTGTTTCGCTGCGTTATACCTCTCAGGAAAAATGTTGTGTTGAACCTGTCCCTGCATGATTAAAAGTAACTAACTGTTCTAAACTCTAACCTTCAGTGGATCTCTAATAATAATAATAATAATAATAATAATGATAATAATAATACATTTATAAAGTGCATAATATGCACATGTTTCTCTATGCGCTGTACTATTCAGATACAACATACAAACAAATGACTAACAAATGTAACAATGAGCATAATAAATACAATAATTAACAAAAGGGGTAATGAATGTTTATCTTAATCAAGGGAGACGGAAAAGGTGAGTTTTAAGACTGGATTTGAAATTTGCAAAATTGGGTGCACGTCTAATGTTTTGTGGGAGATTGTTCCAAAGATTGGGTCCAGCAACTGCAAAAGATCTGCCCCCGTAATATGACGTGTTGGTTCTGGGTGTGTGAAGAAGCGCTAGGGTGCTTGAGCGAAGGTTGCGAGGAGGGTGATACTGCTTGAGCAAATCTGCCAGATATGTTGGGGAAGAACTATGTTGTGCCTTGTAGGTCAGCAATATGAGTTTGAACATCATGCGTTTGTCAACAGGTAGCCAGTGTAATTCTTTGAGGGTATGGGTTATACTTTGTTGACGAGGAGTTCGTGTGACAAGCCTGGCTGCGATGTTAGAAGGAAGGCCATACAACAAGCTGTTGCAGGACTCTATCCGGCTGGTGACAAATGCATGAACCATTGGCGGTGTGATACGCCGTTAGATTGTAGACTCTGTTTCTGTTGGCGTGAAATGACTTCTGATTATTTACAGATGCAGTTCACCTGGGACATCAAGCAACTTGATCTATACATTGCACAACTCAGGTCCAAAGAATGATGTTCAAGCGATATTCACATCCTGGTCTTCTTGATCCTTTCCGACGTCTCAATTAGATTCACACAGCCCCTGTCACCTCGGTGGTGCTAATACAATCATATAAGACTTGCTGACCACTAACTAACAAGGGACAAACAAGTAGCCTGTGGTGACCACTTGTTGATAGCTAGGACAGGTCAGCGGTCATAGAGGTTGATTGTCCATCCTGTAGCAGTTTAATCAGGATCAGTCTCCTATATCTGCATGCCCGTAAGGTTCGGTAGGCTTGACCTATATGACGAAGCATTTGAAGCAGTTGTTTTATGTACAATATTCTGTAGAGTGTGTCTTGTCTATGAATGATATGATGGATGTGCAGTGGTTGAACTTCCATGAAAGTGTCTAGTGTTATTTGTAGTCTGATAGGTAGACCTAAACGTCGAACTTCTCTCCCCCCCCCCCCCCCCCCCCCAGTACGGAACAATGCAATCTTACGGTATGATATTCTGATTTCTCATCAGTATTCAACTACAATAATTCGCCTCAACTCACGTGGTTTTTGTTCATTCTTTGGCAATAGCGGTCGATTAGCAGGACTGTACAGAATTTCTCTCTTGTTTTTGTCATGTATTGTTACTTCACACTCTGGAATCCTGCAGAGCGATATAGTCTTCACGGTCCAACTGTATAGTCAGCTGCAAAGTCCGTTTATGATGGTCATAGAAAACAGCCTGGTTAGTACACTCAGTAATCATACAGTTATATAGACGCACAACATAAACACACACACACACACACACACACACACACACACACACACACATAAACACACCTACCCCCCTCCATACTCGTAATACCCTAGCACACATGCACACCTACACTTGTATAGACAATTGTGAGAATTTAAAGGGATAGTGCAGTTTCGGTTGAAATGGATATTGCGGTTTCCAAAGTTTTTTGATGATGATTTTTTTTAGATAATGAGAAATTTCTTATGGAATATGAAAGAACATAATTTTTAAGAGGAATTAAAAGTTCTTTTGATGAATTGGTTTTGAAATGGCTGAGATATCAAAAACAATGCGATCCTAATAAGAGGTGGGACCCACCTGTTATCATAAGCGCTCTGTTTTACTTTGTTTGTTTTTTGTTTTTGGATACTTCAGCCATTTCAAAACAGATTCTCATGAAATAAACTTTGAATTTCTCTTAGAAGTGTATGCTTTTTAATTTTTAATAAAATGATTTCTAAGTATCTTGCAAAAATTGAAAAGCTGAATCCTCACCTCAACCAATACTATACCATCCCTTTAAGCTGCTGTCCCGCTGGCGATCCATCGTTAATATCTTGGAGTTTAAAAGTTCACATGGCGGATACGGAGATGCTACTATAAATACTCTCTGATATGGACGAAAATGTGCTCCTCTGGACCCGCATAGCCGATGATTCACTTGTTGCAAGCTGGAAGTTAATTCGACGTGGGGACATAGGGATTCGGTGAGGAGGGAGTGTAGTGACTATGACCCGGTATATATACACACGTAGTAATGAAATTAGATAAGAAAAAGAATAAAAGCATCACGTCACCGAATGTGTTCACCAGTACACAAAAATCACTTTCACAGAACCTCTAATTTACAAATGCGTTCCATCGTAATGAAAGTCAAAACAAATATTCATTTTCTGACTCATCCAAGTGATAAATGTTTTGGTTTGCTCTATTCGAATCCTGCCACAAGAAATATAAGGAGTCGACTTTGCCAACAGAGAGACGAATTTGTCTAGAAAACGGGCCCAAAAGTTGCAGTTCCGCTGTGAAGACTAAAGGAGTTGAATGAAAATTAGAAATACACTGTAAGTATGCTTCTTACAAACGAATAACTGTCTTTGTATCTCAGGTTCCTTTACCTTGTGACTGTGAGGGTGAAGTTAGAATAAGTGTCGGAAGTGTCGAGTTCTGAAGAAATGAACAAATTCCAAAGGCATTTTCCAGCTAAAGTTTTCTCATGGCAAGGCGGTGACTGGTAACAGGACTTACTACATGGATCTCTCTAGCCACGCAACTGAATGTACTGCATCTCTCATTCCTAAAACCCTGTAAATGTGATAGATAGGACGAATAGCTATCCTCTTTAAACTTTAGTATAGACGCCGTAGCTCTACTATCTCTTCATCGTCTATTCTTCCGTTTATGATTATCATACATAGATTTTTAAAAATTCATTTCGTCGGCCTTATGCCAAAAGGGCCTTAAAGAACTTCCCCTGTTATGCCAAAAGGACACTATAATAGTGTACAAAGTCTATAGCGTTAAGGGCCTTTTGGCATAACATTGGTAGTGGTTTAAGGCCCTTTTGGCATAAGACCAACGATTTTGTTTATGCAAGTAGTGTTTGTATCCTGTTATTTGTGTCCGTAAGGTGGCGGTAATTTGTGTTCTTAAACGTCACATTTGTGGTCACGTTAAGCAGCATGAGAACATGGAGAAAATGAGTTCCCGCCTCAGATTTGGCGTCATGGGATCTGCACTTCATGTTCTGAGTTGCAGGGAAGTAATGCAGACGTAACAGAGTTTGCTTCAAATATTCGTTTGTATATATCTACTTTGTCCTATGTGATTACAGCCCAACATCATCTTCCACAGCCCTATAGTAACAGCACTCGGATGGGATAGCCTTCACTCTCGCCGCCTTCTTGCACAATGCACACTTTTTCACAAAATCCAACATCACCTGGTTGCCATGCCCCTCCCACCCGATATCACCCCAGCTAACTACATTGGAAGACAAGATCACCAACTCAAATACACAATCCCTAGATCCACCATTGACTCCCACAAGTATTCATTCTACCCAAGAGCCATAAGACTATGGAATCGCCTGCCGGGACCCGTAGTAAGCACCGCCAACCCAACATTATTCCAAGGAGCTGCTTTGCCCATCCTCAGGGCAATGCAGCCTCCTGCTGGATCAGCCACTGTGTAAGAGGATCGACGCTGTTTTTACTCGCACTGAGCACCTATACTCACATTTTATTGTATGATAATGAGACATCTGTACATACACTGAATGACACCCCCTCATGACACACAGTTCGAGTTCATCCCAGTATAGCTTCATGTACAAGTTGCTTCAAGGGATTACTACATCAAGGTATCAAGGTATCAAGGTATCAAGGTACACTGTTGTTAACAACCCTTCATATGCGTCTTTATGTATATATATATATATATATATATATAGATATGTATACGTTTAAATGTATACCTACATTGCCTATGTATTATGTGGGCCTATATACTTGTGGCCCGTGTCCTTGTGTATCCACTAGAATTTAATGAAAATAATGATGTAAACATCTGAATAACTTGATGATATAGCTAAATTGATATCCTTAATTTCAATTGATTCTAAATTAGTGCCATTTGCTGCCTGCATTTGAGATGTATTAACAAAGATGTACGATACTACCATTAAAACTGGTCTCATATCCCTCGAGGAACTGGTTTTAATCTTTAAGTTTCCACCAATATATATGAGTAGCGGAGGCAAACCTTAGAAAACTAATTACATACTCGTAGCTTTTTGTTTTGCTATATGAATACATTATTTAATGGAGAAATGGTAAATTTCCCACTTTTGTTCCACCTGCTGAACCTTCTAACCTTTTGAAAGTTCAATTCTATAATAACATGAATGAAAAAGAATGTAAGTGTTACCTATTTGTTTCCTTGGGAAAAATTCAGCTGAATATTATATTAGATCTATATCAAACCATAATAGATATTTTACTCTCACTGGTAGCTTAGGGACTCGATACAAAGGTGCACATCGGATCGAGTTGACGTGTGTAAAGATGTTTGAATTGAAAAAAAAAATAAACAAATATTGTAGGACTAGAATGTTCCTGAGGTTCATTAGGCCGTAGCCATTAGTTATTGCTCTTCATGTGCAACTCACTCTTTTCTCTGCTTGTAAAAACCTCAAGTATGCCAAAAAAAAACAAATGATTTATCCACTGACAGAGCAACGCAAGTGGCTAATTGCATAACCCATTGAAAGTGCTTTTGTTCTTCTTTGGCAGTGCTCTTCATCTATAGAGCGTGTGCAATCGAAAGAGAACAATGGGTTCGCACACTGACATGTAGTCCGAGTACGTGCAAATATGGACAGCTTTTTTATTCTTTTATTTTTTTTTGAAGGAGAAGCAATGATTTGAGTTCAGTCTTTTCACAAGCCAAAACGATATTACAGTAAGTGATGTAAGACTGTATGACAGAATGTAAATGCATGAACTTCCGTAAATTCAGTGGTCAGAGTCTTTTTATTAAGCCCTATAAAAAAGTAGATACTCTATCCTCTCGAAAGAAAATAGTTTTGAACACAACAACAACAACAACAACAACAACAAAATCTTACCCAGTCACAGACCTCCGGCTTGTTGGAGCGGTAACAGTCAACCCGCTGCAAGAGTGTGTCTATCAGGAGCTGCGTTTGAGCGAGGTCCAACCGGGCCCCGAGCTTGGTCTCCTGCTTCTGCTGCAGCAGTCTGGCCACCCTTTCGAACGGTCCGTTGCGGCCGTGAATCTGCCCAGCCGCAGATTGGAAGAGGGCAGACCAGACGAAGACGAAGTAACTCAAAGTTCGCAGACATGAGAAAACTCGGACCCTGACCATGGGGGACACGAAGCATATCAACTGCATTCCTCGCCCCATGACGTATGACTGATTAGTCCTCGATAATATCCAAACCTACGAGATTAATCAAGAGATGCTTTGCCGCTGCCGAATTCCATTTGGGGAAGAAAGCTCGCTCTCTTAGTCCGAGCAGTTAAACTTGCTCTCTGTCGCTCGGCGAACGAAACTTATGACGGCAGGACTTCGAGATAATTAAACTCAAACATATCACTTTTAAATACTGGTGAATCAAACTTTTCGAGTGAATTCTCGAAGTTAAAAGACACTCTCTTCCCGCAACAATTAAGAATCAACCACTTTACGCGCAATCACCTATAACTGTTGTAAGTATACAAGACCTTGGTTGAAGTTTTCTTGGCGGCAAGGTTTAGCCAATCATCGCGCGTCATTTGCAAGCAAGGCGCACTGACAGTAAGCTCCGCTGTGGTGTGCCCCCTGCTTAGGAAGTGTAATTACGCTACCGGCAGCAGGTAATCAGGAACGGCAGGGCCAGGGCAGTCGGAGGGGCAAGGGGTTAGCCGGAGAGGCTTTCCGGAAGCTTAGCATCATGATGATTAATTCATATTTGCATAACCCAAGGGACGGATGTGCTCCTCCTCTCTTCTCTAAGATGACGTCTAGTTACAGGCGCGAGCGCACTGGGCTAGCTGTATTTGAATGCGGCATGCTCTTCCACAGCCGCGCGGGTACTCTTGCGCCGAAAGCGTTCTCCCGATGACACGCAAAGTCGGTGCTGTTCCCTCATTGCACAGTAATTACCTGGATCAAGATGGACCTATTTTTAGATACTTAGCCTGATCACTCCTAGCCACAGCAGAGCTCGATTGTGTCTGATTAGTGCATACTATTCATGGTTCTCCAATTGTGCAATCAACCCTTGGAGCTGCACAATCAACATAATGATTATGAAACCCTGGACAGCGTCGAAAAACCGTATAGGATCTAGTGACTATTAAACACTGAATGTTTTGCGTATTCACGTCGAGTTCGATTGTTGTTTTTCCTATTGATATGACAATATGAGCGGGAGAGTGGCATACTTTCTAAGTATTTGTGGAAATCTTAAAGCAGGGTCAAGTCCGCCTAGACACTTTGGTGATCCGCCTGCGGCCTGACACTTTTGTGATCCAAGTTCAGTTTCATTTCCAAGACATACTTCATCCGTGAAGTTAATTTTGGAAGCGTCATATCAAATGAACAGGCTATTTGCCATTCTTTCGCAAATGTGCTCCCTGATATCCAGCTACACAGGTCTGTGATTTTCGGTAGCAGTCAGAAATAGGCATATTACTGACAGACGGAGAAACAAGCAATCTTCGATTGCCTTCAGTCTTGTGTTTGGACATTAGATGGATGTGTCGTGGACAGTACTAGTATCCGGGCAGTTACCGCCTGGACAACTACCCTCCGGATAACTACCACCCGAATTATAGGGTTATTCCCCCTGGGGCAACTACCTCGCAGATAAATATCCTGGTAGGGCAATTACCCTCGAAGGTAATTACCCCCTAGGACAACTACCCCTCGGTGAAAGTTATCTGATGGGTGGTAGTTACGGAGGGGGGGGGGCAGTTGTCCTAGAGGGGAATTTTCCAGTTTGTGATTGCCCTAGGAGGGTAGTTGTCCGGAGGATAGTTTTGCCCTGGAAGTTAATTGTCCTAGAAAGGTAGTGGTCCGGGCGGTAATTGCTCATGGGGAAAATTGTCCTGGAGGGTAATTATCCGGGTGGTTTTATATGCTACTATTTTCATTTGGATGGTCGATGCCTATGTTTTGTTCATGTTTGTGTGCGTGTCGTTTTGGGTGCTTCAATATCAAAATGGGAATATTACAGGAAAGGAAAGAGTATACGACTTCAGCTCCCAATCCTTGAAACAATGGATTGGTCTATTATTTTTCAGAATTTGAGGAGTCTGTTTTGACAGATATGCCGTTTTTAGCTATGTCGATAAAGCACTGAGGATGAGTCAAATAAGGCACCTGCTACGCCACGCACACTATATGTCCCTGAAAAAAGTTCAGTTTATCCTGCGCATTACAATAAAAATACCCTAGAAGGCAAATACATTGTTTCACATGAGCATATTGCTGCCAGCCAGACGACGTGTTCAATGGAACTATATAACGACTGTTTATATTTCTGCGTACGTTGTACGTCAAAGAGTAGCCATCTCTCTGGTATGTACTCCCCAAACACAAAAAAGACACGTAATATAGACTTGATTAGTCTTCTTAATCCGACTACGTGTGTCTTGGTGTCTTAAAGGCTAACTGGTGTGTTCCTATCGAAAGGTCCATTCGCAGTCTAAGAGAGCTGTTAACTCTGCGCACCTTTCATCTGCCACGATTATGAGAGGTTAACACGGCTCGTCACTTTATCCTGAAGTTCTCGCTTTTCATCTCTAGTCAGATCCCCTTTCTTATCCCTCCATTATCGCATTGTTTCTTTTCTGATATTTTCTAATCATAACCGTCAATTCTTCTGTCCATCCTATCTTTTTTCTCAACGAAAGCAACACATTTTCCTCTCTCCTCTTCCATGTCTTCTCCCGAGTAAGTCACTCACATTTATATCGGGTGCGTAACACCAAAGCCCTGTTAATAACAGACCTTACCGCGACAAGGTCGGGACAACGTCCGGAGAACAAATTTCTCGTCTCGAGCAATAAAAAGGCAAGAGGGAGTGAGAGGAACCGTTTTAACAGACACACAGAGAAAACTTTCTCCGGGTAGGTTTTCACGAATGGGGTATGTCCATTGATGCGACTACCCCACCCACCGGCCAGCGCCGCCTACTATTCTTGGTTGTACCCATCTACCTTCGCTATCACTGGTGTCAACTATAACACATAGGGATCAGTGGTTATAATCCATGCACGTGATTGGCGTGTGGCGTGTCAATCATTGTCTGTCTGCAATATTGAGAATTCGTATTGAGTGTATCTAAGCAATGTTACCGCGGCTGCGTTCTAATAGAAGGGCTGTCGGTTATTATCCTAGCTGGCTGGAGTAGAACTTGGCAAAAGTCACCAAGACAACGTCCGAGCAACATTTTGCGGGCACCGTTTCAACAGGCAGGGTAAAAAAAAGAAGAAAAAAAAAAGATTTCTCGGACACTACCCGGACGTTGTCACGGTAATTCTAGTTTGAAAGGCTTTGTTTAAATAAAACGGGCTAAGGGTTTAAAGTAAGTAATCGGGCCCCAATTTTGTCTTTGATAAATAATTACGCTCAATATTACTCACATATATGCATTACTCCTACAGCAGTAATCAGTACAGTGATTATTTATGAGTAAAGAGTCAATATGATTATATGATTGATATGTGTAATGGTGTTTGATGGAGTTTGCAATAAGATTTTGATTTCTTTAATACGATAATGTTTGATTGTAAACTGTATATATAAAAACAATAGTAGTTATAATTCAGTGTCATATATTGTGACATTTTGATGACAGAACATGAGTTTGCGCTTAGCACAGATCACACAGTTGTGCATACTGCTGTAATGCAAGACGTCGCAACCAAACCACTTACGCCCTGGGTAATTTCACAGAATGTCATCATTGCTATATATATTATTAAGTTATTACATATATTAAGTTATTACATTTACTTTTTGGTAATATCTAAATATATTTTATAAACATCAAATTGAATATATATATATATATATATATATATATATATATATATATATATAAATGTGTGTGTGTGTGTGTGTTGTATGTGTCCATATGTATACAATGCATGCATATTATGTATATAATGTATTTGTAGATATACATTAACATACATGACTGAAACCAATATACATATTTTATGTTTAAATGAAGGCAAAGTAAGATCAACATACTTCGGAAGAATGATAAAGGAATTGAATTTATGTTTTCATATGTATTGTTTATGATACACGTATACGTTTCTGTTGATGAGATGATGTTAGATTGTATTTTTGGTAAGTAAAATAATTGATTTGTGCAAAGGTAATATTTCAAAAGATCGATATCATCATTTTATACATATATATATATATATATATATATATATATATATATACATATATATATATATACATAATATTCATACATCACGGCACATTATGCCATCTAGACAATTGTAATGTGCGTTTTCTTGGTAGATCCTGATGAAACCGTGACAGTACGAAAAGCTTGATGAAATGAAAAAAAAAATAGAATAGAGAGCAACATTCCCCTCAAATTTGATTTCTTCCACATAATAAATTATGCTCCTCAATGAGACGTTTCGGTCAGGATCGATCTCTCGCATTAAATATTATAAGTATTATATATAAGCATATATATATATATATATATATATATATATACACTATTTATCAGATGCCTCTCACATTCGTTGGTTGTTTACTTATAACATAGTCACCAACTTACATACACAGCTTTTGCTACCATAACACATGCAGTCTTCAGCGCAAGAACAGATACAAGCGATATATTGAAGGTCTTGATCGTTTATTATGCATAATCTTTCCTTGATATAGATTAGTTCGGACCATATATAATGCAGGCATATTTTAATGAGAACATAGAGAATAACCATTGGTAGGGATATGGAAATCTAATTGCATTTATTTTGATCTACACAGGTACACCCACACTTTATGAAAGTGTTTTTATGTTCCAAGTAACATTTCATTACATTGTCAGAAGATATGTATTAACTTGGGATTGTGACATTGTTTCTATTTTTACGTGCGATTAGCTAAGAACAGAAACAAGATTTGAAATGTTAAGGATTGAAACTTATATTGGAAAGAAAGATTACATGGAGGCTACATCACGTAATTACATTATACATGTACCTTGTTTTGAATACTGCAGAAAGAACTACCGAAATGCATCTTGCGATAAAATATTTAAAATCACGCCCGCCTACGATAAATCCATTTCGGTATTTCAATCTCGTAGTTATAAATCACTATTATTCATTTCCTTCTTATGTACAAAGGTTAAACAGAGAGACACGCGATATATTGTGCAACCCAACTGAGTCATTATTCTTTTCTCCCAGATGGTATCTTACATAATTATCATCCACTAGTACACTTTACCAAATATGCTGATCAAAATGTTTCATACTTTGTCGGTATTCTGGTATAAGAGTCATGACGTGACATGGGAATACCTTGGAATGTGTCTGTGTGTTCCATATGAACACACCAGTAACTACGAAGCTAGCACTCAGTTATGTACGTGAATCTCGCTGTAGACGATGGTACATTAATGACTGAACAAGGTAAATCTACAATAAATGTCAGCGTAAGTGTATGATGAACGTGATCACTGGACCGAGTCCGGTAGCGCCTCATAGCTGATTTCTCCGATCCAACCATGAGGGCGTTTGGGTCGTTGAATTTTCAGCACGATTAATCTGGATGAAACACAGAGGACATAGTCGGTGAGAACTTTAGTTTTAAATCATGGACTACCGAGGTCAACCAAGGCTAAAGTGAAAATACAGTTCATTCTCATGGCAACGAATAATGTTCATTGAATCTTCATTGATCTACAGGACCTCTTAAGCTTTCCGGTCTAAAACTGTAACGTAATCTAGGTTGTACATCTTCGTTAGCTTCACTATACTTCATGATGAAACTTAACTGCAGGTATGTTATGATTATGTCATGTACTAAGTACCTAATTATTTCCAGCCGACTACTCAACGGATTCCTAGCGAAATACTGAGGGAACGCTATATAAAATCGTTGGGAAGCAAGTAAAAATTATTGCAAATAAAGAGTGACAAATTTCACTGGAAATCATAAAGAAAACTTAAGTTAAAAAAATACACGTAAATTTTCGATAACTTCTTTAAATCGAAACATCAGTCAGGGTTTATTTGTTTAGTTATTAAGCTCAATACTCGCACATTGTTAAAGGTTTTATTTTGATTTCGGTATTGATGAATATTCGCATCATTGAGATATTTTTAAATGGACTTCATCAGTATGATTATGTGCATCACAATTTCTTCTGTTTTTACTGATACAATGTTGACTGTACGTTTTTGGTTGTTTGCATCTTTCTTTCTTTTAAATGCAAGGACCCTTTAAAAATCATCCCTAACTGTCATTGTGACTGTACATGGCTGATAGGGTAATCTTTCCTATAAGTGAAGAATTGATATATAGAATGAAAACGGAATCTTTAAAACTTTGCTTTGTGTATAGGTACAAGAATGACTGCGTAAACAAGAAAGAGAGAGAGAGAGAGAAAAAAAAATCAATGTCCTTGTGCCACTTACTTTGACAATTTTGTCTCGAGCATGACACTATCTTGCCGCTTGAAGGTTGGGTCATCTCGTAGGATTGCGATCGGCCTTTGCCGAACTCCATGCAGAAGTACGTCTTGCGACCACATCCAAGTTCTGCAAAAGAATCGCGTAGAAAACAGAAAGATCTTTGCGTCTCGCCCCTATTAAGTTTCTGCGTGTGAGAACCTTATGGATTCTCTGGAAATATACAATGAAATGGAGTGGTTTGTTCCCAAAAATACAACTCAGAATGATATTCATTTATCACTTTCTGAATAACCTTTGAACCTTTGAACAAATAGTGCACTTTAACCTCGAAAACAAACTCAAATTTATTTGCATCATACCTTTTAATGATATTCACCTGAAAATGGATACGTAGTATTTTTTTTGGGGGGTTCTGAAAAGGAGTTTGAATGAAGTTTGAATAAGTTTCACTTATTGTAGTTTTATATCAAATCAAAATATCAAAATGCCAAAACAGCTGCCGTTAAAGTTCATGAGAAGAAATAATCTCAGGAGGCCTTGAACTATTTACAATACAGCATACGGCAGAAAATGTGTGCTCAAATTACCAACAGTCACTACACTCTACACTCTAGGAGTAATACAAGTATGTTCGACTTTGCGCCTTTACGTGTGACAAGAGGCAATATTGTTGTACCTTTCAGACCAGTGAGTACCTTTAAAGGTGCACCTTAGCACCTTTCTGGTCTGAAACGTGCAAAATTCCACGCGTAAAGGAATGATTTCACGGAGCACGCGAACGATTAGCGAAGGGCGTGAATGGCCAAATCCAGCATTCGTATGTTAGTCTGCAAAAGATCGCTAAACGAACGCGGAGGTTCGGAAGCGTCGTCAATAGTTCGCGGATGTCGTTTTTCCTTCAGCGAGAATTAAAAAAAAGGCATTTTTTGCAAATCTTTTCCGCACACTTGTTCGTGATTTGCTGTTGATTCGTTCTCGAAAGTGTCTTTAAAGCCTCGTCATATGCGCACGACCTTCGCAAGACATGCGAGATGTTCGCAAAATCTTCGTAAAACCCTTAACAGACCCAGAAACTTTGGAGAATGTCTCGCGGAATATGCGAAATTTTTTCCGATCATTTTACGACGTAACCGCAAACTGTTCGCGTACCTTTTGAGACATTCTCTCAAACGTTTAGCGCATGCATTTAGGGCATGCATGACCTCTTTAAAGCTCTACGTTTTCTACTAATTAAAATCGTAGTGGTAGGACATCCACACATCAAACCATTATTGACAACTATATAACAAAAAAAAAATAAAGGCCAGCGAAGAGAACAAATGTTTGATATACAAAAAAAAAAAAAAAACAGAACACACTTAGACTTAAAATGCAAAATTACATTTGAAACTAGAGATTATGTGTGGGAAAAACTGTAAAAAAAAAGATCAGATGATTTACTAGTGGAGGTAAGTCCCCAGAAAAACTGTGGACACACACACAACAGAGAAATGTCTGGAAAAAGAAAGGAGAAATAATACAGGAAAGGGAAAACTTCGACTCAAGACAGCTATCATCTCTCCCTGGAAACGTTTCTACCATGATGACTAAAAAAAAAATTGCGTTGTTCGCATTTCCGCCGCGTGTTCTTAGGGATTTAGTGTATGTAACATGCTGTACTTTAGCAATGGTACACACAACATTCGCACATAGGTCGTAAGAACTTCGCACAAATTGCGCAAGAATGATTTTCAGCTTCGTTGTCGGAAAACACATTCGGAGAAAAACTTTTCCGAATGTTCGATTTTGCCATTTGCGTCCTTCGCAAATTGTTCGTGTGCTCCATGAGTGTGCACCCTAAAAGTGAACAGGTGAAATTAGTTTTCTCACAGTGTCTGGCTACGGAAATTGACAGTATATTAAGCCATTCTGATAATCGTACATTGAGTCCAACACGAAGAAGGGAAGTGCAAGGTTTTCCTGGAAAACGTGACTGATCGACTCAAAAAGTTTGATGTATATGTGTAAACGCAATATATTGTCCGATGGTCGAAGAGCAAATCAAAGTATGACTAAACGGCTACACGGCCGTATGGCAAGCCGTTTTAACATTTAATCCTATTTCTTGATATCAAGAATTCGACTTCTTGATATCAAGAAATATGATTAAATGTTAAAACGGCTTGCCATACGGCCGATTTAACTGTGCACGAGAAGGATTTGCTAGGAACGCGAATGTAAAAACATATCCAGCATTCTGAAAAGTTTTTCTTCGTGTTCCGACAATGAAGCCTAAAACCATTCTTGTGCAGATTGTGCGAAAATCTCGCGACTAGTAATGTACGGACGTCGTGTGTACCATTGCTAAAGTACACGGCCAGTCACAGTCATACACGAAGAACTTACAGTTGTATACGAAGAACTCCAATAATCGTGGAAGAAATGTTTCCGAAAAGAGTTTATAGCTGTCTTGTATAGTTTAACAACGATACACATGACAATCACACGTGCGTCGTGAGACGTTCACGAGTGTTTGGCGGCTCCGTAGGTGTTCTTCGTGTACGTGATTGGCTATACTTACGGTACACACGACATTCGCACATACGTCGTGAGAACTTCCCACAAACTGCGCAGAAATGGTTTTCGCTATCAGAACAGGTACGTTCGGAGAAAAATGTTGGATTTGTCATTCGCGTTCTTCGCAAATCGATTGCGTGCTCCGTGAAATTAGCCCTTAACACATTCGGAGAAAAAAAAAAAACTTTCCAAATATTGGACTTTGCCATTTTTTCGACATTCGCAAATTGTTTTCAAATCGTTTGCGGGATTCGTGAAATCATCATCATTTCAAGGAATATTGTGAGTGTAAATACATCTCGGTGACAGTGAAAGGTAGTCTAATAACAATGACTGGATAAAAAAAAAACAACAACAACAACGACAACAACGCACACACACACACACACACACACACACACAACAAAAAAGAAACAAACAAGTACTGATAATTAGGTATTGTAATGATCGAATCAAGCTCTTACCTGCTACAGGGAATTCGAAGGAGACGCCGCGAATTGTCATATCTGATCCAGGTCTAAGGGGAGTCTTGGACTGCTTGATGGTCAAAACGTTATCTATGCGGTCGTACTCGGTTCCGCCTTGTTCTCTGTCGCTGGCGAAGACGGCCAGGTACCACTGCTGAGGGCCTTTTGGAATGCCCGAGTCTGCTGTAGATGACACGTGGAAATCCCCCCGCATTGTGCCTCTACCATTCTGGCCAACATTGCTGGCGCTAAACTGGCCCGACCGAACGCCAGTAAGTCTAACCGGCGCTGTGGTACTTCCTATTGAAAAGAAAGTGTAAAATGAAGTGTATCTTAGATCCTTTCAACATGATGATACTTACCTCAGATATGTCCACGGGAAAGCTTCGTAAAAGGAAAATAACAGAGCATTGTATCGTTTACTTTACAATGTTGGGTGGAATGATGCAAGAAGAAAGTTACAGAACGCATTTTGTACGATCTCACATCATGTAGTATGTAATGCATCGTTGAGTGCCATGTACAGATTTATGGAATTCATTGTTACTCTTCAGCAGATAAACCAATAAACTGAAAAAACCACATGATGCACAGACCGTGGGTGATGACATAGAAGGCTCACATATCATGTCAGTGATGAATATGATGAACGATGTAATCCCATTACAATACCACTTGCTTAACGATTGCACCTGTGTAGTATCTATGCATGCTTTCTTCTTTGGTTATGCGTGCTTTCTTCTTTGGTTGTGTTTCCTTGAGAGCCCAAGCACAATCATTCGAGCAGCAACTATTCACGTTGACAACAAAGGTGCGTACGGGCTGAGAAAATGTCCCCGAGAATCACGGTCTGTAAATCTCAGATTTTTATGTCAATGTCGGAGGAATGACCTATATCAATGATTTGTGCTCTGACTATATCATATCTACTTTTCGGAGACAATTGGAGGACATTATATACAACTTTGTGGTGTCATCTCTGGTGTGTGCCTGGAACTCATATCCGTGAACTGGTGCATCAGTCCCATCCATGGCAGCTGGTGTAAGAACCCACAGATACAAAAGTAACCCAGGAACTAAAACCTTCAAGTATAAATTACCGAAAGGTATTACAAATGACAGTATCTTGTATGCCCTTGTTCTCATAAAAACTGCCCACAAAACTGTACCTGAAGGGCTGAACGGAACTGACTTCTATCTTGGGGAACTAACGCAAGTGTACCCCAACCTGAACATCGAAATTTGCCGCCATTTTGTAGTCTCGAGGGTCTCAAGTGACAGCAATGAAGACCCTGACACATCGACCCTTCATGATGACTCTATTGAGAATGATCCCGAGGAGAACGCAGTCAATCAAAGTGAGGACAAGTAGCGCTCCGCGGAATCAATGCCAGCTTTGTGATCTACAGTGTGATGCCAATTAACGGATTTGTATGCGCTGCAAGTGCACCAATCAACGGGTAGACCAGCTTTCAATGGACTTGAAGAAAGTCCAACATGCCGTGGAAGCTCTACTTGCCACCCCACTATACTACAGCATCGCATCTCCCCCAATCATCCCAAAGCAGATCGAACATGCGCCAAACATCTTCACTGCACCCGCTAACTACAACTCGGCCTCAGCATCCTCAACCAGTGCCCGGACAACATCCACAATTACGCAACAACAACAGCAGCAACAACAACAGCAACAACCACAACTACTATCTCAACCAGCAACAACCAGCTCCATCACATTAATACCAACCACTGCATCCTTCCAGCCATCAGACACACCCACTTGCTCTACAAAGAGATGCCAGTGATCAACACCAATTCGGCCGACCTCTCGACCAATCAACGAGAATGGCGACATCACAAATTCCACCACCCGTGACCTTCAATACACAACATCGACATCCATACATGCCAAGCTGTGCTTCCGTCTTGCAAGCCCCACCCCCGATACGCGGTATGCCCCCACTGATGCCAAACTTTGGTCCGCCATTGAGTCACGGGAGCCCATACTACCTCATAGGATGCTAAAAGTGCGGTGAACCAAATCATCGTGCCTTGTCATGCAGACACACCTATCAGCTGCAATGTCGGAAATGTGCAAAATACGGCCATAAAGAAAAGTTCTGCCAATTCTAGGTCCTTGGCTAAGAAGAGAGCAGCCATTGAAGATAACGCTGACTCTGTACGCATTCCCATTCAGGATTTATGACGGAAAACAATTAATCTTAAAGATGATAATGATGATTTTACTGATGAGTATAGCAAATGTTATGCTAATCTCTCAAAGTGTAAGAGGTTAAAACTTGGTCACATAAATATACGTAGTTTATTTGACAAACTGGATGAAGTCCGATTTATGTTATCGAAAATTAAGCTCGATATCTTATGTATATCTGAAACATGGCTGCATAACAGAATACAAGATAATTTAATTCAAATCCCTGATTATACGGTAATAAGACAAGATAGACAAAATAATCGCGCGGAGGAGGTGTATGTATTTATACTCATACTTCACTCACTTTTATGAAAAGTTATGAGCTCTGTGATGATGCGCTTGAGGCTATTTGGATTGAGTTACCACAGGCTAAGTCTAATAAGTTGATTGTTGGTTGTCCTTATAGACCCCTAAATGCTGATAGTTTATATATAGATATTATATTTTATACATTAGAAAAGATCATAACGGAAGAAAAAGAACTCATAATTCTTGGGGATATGAATTATGATTATAAAAGAAATAGTGTAAATAGTGATATCAGTAACCCAATTAATGATATCGAGAATTTATTTATGATGACCCAACTTGTGAGTGAACCAACTAGGGTTGCTAAAACAAGTTGTGAATGTTTAGATCACATATTAACCTCTATCCCTGAATATCTTGATTTTTGTGGAGTGGCCAAGGTGTCCTTAAGTGATCATTATTTGATTTATACATGTGTGGTATCTCATAAAAAAGAGTATGGACATAATTTGATACATTTTCGTGATTATAGTAAGTTTGACTCTACTCATTTTATTGATGATTTAGAAAAGTGTAATATATTTCATTTTGAAAATGATATGGACGATACGATCGAAATGAAATGGAACAGATGGAAATCTGCATTCATGGACATTATGTAATAAGCATGTTCCGATTAAACAATGTAGACTAAAACGTAGACACAATCCATAGATGACACGAGATATTATCAAGTTGATTTATAGAAAAGATTTTTGAAAAAGAAGTCTGTTTCTGTCAAATCTCAAGAAGTATCGTCAGAGTATCCAACGGCGTAGCCAGGATTTCATCTTAGGGGGGGCGGTTAGTCTGCGAGGGAGCGAAGCGACCGAGCCCGAGCGAGCGGAGCGAGCGAGGGGGGGGGGGAGGGTGTGGGAGGGGGGTGTCCCCCCTCCCACGGTAAGAACTTTTTGCATTTTGATGTTGTAAATGGTGCAATTTGATGCATGTTTTTGCGCGTTTTATCGACATGAAACAGTCCCACTTGTTTAAGGTAGCAGTTTATTTTGATGTCGATTATTATTGAACAATTTGCCTGTAAAATTGTATAATTTAAATACACTTCTTGTATCAATTCTTTTCACTGAATCATGAACGCGACTGAACCCGAGCGAGCGGAGCGAGCGAGGGGGAGGGGAGGGTGTGGGAGGGGGGTGTCCCCCCTCCCACGGTGAGAACTTTTTGCATTTTGATGTTGCAAATAGTGCAATTTGATGCTTGTTTTTGCGCGTTTTATCGACGTGAAACAGTCCCACTTGTTTAAGGTAGCAGCATATTTTAGTGTAGATTATTATTGAACAATTTGCCTATAAAATGGTATCATTTAAATACACTTCTAGTATCAATTCTTTTCACTGAATATCATGAACGCGACTGAACGCGAGCGAACGGAGCGAACGAAGGGGGAGGGGAGGGTGTGGGAGGGGGTGTCCCCCCTCCCACGGTAAGAACTTTTTGCATTTTGATGTTGTAAATGGTTCAATTTGATGCATGTTTTTGCATGTTTTAACGAGTTGAAACAGTCCCACTTGTTTAAGGTTGCAGTATATCTTGATGTAGATTATCATTGAACAATTTGCCTGTAATATGGCATGATTTAAATACACTTCTTGTATTAATTTTTTCATGAATATCATGAACGCGACTGAACCCGAGCGAACGGAGCGAGCGAGGGGGAGGGGAGGGTGTGGGAGGGGGGTGTCCCCCCTCCCACGGTGAGAACTTTTTGCATTTTGATGTTGCAAATAGTGCAATTTGATGCTTGTTTTTGCGCGTTTTATCGACGTGAAACAGTCCCACTTGTTTAAGGTAGCAGTATATTTTAGTGTAGATTATTATTGAACAATTTGCCTATAAAATGGTATCATTTAAATACACTTTTAGTATCAATTCTTTTCACTGAATATCATGAACGCGACTGAACGCGAGCGAACGGAGCGAACGAAGGGGGAGGGGAGGGTGTGGGAGGGGGTGTCCCCCCTCCCACGGTAAGAACTTTTTGCATTTTGATGTTGTAAATGGTTCAATTTGATGCATGTTTTTGCATGTTTTAACGAGTTGAAACAGTCCCACTTGTTTAAGGTTGCAGTATATCTTGATGTAGATTATCATTGAACAATTTGCCTGTAATATGGCATGATTTAAATACACTTCTTGTATTAATTTTTTCATGAATATCATGAACGCGACTGAACCCGAGCGAGCGGAGCGAGCGAGGGGGAGGGGAGGGTGTGAGAGGGGGGTGTCCCCCCTCCCACGGTAAGAACTTTTTGCATTTTGATGTTGTAAATGGTGCAATTTGATGCATGTTTTTGCGCGTTTTATCGACGTGAAACAGTCCCACTTGTTTAAGGTAGCAGTTTATTTTGATGTCGATTATTATTGAACAATTTGCCTGTAAAATTGTATAATTTGAATACACTTCTTGTATCAATTCTTTTCACTGAATCATGAACGCGACTGAACCCGAGCGAGCGGAGCGAGCGAGGGGGAGGGGAGGGTGTGGGAGGGGGGTGTCCCCCCTCCCACGGTGAGAACTTTTTGCATTTTGATGTTGCAAATAGTGCAATTTGATGCTTGTTTTTGCGCGTTTTATCGACGTGAAACAGTCCCACTTGTTTAAGGTAGCAGTGTATTTTAGTGTAGATTATTATTGAACAATTTGCCTATAAAATGGTATCATTTAAATACACTTCTAGTATCAATTCTTTTCACTGAATATCATGAACGCGACTGAACGCGAGCGAACGGAGCGAACGAAGGGGGAGGGGAGGGTGTGGGAGGGGGTGTCCCCCCTCCCACGGTAAGAACTTTTTGCATTTTGATGTTGTAAATGGTTCAATTTGATGCATGTTTTTGCATGTTTTAACGAGTTGAAACAGTCCCACTTGTTTAAGGTTGCCGTATATCTTGATGTAGATTATCATTGAACAATTTGCCTGTAATATGGCATGATTTAAATACACTTGTTGTATTAATTTTTTCACTGAATATCATGAACGCGACTGAACCCGAGCGAACGGAGCGAGCGCGGGGGAGGGGAGGGTGTGGGAGGGGGTGTCCCCCCTCCCACGGTAAGAACTTTTTGCATGTTGATGTTGCAAATGGTGCAGTTTGATGCATGTTTTTGCGCGTTTTATCGACGTGAAACAGTCCCACTTGTTTAAGGTAGCAGTATATTTTGGTGTAGATTATTATTGAACAATTTGCCTATAAAATGGTATTATTTAAATACACTTCTAGTATTAATTCTTTTCACTGAATATCATGAACGCGACTGAACCCGAGCGAGCGGAGCGAGCGAAGGGGGAGGGGAGGGTGTGGGAGGGGGTGTCCCCCCTCCCACGGTAAGAACTTTTTGCATTTTGATGTTGCAAATGGTGCAATTTGATGCATGTTTTTGCGTGTTTTAACGAGTTGAAACAGTCCCACTTGTTTAAGGTTGCAGTATATCTTGATGTAGATTATCATTGAACAATTAGCCTGTAATATGGAATGATTTAAATACACTTCTTGTATTAATTTTTTTCTCTGAATATCATGAACGCGACTGAACCCGAACGAGCGGAGCGAGCGAGGGGGGAGGGGAAGGTGTGGGAGAACTTTTTGCATTTTGATGTTGCAAATGGTGCAATTTGATGCATGTTTTTGCGTGTTTTAACGAGTTGAAACAGTCCCACTTGTTTAAGGTTTCAGTATATTTTAGTGTAGATTATTATTGAACAATATGCCTATAAAATGGTATCATTTAAATAATCTTCTTGTATTAATTCTTACACTGAATATCATGAACGCTGTCTGTTCAGTAATCAAACAGAAAAAGCATGCACACGAGGGTGTAGATGATAGGGGCATATCCCCTCCCACACGAACGTGATTTTGCGTTTTCAGACCTGAAATTCAGCGATCTGGTGCAAATTTTTGGTGCAATACTTTTTCATCGAAGTGTTAAAATCACGGAATTTAGCTCTTATTCCGAATGTGCACCATCTGTGTGTATGTATAAAGTCTAGTGAGGTAGAGCTTAGGGGAAGGGGGATTTCCCCTCCCGCTCGCGGAGCTTTTGCGTTTTTAGAATTGAAATAAAGCGATCTGGGTATAGCCACAGTCTACTTCTATCCATGGCGGAAGGGGGGAGGGGCGGGCGAGCAGGGAGAAGGCGTGGGTGAGTGTTATCTCCACCCTTCCCTTCCGATGGAGCTTTTGCCTTTTTGAGGTTGAAATTGAGATATCTCGTATACGCATATTTGATGGAATCAACATTTGGGAAATCACACAAAAAAAATCCAACTGATGGGGAGGGGGGGGACTGAGGGAGGAAAGGGTCGATTAAAAGGGGAAACTCCCCTTATACATGAGGGAACCTTGAGTTTTCGGAATATAAGTGATAAGTCTTGTGCACTCAGAATTATTCATCATTTTTGTGCAAATCTAAAAAGTGTACTAAGCTAGGGAAAGAGGCACAGAGGGGGAGGGAAACCCCCTCCCAAGCACGAGAGATTTTGCATATTTTGAATTGAAATTCAACGATCTGGTGCACAATTTGAGTGAAATATTCAAAAAAATATCTTATTTGATGAAAGGTTGCAAAGGAGACCCGCTTCATGTGCATGCATACAGTATACACGCATTTTTTTTTTCCGCCTCCCAAATCCCCGGTCCAAATCTTAGGGGGGGGGGGCGACCGCCCCCATCGCCCCCCCCCCCCCCCCCCCCCGGCTACGCCAGTGACGTGAGTATCGACGAGTTACAAATAAGTTAACTGAAGAAATCAGATTGAGTAAGAAATTGTATTTTGATAATGTCACTCGAAAGTACTGCAAAAATAGTAAAGTGATATGGAAGGAATTGAATAGAATTCGAGGTGATAATAAGCATATGTCTACTATACCTGGGGAACTCGATGGTGATAAACTAAACAGTTTCTTTGTTAGTGTTGGTGAAACAATATCTAGATCTTTTAAATGGCATCACCCGCAGTGCATTCATTCTTTTAAGTTCGATAATATCGATTCAAACAGAATGCTCACATTATTATCGCATTTACCAACAGATAGTAGTATGGATGTGTTAGAAATAGATGCAAAGCTTCTGCAGATTGCTGCACCAGTGATTTATATGTCTCTTTGCAGTTTGTTTAATGAAAGCCTAACAACTGGTCAAGTACCTGTACATTGGAAGAAAGCAAGAACTACACCTGTTTACAAAGGCAAGGTTCGAAAAATGACCCTACCAATTACCGGCCAATCTCTGTAGTTTGCCACATATCTAAACTGTTGGAGAAAGAGGTGCAAAAACAGTTGTTGAAATATCTTCAGCGTAATGATCTAATCAATATTGATCAATTCGCTTTTCTTCCCAAACATTCAACCCAAACTTGTTTGCATCGTGTTGTAGATGACTGGTATGAAGCGTTTGATAACAATGAATGTGTAGTAGCTTGTTATCTTGATTTATCTAAATGTTTCGATAGTATTCATGTGAATATTTTGCTGACCAAGCTTAAATCGTATGGAGTTCAGGAATATGAGTATAAATGGTTTTCCAGTTATTTACATGATCGAGCTGTCCGAGCACATGGATCTTTATCAAAGTTCCGTGACATTAGAGTGGGTGTGCCCTTGGGTAGTATTCTAGGGCCCATTCTATCTTTGTTATTCATGAATGATGTAACTCAGTGTCTTAGATTTTCACAATGTAACATATATGCGGATGATGCGATTATTTATACCACTAGTAGGCCAGTTGATGAAGCATCCTCACGTCTGCAGTCAGATTTGAAAGATTTATATCTTTGGTATACTAGGAATAAGTTAAAGATCAATGTTGATAAAACTAAAGCAATGGTTTTGAGTATCTCCAAAAAATATGATCTTGATATCTTTATTAATGCAGAACGTATAGAGCAAGTTCACAGTATCAGGTATTTAGGTATTGAAATTGATGATAAGTTATCATGGAATAATCATGTACGACAGTTAACGAAGCAGCTAGGTTGTAAAATCTATCTATTACAGAAAAATGTGTAAGTTTGTCAATCAAAATGTGTTGAACTTTCTGTACCTCACACTGATACAACCTTGCATAGATTATGCTTCTTCTGTTTGGGACCATTGTACTTCTAAATCGTTGGATAATTTATTACGTCTGCAAAAGAGAGCAGCAAGAGTAGTGAAAAGCAATTATGATTATGTTAATAGTCATGGTGCTGATCTTATCAAAGAACTTAAATGGCAATCATTTGAGCATCGGCGAGATTATTTTTTGGCAACATTAATGTACAAATGTATATATGGAATAGCTCCCACTCGTATGGTTAATGAAATAGAAATGGTCTGTGACAGGCATTCTCATAACACTCGTTCAGCCGACTCACTCAATGTGGTAATTCCAAAACCAAATCTTGCATGTTTTAAGAAGTGTTTTCATTTCTCAGGAGCACACGTATGGAATTCATTACCAGACACTCTACAAAATGCCCGGACTGTTCAGAATTTTAAATGTATATATAAGCAGCTATATTTTTTGTAATGTATACTTTTGTTGTAACCATCTCAGCTGCAGATAATCTTTCCTGCTACTTTTATCTCAGTATTGCCAATTGTTGACATGTTTTTTTCTTCTCTTTTTTTAACCTCCTTCTGCGAGAGACAGCGAGGGAATATTATCTTGTTTCTCATATGCTCATGAATCTTACGATTATTCATTGGTGTGTGTGTGTGTGTGTGTGTGTGTGTGTGTGTTTGTTTGTGTGTGTGTGAGTGGGTGGACATGTATGCTCATGACTGTGTGTGCTGAATTTTGTATTACTCCCATATTGACAAGTGTGACATATTTATATTTTTATGCCGGCATTTATGCCAACATGTTTTCTGATGCTAGTGTCAGTTTTTTCTGTGTCTTTCTCTGCAGTCTTTTCGCTAAAGGATCTACAAATATGAATCAGAAAATCTGAATTTTATGTTGTTGATAATTAACTATCTTTCTGATTCATTATTTCTATTACTGCAGCTGTTTGGATTTTTATACTGATGAAAATTATTGTAATGTTTGAATTTTTGATTGTAATTTTATGTTTTATCTCAGGACCCTGATGAAAAACAGCTTATGCTGATCAAGCAATCCTGAATAGATACATTTTAATAAATAAGTAGATAAATGAATAAATAGAATTATGCATTCTTAAGTGAATATACTATGTCATCATCCTCGCTCATTGTGATTTTTAATGGATTTTGAAAGCACCCGCATCGGTATCTCAGTCACAGTAATTATGAATCTCTGTACCCGGTATAGCATATTTCATGGACAATCAAATTCAAAAGTCGAAAAATCAACTGAACGTCTCCTTTAAAAGCTTACCCGCTTTCACATAACAGAAATGGCAGTAGCCACCATATATGGAAACGAAATGAGATGTTTGAGTTAGTTAGTAGACAGCCAATAGAGTTATACGGTGAGATTCTCCACGTGGTCGTTCAAAAATGTTTGACTTCATTAAATCTATGCGAACCCGTGATACAAGTTAGTCAAAAAGTGCTTTGCCTGGAATAATTTTACTGCTAACTCACCTGCACGCAACCTCCGATATATTTAGGGAGTCTGTGTAAGATCAACTGCAATTTAAGAAATTATAATTTCATTGCTAGCACTATTTTTTTTTCACACTTTTGCTTTCTTTTTTTCTCTATTCCCCGCTTCCCCAGTTTCCCGCACTCTTTGTAGTTGTAAGTTTTCACCCCATTTTCCCCCTTTCCCTCAGAGGTATCCACATGTTACAAGCTTAGTCTTTTGAGTGGGTACCTCCACTTTTTTTCTCCTCAGTGTGTATATATAGAGTGTATGTATCTTTATTTTACTGATCATGTAGACAAGAATATGTTGTTAATCCTGTCTGGTTATATATATTTACAACGAGTCGCATGTCAAGTTCATGATATTGTTTCTTATACATTCTGTTGAAGAAAGAAAGTGAAAATAAAGTTTGAAAGTTTGAAAGTTTGAACTATTTCACCCTATTGATAGTAAAGTAAAAATGACATTGGCTTCGTTTTTGTTTTGTTTTTAATTGGGCAGGACCCCCATGAAGAAATATGCAGAATTGCTAAGGGTTTGTGAAAAACTACAAAGAAGTGAGGGATTTTTCTACTTTTTTTTTTTGCGGGTAGCTGCTCTTACCACCTTGGCCACCGTCAGGGCGCGGAGGTTTGGGCTGGGATCCTGACGAGCCGTCCTGGTTCAAACAGGTGATAGGAGAACACTTTGTAAGGGCCTTTCTAGGCTTCCCCTTCAGCGCAAATGAGCCGGTCTTCGAGAGCTCCACACAGAGGAACTTGGTCTTCGAACACGTCTGTCCATCGAGATTGAAATTGTATTGGTGATTGTTGAATCGCAGTACGCCTCCCTTTTCAAACGGACGGTTGGCTTCGTAACCGATGTCGAGATTGGCAGCAGCCACCTTTCGTCCTTTGCCGTTCTTCTTCGAGCTCCCCCAGGCTTCCAACGTCCACCCTGGCTCCATGTCCAGGTCGGTTGTTGCCCTACCGTCGTAATTGACGCTGATGGTGAGGGTCATCCGGTTTGACTCGCCGGCGCGTACAGCGGTGAACGGTTCACGCACGATGCCCATGTTAGTGACGGTGAACGTTGGCTTCGGAGCGGCTAAATGTTCACGTGGGACAGGGTTGACAGGAAAGATGGGGATGGCAGAATTGCGGAAAGAGTTGGCAATGGAAAGTAAATCGTCACTCGGCAAAGAAAGTATGATTTGGGTACAAGACGGTGATAAGTTTTGTAAGTAAACGATATTTTAACCATACATAATTGGCAAAATATCACTGACTTTTAAGAGGTGCACTGCTACTTCTTTTGTATGGTTTCTAATAGTTGCAGTTTAGAAACACATGGAATGTCGATACCACCAATAAGTGGCATTGCATGATATCAGAATAATCTTAGCTGTGAAGCCGTCTTCAAGGCACAGATACAATATGTACCAAGAGTAAGGCAATATTAACTTTATATACGTTGATATCATTCAACAAACGTTAGCAGGGGGACATTTGTGAACGGAAAATGGGAGAAAATTTGAAACTTCATAGAAAAAACGGCAGATCGGGAAGAGAGGACGTCAAACCAAAGAAATAAATGTAGGAATCAATATAATGTATGTGCTGGTTAATGTTAGCCTCAAAGCTGTGCTTGTACACATCGGAAGAGGAAGGCTCTAAACCATTCTTGTGAAGTTACTAGTTTCTGAAAATTCAGCTGCTCTCAAGGAAGATTATGTTTATGGAGTTAGCCATTAAAGGATAATGTATCTCCTATCCAAAATGAAATGACGAAAAGGGTTTTTTTATAGTCCTATCTCCCAATCAGTAAATATATGTGTCCAAGCTTTGGCGCGCTTTCAACCTTTTACAGAAAGGTTTCATCAAAACGTCCAACAATTAAATGGACACTTGTAATCTCAAAGAGACAACAATGGCACCTCGGACTTCTGGATAGTTTGTGGCACCATCACTTTTTTCCAGTATCGCTAGCTTGCCTTACCAGCACATCTGACCTTCTTGCATCCCATGAGATTCGAAGCCTGATTTGATCGCGCCAGGAGCTGATAATTTGGGTTGGGATTGTCCTTCTGAAGTCTGACACACAGGAACTTTACGTCCGTACACTTCCGTCCACTCAAGTCGATGGTGTGAGAAACGCGCTGCAAGAAGCATAATCATTAAGGTAGGATATTACTGACCATAATTATATATATAATATGCATGTATGTATATATATATATATATATATATATATATATATATAATCATACACGCACGTAATATTCTTTGTAAGTTTTACGATATATTATACACATAATATGTATTATATATATTCTTTATTCGTATTAAAACAAAAAATAGAGGGCGCATGCGCCCCCTTGATTTTGAAAGGCGCCTCCCATATTAAGGAATTCCTTGATCCGCCCCTGTTACCATAACTATTATAATCAGCGTTTCTATCATTGTCTTATCATCATCATTCATGATTAATGATACTTTTGCTTTATTTCCCCATTTCCTGAGCATGTACTTCTCATTGCCATAGACATATATCTTTAAATTTTTTATTGTTATGATATTACTTCTGAGGGAAAAAATGCTTGTTTGCTTATTTTTGCTTGGTAAAAATTATTTCAATTTAATGAAAAATTTTCCGTCTGATGTATGTCAAAGTTCGTTAATTTTGATTGAAAATCGCATACTGTGTACAAATTGCATCTGAAATGTCTTCATTGTACATTAACAAGGAAACATAACAATTTTCATCTTTGCCTTTTTCGATCTCAAACTATCTTTGCCATTTTTTTTAGAATATAATGGTAAAAAAAGAAGAATTTTTGAAAAGTCAATTCTTACAAGTGAGGCCAATAAATCTTTGACATACAAAAATAAAAAATAGAGTAAGTTAATTTCTCTTCCATGACATGTCTCTTGTTGAAGGGGCCGTCACAACAAACATAATAATACTCCGCAATGACGGTTGGTGAGATGACAGTCGTTTCCTCATGACAAAATGACTAGAAAAAAAAAAGTTTCCAGGCTGTACTCACAAAGGAAAAGGAAAAGAGGGGAGGGAGGAATCATAAATACCCTGGTTTCATTTCAGGTAAATTTGAATATACCATATGATGACGAGAAAGAATTAACATATGCACTTGTCAATACTACACCATAGTTCAATATATTATTTTAGATAAGCGAAATTATGCATTTAATGATAAATATCTATTTATCCTCATTAATTGTAATCTTATAGAAGTTTTTAATCTTTTAAAAGGTTATGAAGGCTGTGAACTGTTTTGGACGGTTATGGAGAGCAACAATGCATGAGATCTATGGTATGTTTTTGGATATCTCGTCTGTTTTTTTGGGGGGGTATCTATGGTATTTTTTGTTATTTCAAATGAATGTTATTGCAGGTACATGTTGGATGTTAATTTATGTTTTTATTGTATGGAAATTATTGTTATACCCTTGAGCAAAAATACATGAGATCTATGGTATGCTTTTGGATATCTCGTCTGTTGGTTTTTTTCCTGGGGGGGGGGTATCTATGGTATTTTTGTTATTTCAAATGAATGTTATTGCAGGTGCATGTTGGGTGTTAATCTATGTTTTTGTTGTATGGAAATTATTGTTATACCCTTGAGATTGACATTTTCCTTATACTGTATCATAAATGTTGCTGTTTCAAAAAGAAAAAAAAAGGAAATAAAATGTGATCCATAAAGATACATGCACCTACCTCGAATCCGAAAGGTTGACTCGGCGTAAGAGGGGTGTCTTTTTGAAAGGTGCTGAGCACCTGGTCCGCGGCAGAAATTTGTGGCCCTGTCCCTGCGGCGTTCTTGCTCCCCCATGCCTGCAGCTTCCATAGGTTGGATCCCTACACGTGACAGAAGGTCACAAAAGAAGCCAACACGACAAAATTTAATTGAAAGACGGACATCAGCGTTTCCAATGCATCGAGAGTAGTGGAATGAAAATGTGCGTTTAATTCCTACCATTTAAAGTCAACAAGCATTTGAAAACCATCACACCTGCCTCAAAGTTTTTGTACCTCTTCCTCCACACTCTATTGAAAAATTAGATTTGTTCCCCACCCCTCTTAATTTCGTTGTTTATTCCAACAAGCAGGAAAGTATAATTATTAAGAACAAAAATAGTTTTTAAACCATATTTTCACGGCCTAAATATAATTTGAATCATAAAATAATGACATTGCTTAATTTCCTATTCCCTCCCAAATTTCTCCACCCCCTTCTTTTCTCTTTCCTCTCTCCATTCTTTTCTCCTCGCCCTTCCCCTCACCCTTCTCTTCTGCTCTACCACAAAATATGTAGGTTTTTAAACAAGAAAGTATTATGCAGAGGGGTGAACATTGAGGTATGACTTTTCTTCAATGGGTATCCATCTTACAAAATGGAATTTGTAAGATCGCAAACTACTGATCTATGTTTTTGACAAAAATAGTCGATTCCTGCTGTTTATATATATATATATATATATATATATATATATATATATATATATTGTCAGTATGTCTGTTAAAATGCAGCTCACCAGTTGCGGTCTTACAAATTTCATTTGTGCATAAGGGGACAGATGGAAGTAAACTCAGACATAGGCTTTGTTGTGAGAAAGCAGTGAAAGAGGAAAAAAAATTGACACAGGGCTTGAAGGTAGGTTATTCTCTCACCGATACTCTCGTGGTGTCATGCGTGTCGTATCTCACGTCGACATTAAAGGTGATATCGTTTCGTTGCCCTTCATTTAGTTCTACCGCCGTTGGTAGTACGCTATTCACACGGATGGTTGGCTCTGAAAGATAGCGATTTAACATGTATGTTGGCAATGTTCGTCTAGTCTTCATAAGCCTACAAACACACACACACACACACACACACACACACACACACACACACACACATGATTTTGACAATCAATCTCATTCATGCCTTTGACCTTCCGAGTTATAGTTAAATTGAGAAGAGTGTCTGAGAGATCTTATTATGAAACTAGACTTGGAATTTGTCAACACTGACAAATTAGGTGATCCGATCTATTCGGAAATCAATGATTTGAGTCCTGATCCCAATATGCATGACCATACAGGTTTCATCTGTGTTTAGGGACATTGGCCGTGTGATGTTTGGATTCTCATTTAGAAAAGGGAGTCAGACCTGCCATCTTTGGTACCGAATTCCGTATACACTTCGAAGATACAGAATGAAGTATATTTGACCTTTGACCCCTCTTTGCACACCCAAGATGGAATCTGAGCAAAAAGTAGTTATTTTGTAAAATGATCCTTGCGACATCGTCTATACGTGTGCAAAATATGGCAAAGATAGGACAGGTATTCATCAAGATACAATATGTAACATTTATGACCTTTGACCCTAATTTACATACCAAAGATGGTGTCCGATCAAGTAGTTGTTATCTTATGAAATAATGTATGTGACATGAACTAAACATGTGCAAAATATGGGGGTGATAGGGCCTGTTTTTCTTGAGTTATTGAAAAGAAAGTTGCAAAAGAAAGAAATATCTCAATACATCGAAGATAAGCTTTAATTTCAACTAAGTTTTTTAACGTGATCCCGACATCGTATCAAAAAACGACGGTTACTCATAAGATAGCGCAAAGTCTCAGCTACAACATATTAAAATCTGAGAGAAATTCACCGAAGGGTAAGTGAGCTAGTGCTCGATAAAGACATGTAATCATGTCAATTTTCACATCTAGAAAAATTCCCTCCCATAGAGATAACACGTCATAACGAAGATAGAGAAAGAAGTACATATGACTTTTGACCGCACTTTGCACAGACAAGATGTCATCTGAGCAAAAAGTGGTTATTTTGTGAAATGATTCTTGTAACATGGTCTTTGCGTGTGCAAAATATGGGAAAGATAGGACATGTATTCACCAAGATACAGGATGAAACATTTATGACCTTTGACACTAATTTACATACCCAAGATGGTGTCCGATCTAGTAGTTGTTAATTTATGAAATAATGTACGTGACATGAATTAAAATATAGGGGTGATAGGGCTGTTTTTCATGAGTTATTGCAAAGAAAGTTGCAGAAAGAAAGAAATATCCCAATACATCGAAGATAAGCTTTAATTTCAATCAAATTTTTTAACGTGATTCCGACATTGTATGAAAAAACGAAGGGCATATTACAATAGCCCAAAGTCTCAGCTACAACATATTAAAAACATAAATGAGCTAGTGCTCGAAAAAGATAGTCATGTCAATTTTCATTTCCAGAAAAACTGCACTCCCATAGAGATAACACGTAAACTGGTCAAATTTGACAAGATTATTTTTAATCCATTTTTACGAGGTGATGCCGTCATCCACTCAAAATGTTGTTACTTCAATTATGAAAGAACATTAAATAAGCTACAACATACTGAAATCTGGATGAAAATCGGCAAAGGATAAGTGAGATACTCTCGAGTGAACTTGAAATTTGATGACGTCATTTTGAAAATTTACTTTTTTATTTTATTAAGAAATTTGATATTTTTTGATCATTTCTTCAGCATCACCAACCCATGAAATGACATGTACAATTCATCAGCTTTCAAAATATGTAAAGAAAATGGGGGTCACCGTCCATCCTGACGAATAAAATCGGATTTAAAATTGGCGGTTTTTTGCCATAGTTGCACTGTTACATATATCGCCATTGACGAGCGCGCGGAAGTTAAACTTTGACGGGCCCGTATGACGTCATATTGAGTCAGATTGACTTGAAACTTGGTATAAATATTCCTTGACATTTCAGACATCCGATAAAAGTGAAAAAACGTGAAATTTCTATTGTATATGAGCTGTGCGTGCGTATATGTGCGCGCGCGTACGCGTCCGTCCCATTTTTTCAATTTTTCAAAAAATACTTCAAATGGTCTGAAACGTGTGTAAAAAATTTTGAGCTCGATTGGAGCATGTAAATATTTCAATGCGCGCTTACGCGCACGTTTTAAGGGTATAGATGAATTTTGAGAATATGAGTAGAATTAACTTCACTTGAACTAAATGTGACGTGAATTTCATTGAAAAATTCAATTCCATTAAAGAGATATAAATGAAAATGTTTTTTCATGTAATGACGTCATAGTGACGTCACGGTCGACTGATCACAATGATTTTACTAGATCTGTCGTATTTGGGACACGATACATATATCGTATAATTTTGAAATTAATAGGCCGAGGACTTTCTGAGCTAACCTCTGCACAATTTTTGAGGAGAAAGAAGAAGAAGAAAGAATCCGTACAGACACAGGTGATCCAAAAAAACAAGCAAAGTTGTATCAGCTGAAAGGATATTATAACAGAGTGGCTTGTGAGAGGATTTATCCCCTTTATTTTGCATGTTGAAAAAAAAATTCGAACGTACCAATCATTCCAAGAATTACAAGTTTCGCAGTCGACGTTCATGCATTAATCGCAATTTTCTAAAACGTGCATGCATTTGATACACATACCTTGGGAGCACTGCTGTCTCTTGCACGAAACTATGGAATTCGTGGAATCTCTCCCTATCAGCGTGTACCTGGGTCTGGGGCGCCCTCCTTGACCAAACTCAAGACAGAGGAAAAGTTTTTGTGGAGAGCAACCGAGTCCACGTAAGTCTAACCTGCAAGTCAGATATGGAGTTGCGGAAAAAAACAAACAAACCTAAAACAATCATTCGTCTTTTAAGGAAAGCGTAATATGTGAATCATCACACCAACACTTACAGCAGGTCGCAAGTGTCATTGCAAATAGTGGGACAGAAATCAGCTGAGTCCGTGTCATAGAATCACTTCAAAATAAATCTTACTCTAAAACTCCATTCTGTGAAAAGATATGCACGATATCTGACCTCTGACGGCGTCTTAACAATTCTGGCACACTTTCATGAAAACATCTCCTCTAACAGCCAGCAGACATTGAAAATGTCAACTTTCTATCTAAAATCTAAATTTTACTCACACGGAATTGATAGCTTGGGCTTCAATTCGGCATTTCATTCCATAACAAGTTTTTAGGTAAAGTCAATGAGGCTAAATTTGCGTTTCTGACCACAAGACCTGCACCAATTCAAAGTGCTTCGTAGCGAGCACGGCGTGTACGTAACCTTCGGCTTTGATCGTCTGCTACAGGAATCGTTTCTTTCGGCGCTTTGCTTGAGTTTACTGCCATACGTGACCATCAATCTCTAAAAGTGGTTTTCTGTTTCTACTCTCAGGAGAAACTCAAGTACAGTGTGCAAATGAAGCAATAAATCGTCATTTTTGGTCAATTGTAAAATGTATATTCAAAGTCATTATCGATGTCTCCAAAACAAAGCAAACAGAATCAATATAAGATTTATGTAGGTCTGAGATACCGAAATAATCAAATCAAAATCTGTGTATCGCGCAAATATCACCAAGTTTTTTTCAACAGCCCTTGGTGCAGCTCTGTCTCGAGCAGTGCTGTGTAGAAACAATACTGTCCATCAGGAATGTGGTATCTTTGGAAGAGCTCTTTGACAGTCAAGGGATATTTTTGCTAGTTTTTATTTTTCAAAATCGGTAATAACTGGCAATTCTGTAGTTTTTATTTCTGCATATTTGTTTCATTCAAATTTGAGTTATTGCAGTCAGAATAACAGTTCTACGTAGTACTACGAGAATCAAAAAAGTCTACCTCGTGAAAGTTAGGTAAATGTGACATGTCTCAACTCGCACACTACAAGTATGTTTTCTCTTTATTTTATTTCTTTTCCCTAAGAAGGAGGCCTCCACCTACAATCACATATATGCTACCGTCAGGAGTGCAGACCTTAATTTATCTGTTCCCTTGTCATGTTTTGTCTTGTTTTTAAATTTGTTTCAACTTACGAGAATAAAGAAAGTTGCGAAATAGACGTTCATAGACAGTAGGTAGAGTGGTAGTTTATTGTCCTTCTGTCAAAATGTTTTACGATTTTGGACACTTAATTCCAGAACGACGTACCTTGTAGAGACGGTAAATGTGTTAGAAGCTCCACGGCTAATCTCCCGGTTCCGATCTGATCCCCTCAGTAGCTGCTCGTTTTCGTCGGTCCTGCTTTCCCCGCTGGAGTCAGAGCTTGTGAAGATGCCCAATCGCCACAGGTCGGAGGTCCCCGACCCACCAAAAGGATTTGGTGTTGGTTCCAAGCTCACGGATGCCTCCAAGTTTAGAGTTGTGGAGCCGTCTGGACGGTTTCCTGTACTGTCGGAACTCATTGCCCACCCAAAGGAGCGGATCCGAACCTGAGGATCGTTACTGCCTCCCCCACCAGCACCCCCGGAGCCACCAGCACCTCCGGATCCACCTGGACCACCGGACCCACCTGGACCACCGGACCCACCCGGACCGCCCGAGCCACCGGACCCACCAGGTCTTGATTCTGTACCAGAACACAAATATTTTAACAAAGATGATCACACACAACACACACACATACTCATACGAATTTTCTCTTTGTCCCCCTCACCCGTTCCCAATCCTTGTTTATTTTTTCTTTATTTTTTTTTTATCTTTGTTGATAGTAACGGCTTATTTGTTTCGTTTCGTTTTTGTCTCATACGCTCCTTCTCGCATGAAATCTCTATCATTTTTGTCCATCTTATTTTCCATCCTCTTTCCGGGCCTATATACATGTCATGTCATCATTATAATAACTATCACCAATTTACACATCTTTTCTTTTCACTTTGCACTTTCATATGTGATCACTACAATTGGGGACATATGATAAAAGTTGGACTAAATTGGATGAGTAAAATCTTACAAGCACATGTCGCAGCAACGAAGCTTTGATCAAAATCGGTGAAAATTAAGGAAGCTAAGAATTTTGAGGTTTCGCTCTTGTCATGAAAACAGTTCTTGGACAGACAATATCAACATGCAAATAATGAGTTGATGATGTCATCTTGAAATATTATCTTTTTTTCGGGGGGGGGGGGGTCAAGCATGATAAGACCACTGTCTAAACACTGCTCAAAAGCTACTTTATCGGTTTGATCATGATTTTGAAGTTGCACAATATTATTCACTTTAATTATTTGTATAAGATCAATGGATCGTATTGTAAATAAATGACATTATAAGCTTACTCTTTTGCATATTCATATCAATTGGTCAAGACCTATTTTGAAAAAAAAAAAAAAATCTCTTACATTTTAAAGCTTCTTTACTTTTCATCATTTTGATCAGTGTTTTTTTTTTTTGCTTCTTTCTTTTTTTCTTTTTCTTTTTTTACTGTTGTTCTAGTAGCATTTCACTCTTTCTTCTCAGACCAACTTATTTCTGATCTGGAGTTCCTCTCTTAGAATTTACTAATGGGAAGCTGTGAGAATGGTGGCCTCACCTTCGCGGCAGCTCTGCTGTTGGCATGAAAGAACTTTCTCCAGCAAAAATTCAGTGGTTGGTCTCTCTCCTTTGTCGAATTCGATGCACAGGAATGGGTAGGTACATCCAATTTCTGCCGCCGGAAAGTTGAAAGATCCGCTGAACGTTACGGGCTGTCCCGGTCGCCAGATCTTGCGTCTTCCGAGGTAATCTAAAATATCTCGGACTTCGTTGAACCTGCCGATTGGTTCATAAATTGGTGGCTTGAATTCAATCAGTTTCATACGAAATACGACATTTAAAGCATGTTTATTGATTATCAATACTTACTGATATATCTGCTTGCAGAAGTCGGAGATAATTCCTGAGCTATATCTCGATTGAGCATGATACTGGCATTGATATTTCAAGAAAGCATAAAGTAACAAAATCTATAACCGTGCTTGATAAAATTCCCTGATCTTCCAACATTCCTTGATAGTTTTGGGTTGTTTTTTTTTTCCTGTGGAGTGAAGATTACTTGTGTGTACAGTTCTATCTGTATTTTATTTCATATGTGTACATAATCATTTATAAGATGACTTTAGTGTCTTTATGAGATATAATCTACTAAAGTATTATTTCGGTGAACTATACATCGTACAAACTGAAAATATTGTCAGGTTTGTGCGTAAAAGCTGCTTGTAGAAATGTTGGCTAGGATGAGTAGACCTATACAATTTTACATGAGTGACATCAGACCATAATCTAAAATGGCTTATGATTGGTTCTCAAAGTGTCAACATTGTTGAAATATCGTTTCATTACGTGGATATTTCGTGGAGAACGAAAGACTCCTATCATGGTAGGACATATTTTGTATTTCAAAATAAAATGTAGGTTTTCTGCTATGGTTTCAGCCGCTTAGCTAAGACAACGAAAATTGTTGCTTGCTTGTTTTTACGCTTAAAAATGGACTGTAAGCAGATGTGCAGGAAATGTCTGCATACCGCGGAGTTTCGCGACACTGCATAAAAAATTAACAGGGTATTTGGGGTTCCAAGGAGGACCACAGTTCGGGGTTCCGACAAGTACTAAAGTTGGGCAGGAGCCAACGATTATAAAGGGAAATGACCCGCTACTCCAGACAGGGCATCATCACCAGCTTAGAACAACCAAGCAACCACGCAAGCTCAAGAACTGGAAACTTATCGAGTTTGTATTTATGTTCTTATCAAGCATGTAAACCATCTCAACTTTAGTATGTTGGCCAGTATAATGAAATCATTGTTTATTGTAAGAATACGGTGCGATTGGCTACTTATTTCGAGGCACACTAGCTGCGCAAGTAGAACGAGTTGATGAATGAATGGTCTGTTAACAATCTGTTGCGTTTAGAGATAGTCAACCATTGACTGTAGGTCCCTATAGAAAAGAGTCCCATGCAGTCGCAGGGAGAACTTCCGTTCCCCACATTAAAGGTACTGTCTACCATTGGGAGCAGTGCTTAAAAATTAAATAGAGATACATGTATTACATTTGATGTATATTCGTATAGGTCAAGGGTATCACATAACATTCTACAATATATCAAAAATTGCAATAAAGCCTAAGATATAAGGAGATATAACTATTTTTCTGAATAAACCATGATTGTAGACGGTTTAATCTAGACACATTCTTATCATAACCATTAGACACATTTTTATTGTAACCATTGTTCATACTTTGCACATTTAGATATACTTAACATTGATTGTGCCGAATCCAAAAAAAAAAAATGGTTGTTTCTATTCCGTACTCGCATTTTAGAAATATTTCGAAGCACTAAAGCTGGGTTTTTTTGTTTCATTTTTTCATTTGTTGTTGTTTTGTTTGTTTCATCTGCAAATTGTAAATTATGCCTTTAAAAGAGAAATTTGATTTTCACAATTCACATCATGCAGTATATAGAAACTCACTTTGGAAAGCCCGAACAAATTACACTGAGCAAGGATGATTACATAGAAGCTTCACTATGCTTGAAAATGCATAAGTGGGGGCTCACCATAACGAATGCACAAGTAGGAGGCTCATTATATTTCAGAAATGTAGCAATGGAATTCCATTACAATACCGGTTTAGAAGGTCACTCGTGTATGATTTATGCATGTTTTCTTCTTCTGTCCTGCTTCCTTGAATCCCTACTAATGCAATAACCAATTTATAATTTTTTCAAATATAATAGTCTCAAAAGCATCCCGAGTTCTTCATTAAAAGTCCCCTGTGACAACTCCTTAAGTTTGTATCATCTGTTTGAGATGGAACTGAAACAAAACTGAATGAAAAATAGATACTACAAAACGGGTATGTTTTAATATTTACATTTCATCGTGACCCTCGGTATGTGAAGAACAATAAACACAGATAATCGTAGCTATAAGAGGTGAAGGTATTAATTGTACTCGTAATGCATGGACGTTTCCAGTCATTTCTGCTCCAACAGCTTGACTAGAAAGGCAACCAGTTTTAATACTGAACCGACGCAGCGGCCTTACGTACCTGCTATCGCCGTTTGCATCGTTGCTCGTAAACACGCCGACCCGCCACAGTCCGTCACCTGAGATTGTGTCCGTGTTTTGGCTTGGAGTGAGTGTCACGTGAAGAGTCATTCGAGCCTGCCCGTTGCTCCTAATGCTATAAGGATCTAGTGAGGCACTCATACCATCGTATCTGGCGGTAAGACCTGTAAGAGGGAATGAATAACAGATTTGTTGAGCATGACATTCAGGGAAATATCTCTGGAGAGCTTCCTTTGTTATACTACACGCATGTTCCAGTTACACCCCGCGCTTCCCTCTGACCCCCGTTTTAGCTTCTCTCACGAGGAAAGTATTACACAATACAATGTAATTAGCTCTTGTAGGATGTTCCTCCCACCCAAATCGAAAAGCTGCAAATTGCGTTATACCTGCCTTCAGCTGTTTTACCATGTGTTACTTCTTACCAGTTATACTTCAAACTTTGATTTATTTGTTTAGTTTGTGTCATGTTAATTCGTAAAAAGCGGAAGTAAATGAGCCGATGATCTTAATTGCGGCGTTCAATTTCCTAATTTGAACATTTTATTTTAAGATGATCAATTTTCTACATCGTGGAATCAATTAAATGAAGGAAATCGAACAGATTTATGAAGAAGGGGTAATGTGGGTAATGTGATGAGGATGGGGAGAGAGAGGCGAAAGTAACTCATATCAGCACAACGGTATACACCACTCACAAAGACTTATCATGTATGTAATTACACTGCGAGTCAGGTGTTAAATATGAAACACCGAGCTGGTGTTAAATTTTTTGGTGTTCATTTTTTGGTGTTGAATGAACACCCCCGGGTGCGACTTCAAAATATAAGGCTTTCTTTTTAAAGACAGGTAATTAGTTATTGTTCTTCTTGTTGATTCTGAACTTAAACAAGATGAACAAGGACTTTCCGATAAAGTGCTTGATTTGAAAAAAAAAAAAAAGTTGTAACCACATTGTCACCAGAGTAACACCAGTTAGTGTGGTCTCTTATTGACACTGAGTGGATGCTATACCATTGACATTAACACCAGGAATATCAAACCAACACCATGTTTTGTAATTGTTGAATTAACATTCACAGTGTCAAAAAATATCTCCAGTTACAATGTCAAACTAGCACTAATTTCCAGGTGAAAACTTTTCAACACTATCGCAGCATAATTTCTACACCTGTTGGTGTGGTCCTCTATTGACACTTGATCAGTATTAGATACGCGTTTTAACACCCATAGTGTTTAATCTAACACCAATATTTTTCAGTGTATGTTTAAATGTAATGTATATATTTTGAAGAATGAGGGTAATGGGGTAAGGATGGGGGGCAGAAATGGGCGAAAGTTTCTTTTAAATCAAGCAAAGAGGTGGAGGTTTCCTACACAACCCACAACCCAGGCTTATATGCATTCAAATGCTTTTGTACTTATCATTCTGTGTTCATGTATTCTGAGTTTTTCATTTCAAGACATTTTGAATTATATTGTTATGGTCCAATCGGCAGTGCACCAAACAATAAAATGACAAATTAGACATACCCCTTGATGACACCGCACGCACTAAACCAAACAATGCAACAATTTAAAGAAAACTGACACACAACGATTTCACATAGTCCCGCAAGAGTTTAACAAATAAAATATCAATATACATAAACAACACGCATAGGCCTACAATGTTCGTAGTATCAGTTTTCATGTAGTCGAAATTGTTTTTCTCAAAGGTGTCAATCAACCTCCCCTATTATCACTGATTATGCTCGTTTGTATACAGTGCCTGATGTGCATTTATATGGCTGCCATTTTACCCTCGTTATGCTCATTAAGTTCAAATTTTAGATTGAACATGTGGATCTATTCACGGCCAAATAATCTTCATCATGAAGCTCAATCTATTCAAAGCTATTAAAAAACACACACATATACGGCAACAAGCTAACAAAGTGCAAGATTTCTTATGCGCTTATTTGGAACACGGTTGCATTTTCATGAATTTGAATGATCGACGAGATTCCATCGACGCGGCGTGCCGGCTTGAAATGAATTTGAATGCTTATTGCTGAAATGCATGCTACTACCTTTACAGATTTGAATGACGCAAATGAAAAACTGATTGCTCCGATTTCGAATTTGAATGACCGGATTTTGAATTCGATTGCTGCTTCAGTGCTACGTGCGTGAAATGCCTGAAATTGAATGCTCAGAATAGGAACTTGAATGACAAAATTATGAAATTGACGGGAAAAACCTACAACAAAAGCATTCATAATGTATTTTATAAGGGAAATAAAAATAATTGTCTACCAATCGGAAAATAGTTCTAACTCAACTGGGAGTCTTGATTCTTGATAATACCCGTACTTTCAAAGAACTTTTGAACATGTTGAAAGTTTCATTGCGACAAGAGTGTTTGCGACAATGAAAGCTTTTGTGAATTAGATTGCAACTGTTGACGAATTCTGACGAAACGTTAAATTCGCTACGTTGACAGACATTCACCGCCAAGTGAGATACTCTCTTTACATCTGTTCGGAAATAGAGAATATTGGGTATATAGTACATAAAGAAGATATGTAACTGTAAATATGGCAAATATGTATATTTTTACTTTGCCCTTACCTGATGGGCAGTTGAATTCGGAGCATAGTTTTACCATGCCTCCCTGGTGTGCCAGATTGAATGACGGAGAAGCGGCATCGTTCTTGGCAAACTCAATGCAGAAGTAGGGATGCCTGTTTGAGATGACGCAGACCTCTCGGAGATCAAATTGCGTTTGTCCTACGAGTTTCAACGGATTCCTCGCACTGAGGGCAAAAATAGATACAGGAAAATAAACGATTGAATTAATTGACGAATAAATAAATATATGAATTTCAAAAGTCAGTTAAGCAATGAATGCAATGAAAATAAGAAATAACTATGACAGATGAAAAATAAGAATGGGAGAAGAAAAAAAAAGAAGAAAGTGCGTCTCATGTTATTCGATTATTTACGGCCTAAACTGAGGATCTGACAAATGGGTCTATGAACAAAACAAGATCTTACCCGCAAAAGTCAGGACATGTGATAACGATTTGGTGATATCTCCATCTCCCAATGTTTGATATATCCCCACTCCCGTCGTTTAGTCTTGCCTATGTACAAAACTGAGTTTTGCGATTGTTATTATAGATTCTTTTTGTTATTATATTATTTTTGCAAGCTAGTATTAGAACCTCTTTTTTCCATTATTTAGAAGTCATGGATCTCTCGTACGTGTGAGGTGTGCGCATGGTCCTAGAATCAAGAATGTTGTTCTGATAGGCATATTTCCGTCCCTCCCCGTACTGGTCGTCTGAGGCGTAGACGCCCATTCTCCACAGGTTCCTACCGCTAACGCTGTCCGAGCCGGTGTCGGGCGTGAGAGTCATAGAGACGTACATGCCAGTTAGGCCGTTGGGCTGGTAGCCGCCGGTGATGTTATAACCAACTTCCACATTCTGGAAGAGAACAGTCGGGCCTTGCTGGGCCGAGGCTGTTTATATCAAATTAGATTTTTTTTTTTATTAGAGAGACAAATGAAAAAAAGGATAAAGACGGTAATGAGAACAGTAGAATATGAACCCTTGACGCTGTCGAGGGAAGAAACTGAGTGGTTAGACAATTTGGATCCCCATTTCCCAGGTATCAGCAACAGACATCAAAACCACAGCATCACTCGTGCCGCTCTCTTTTGATTCAAATACACATGGACAGAACCATACAACACATAACATCAAGTTTTCTCTCACACACGGGCACAAAACCCCATACACACACAAACACACACACACACACACACACACACACACACTCACACACACGTATACATGCACACTCTGATCGGTCATACCACAACGGTAAGACGAGCAGACAAGTCGGGAAGGAACACAAGGGGGAACCACAAACTCTTAACATAACTTTTGTTGTGGGTATTACATAGACAGGTAGGGTTTGCGCTGGCAAACAAGTAACACAGACTCCTGACAAAAACATATACTTGAACACAGACAGACAGACAGACAGACACAGACGAACAAGAAGACAGAAAATGCAACATGATGGTGATAATTCTGACATGGTTATGAAAATGTAATTTATGAAGTGTGCAGGAAGCGTAAGGGAGGGTGAACGGAAATATCAGTAACATCTCAACTCACCTGCATTTCAACTGTGCTGAAACCTTTGGACAAAAGCTTGGAAGAAAGAATTCAAATCCTCAAAAGACAAAACCATGTAAATGTTCTTTTCAAAGCCATAATGACATATTCAATTCAATTCAATTCAATTCATGCTTTATTTCATTTTTCGAAAAGAACATAAACATTTCACTTTCTTTGGTAACAGAGAATAAGGTTGCATAGTCAAGACAAAGTAAATTGAGAAAAATAAAATCGAAGAACCTTGGAATAAGAAATACGTTGTAATGAAACTTGACTGAAGTGATAAAGACGACATAATGCGTAAGACATCGAAAAATGGAGGGACCCACTAAAAAGACAATGCTTGTAGAATGTGGGCCCCTCAAGTACAGAATGTCAATAGAAATTGAACTGATGCAAAAAGGGGAAGAAAGACTGGGAATAAAGTAAAAAAGAAAAAAGTCTGGAAGCCCTCTAGGAAGATAGAGTATCAAACAGACATACATACTCAGGCGAGTAAACAGAAAACGAAACTGGGACGGCGAAACTAATAAAGGGGGACTCATAGACAAGACAGAACGAGACAAGACAGAACGAGACAAGACTAATATAACAGGAAGACAATACAACGGACAGAAAGACAGAGCAGATCCAGTGATCCTCGACAGAATTCATTGAAAAAAATGATGGGATGCGTGAAAAGGATACCATTATATAGAAAAGTATAGAGAAATAGATGCAGAAATAATATAAATGAAATCAAACCTACTCTGTAGGTGTCTCAGGACAAGAGAGACGAGAAAATACGGTATATCACTTGTAAGCCAAGTTCTTCGAAAAGGAATTGAAATAAGCCAACAGGCTAATTCAATTCTGTGGGATCATAAAATTGCAATAAAGAAAACTTTAATCTTCTTTTAAATGAATATATAGAGGGGGAATCTTTTATATCATTATTCAGGGAATTCCAGTAAGTTGGGCCAGTGTAAATAAGTGTGTTCTTAGCAAACATCGTTCGTAAAAGAGGTAAATGAAATTCATATGCATTACCCTCGAAGGTGGACACGCGCACGTTTACCTATATCAATCCTGAAGATTGACGAGATTAGGAATTAAAGATAGTGACTACTAAGAAATTCTGGGATATCTCACCTATGATAATTTTACTACCTAAAGATCCGAGTCCCTCCATATCGTCGAATTTCTTTAAAAAATTTGAATTTCGTCGTCGTCATTACTTAGATTATTGTTTTATCGAAAGAATTCTAAAATACTGTAGCTCATGACTTTAAAAAAAAATCGGAGTATGCATGTTTTACCCTCTCTTCCAAACAGCAATCGAGATATTTTTTTTTTTCCAGCCCCAAACACTAAGTAGGGTACATGTGCATTCACTCTGCACATGGTGGAAAACAGTATCACTTTCTTCGGTTTCTGTCTTTTGACAAAAACCCCTGAAATTTCTTCTTCTGAACAAAGTTTTCCCTTTCCCTGTCTCAGATGATCTTTCTTCGTTGGCATTTTCCTCCCTTCCCGAAACTGTGACCTTTGACCCCTTTACTTTTATCTCCAGAAACATGTTATGCCCTTAACTCTTTTCAACTTGTTCAATGCATCGATTGATAATTCCGAAAAGTCACTAGAAGATTACAGGCTTTTATGAGGACATAATTTGCATTGTGTGTTTTCCTTCATAATTATTCTAAGAACTAGTTCTTACTTATTCCCTGCTAACGAGTTCGTCGATTCACGTTTGGATTTTGTAATGACGTGTATGTCACTAAGACATTTAACGTCAATTGTCTGATATTCTTGAGAAAAATCGTAGTCAAACACGTTGCAGCCAAAGGCAGCGAGGTCTGTCTTGAATCTCCCACGGACGCCGGTATGGGCAGGGGAAGTTCCGCGACAATGGTTCGGGAGGAGACAATCTCGTCCAAGATCTATACGAGTGGGTGACGAGAAAAGACGGAAGAACATTAACTGAACATACCTCGCCTACTGCTGACGTGTGGCATTTACAAAGGAATTTAAACATAATTTATATGTACGTCTAGAGACATGTATGATGGGCTGTATAGCTTATTTTGCGATGAATCCGCACCGTAATTACCCAGCCGTCTTATAAGTGCCATACGCTTTCTGCGACATTTATTATTTACGTACATGTATATAGGCCCTACTTGTTACTTCTTCCTTGTTTCAGAATGCGAACTGACATCAATTATGTCGATGACTGCGTTCGAAACAGACGTTGATACATCATGTGTTTTCATGTCAAAGGACTTTATCATTTTCCTGAACAGCATTCATAAATGCCGCAACAAGATCAAAAGGCGTTGATAAGGACCGCCTTATATGCCTGAGAGGGAAATCATAAACATCATTAAGAAAAACATGCGCAACAAATAAAAACATAAACATCACATAATGATTGCGGTTCATATATAAAGCTGTTGCATCATGTCAAATTCTACAACTAAGGTTAACTTTTTCATTAACAAAGTGGTAGTTGATAGGTAACCCTTTGCCTACTTAAAGTCCCTTGCAAATACAGCAAGATGTCTTTTAATTTGCAACTTAAAAAAACCCCACGCAATAAATGTATCAATAATATGAACACTTGTGATGCCCCAGTGTCCATAATGACTAGTTGCTTATGTCGCAAAGAAAGGCAGATAGAAGATATGAAGAGAGTAATGAGAACAAGAATGAAGGAAACAAAAGGTAGTGCTTCTCCAAATAACCGGGTTTTAAGTGAAATCTTAGGAAGGACGAATCATACGAATGTCTTGAGGAAATTCCACAAGATAATGAGAAAATTCGGCTCAGAATTAGAACTATGGCAGTATCAATCATTCCTGAAATGTTATTCACTATTCACTTTTATAATGAAACGGTGGTATCTTTCTTTTTATTCAACTCTTTTGACTTCATGGATTCAAGATTCAGTTAGCTTATAAAAAGTAGGTCAACTGTGTGTTGTCCCGTAGTCTCGTCCTCAACAGTTTGTTATATTTTATTCTAGGGTTTTGTTTTGTGTGTGTGTGTGTGTGTGTTTCATGACTACTAGTTTTCAAAGTAATAAATCTGCGAGATAAGCAAAATACCTGCTTCGCTACACGCCACCCTGTCAGAGCCGGTGTTTGTTTGTTGTTGTTGTTGTTTGATTTTTTGTTTCCTTCTTGGTTTTCATAATTTAATAATGATCTCCATAGCGAATCCCTGGCTCACAAAATTGAACACAAATAGAAAGGTCAGACCACGGAGATAGGATCCCTGCTCTGACCACGTGATCTAATATTACTAGTCCAAGGTCCTTTGGCATAGTGATGCCTAACTTCGTATCGACAGAGCTTACCAAAAAATAAAAGAGTTAAAAAGAAAAAAAAAAACTCTGGGAGCGACGGCGTGAAGCCTGCCAAAAGAATTAGGCTGCGGGGACATGTACTGCGTGTAGGTGTTGTAATTTCTGACAACGGATTCGAACCGAGGATTCGAATCGTGATGAAGATATTGTATGAGTCACTAAAATGATTTTCCAAAAAAAAAAGTATTGAACACTTGAAAAGAAAGCAAAAAGAGGAGAAGATATAATCAATGATTGATGTTTGTAGTTTCCACATAAAATCATACGCTATATGGGGTTCAAATTACGTTATTTCGCAGATGACAAATAGAACTTTGCTTTATCTAATTACAGTGCAGTTCCTATAGGACCTACATGTTTCTGATGACTTCAATAAACGGAGTAAAATCAACTGAAGTGAATGAAATGAATACGAAATTTCAATTTGAATTCAATCGAAATGGCTGAGGTTTCATCAAAAATATGGAATGCAAAAGTTTCACAAGTTTTCATCGAAGTTACATAAGATGAAACAATTTCCCTGCACATTAGATGTGGCGACAGCCACTAACTGGCACCTCTCCTATTCATTTCTGCACAAACGTATCATCAAAATGGTGTATATGGTCCTGAACCTGGCAATTAGAAGCCTTTCCAACAAAACAGGTCATTGTTGCTTAGTTACATACTTGTATTTAATATCAACAATCATTCGGTGCTGAAGACAAAAGAAAAATGTTTTTGATGTCATGTTTAAACAAAATAAATTTAGGCAAAATTTTTGCAGGTAGTTTTCTGCTGATATCACGGACAAGACTTTGAATGCAAAAACAGATAAACACCATTTTCTCTTTTTTGTGAAAGTAAGGACATCATCAACTAAAAAAAAAATCTTTTCAATGATACTGCATTCGTTACATAACAAGAAATGCTTTTGAAGATGTCATTGACATTACAGCTTATATTTTGATTTTTTGTTCTGTTTTCAAGCACATTCAATGTCAACTCTCACAAATTTATAACAACGGATATATTGGTTTTTTGTGGGTCTTTTTTGCAGTTTAACCCTTTATTTTGTGAAACTTTATATAACTTTCTAACTTCCTCCCAAGATCGATAAAATTTTCTGCAATTATTCATGTTTAATTTTACCCTAAATATTTACAGCAATATTGAACCTAGACTGAAATTTCACTTTGATAACAATTAAGTCTATTTCGTTCAAATTCATGAATTCTTCCGTCGAGATGTTTTCATTGCAACTGATATTGTCAATCATTTGCAAAGTCTATTTCAGTCTACAACTACAACTTTTTTCCACTTAGGGGTACAATGTATTATACTTTCTAACAGCTTTCGTACTGACCTCAAGAGACAAATGCGCATAACAGAACGGATGTGCCAAAGAGAGCTACCCGTAATGTTAAACGTGCAGTGCGAGGCAAGTTTCATCCCTCAATAGAACTCGACGAAGAATTGGTAGTTCATGCTGCAATTCACCTGAAAATAAAAAGTAACACAAGGACACGTGGTTGCCATAGATACGGATACAAACAGACCGGAGGAAGAAGGGTGGAATACCGTAAAAAGTCATTTTAAAAATCTTAATGTTTTTCAGCATTATTTTCGAACGAGTTGACTGTATCTGCTCTTTTGATATTAGCGGGGAGACGTTTTGTTGCTATCAGTGGAAAGATCATTTTACACTGGATAAACAATTTAGTGATGATTGGGGTTGAACTATAAGAGAAACCTTCAGTGGACTTGGAACGAGAATTTCTATTTAGAGGTGGTAACAATACAATTTGATTCTGGATGAATTCTGGACACATGTTGGGCTCTAACCTTGTAAGCAGGAGAAAGTTATACAAACATTATTTTGAATTTCATCGCCTGTTGTATTAGCAGCCAGTGTTATTTACGCAAGATAACTAATTTTGCAACTGAGTTTGGGAGTTTTGAATATTACTAACTTTTCAGCTGAGTATTGAAGATTTTAAAGTTTACCAGTTTTTGTATCCGGAATCCACTCTAAAAAAAAAATGATATCACAACGGTCACGGCGTGACATTTGAGCGTGGAAGCACAAGTCACAAGCACATTTATACACGTTTTAATTTTCAAAGGTATTCATAGTATAGTTAGACGTGCGTCAAGTAAAACTTTCAATTTAACTATTAGATATGTCCTTTAATCTATTCATGAGTCCCAGTCTTTATAATTTCACATGCAGTCTGGAGCAGAATAAGGGGATCAAATCAACATTAGTTGAAAAAAATGATATCTATCTGAAACGTTGTCACCTTAATCACTGTCGATTGTTTGTAAGTCTTACCTCCTGGAGATGGTGGCCAACGGTCTCCCAGCACGGATCTTGCGGTACCGCGTCTGTCTCACCAGCGCGGTTAGCCTGGTCTCACCTGAGAGCTGGTACACGGGGGAACCCATCTTCTCCTAGATGTCAGTTTCGTACTGCACGGCTCCGAAAGGAATCTATTTTCAAAAGGCCCCGTTCGGAGATGCTATCCCCCTCCTCCGACGTTTGAAGGGAGATACGGAGGAGGAGCTGTGCCGGTGAAAGAGATCTGGGTGTTTAACGCACGTTCACCAACCAACTGAAGCGCACCAGAGTGGCGGTATAATGTGTCTGCTTGTAGGTGTTGGCTCGGCCAGGGACTAACATTTGCTTTATGACGTGGCGAGCGGAAGTACGTGTACGGTGATGTGGTGCGCTGTTTACTCATGAATACTGTTTATGTATTCATTCAAGATTACCATTGCTCCATGATCATAGCTTCGTCTTGCGGATATAGTATGCGACTGGAGTTGGTGCGTCCTTAATTGAAGATGCATGAAACTGCAGTCAATTATGGAATAAGCGATGAGTGCCTTTTCATGGACGCAAATTTATAAAACATATAACACTGATTATGCAAAACAGGAAGATTGATGAATAATGTAGCAGATACCTTAACATTTTTCGTCATGTGATCTGTCCATGGAAAAGTGCTTACCTATTCATTCTTGTCAGTCCGCGGACGATTGTTTGTTTGATTCATCTCCCTCCCCTCCCCCCCCCCTTTTTTTTTTCCCGGTAGCAAGGGCACTGCAAGAGGTGGATCTTCAAACGTATTATGACATCACTACATGTTTCACAATGATTGGCAGCACCCACTCTGTGGGTGTATTCAAATTGCGTTAGTGGCTCCACTCTCTAAAGCCATTGAAATCTCGCACAGACTGGGTGTATGGTAACAGAAACGACTGATTCGCAATCCAAACTTAGGATCAAAATTTGCTGGATCCCACGGGGAAAAGATTGCATGCAAAATTGATGCTGCAAAAATAAATGATAGAAGTATGTATATGATTTATGCACTCACTATACCGGAGGAACCTTACTCACACAAACTCGCTCACACCAATGCAGGGACGTGGACCTTCCTGCTCATACGTGACAAACTCACATACAGACATACACACGCACACCTAAAAAAATACAAGCGTGTAGTAAAAATACACATTCAGCAAACTTACCCATGGTTCAATCGAATTTCAGCTGACGCCGTTATGGCTGACCTTTCTCCGTGGCCTTCTGACTCACGGGGAAAAAGAGATCTGATATATTTTTAAGTATCTGGGTCTCTTTCTGGGGCATCTTTATTTGTCATATTCAACTACAACGTCACTACATTACTCTGTTTGATATACAGTTTTAGGACGCTATGCGGCAATGAACAGAATTCTTTAAAACCCACTGTCTTTAGAATCAATGATATATCTAAGATAAATTATTTCTAGTCATTTCCCATTCCTATTCTTATCTTTATGTCCACATTTGTATTTTCAGAAAAAGAACGAAATAGCGCAAATAATGAAGAGAGAGAGATAGACCCAACATGGCACACCAGAAGCAAACAAATTGTTGTAACTAAAAGGGAAGTTCACTCAATAGCATTATAATTATGTGGATTGATATACGATATACTATGTAATAAGTAGAAAACATGAACGAATAAAGTTAAGGAAATTATGTCTGCGGACAATCCGTTCAAAAGTTATGAATTATTAAAGTCTCAGTTCCGCCCTCGTTAGGATGAGAAGACTGCAACAGTTCGTGACGTCACTGCAAGACAACTATATAAACGAAATGAAAATACTTTTTTTAAGGAACACTTTCTCTCATCTTGTTACAGTTACTGATGCAATTGGGTAATATCATTCCCCGTGCTTTCTGATACAGATAAGCCAATGTTCTTTATGCTAGAAAATGAAAATATGCAGAATTCCTTTCATATTTTCTTTATGATGCGTCGTTATTCTGCAGTGACGTGAAAAACTGTAGTAGTCGTCTTCTTCAGCAATGGCGGCACTGGAACTTTAAATAATAATATGTAACTTTTAAACGGAGTTCAATATTGCTCAAACTTGACTGACGTGTTTGACTAACATTGCTGCATTAACTCATTAACCCTTTTAATACTTTTAACACTTTTTCTCTTTCTGATAAGATATAATGTGATGATGATTTTCTCTCTCCCTTTTCATTTTCGCTTTTTCTCCCTTTCTCTCCCTTAAACACACAAACACACGCACATGTCCCCCCCCACACACACACAGTGCCCCCCCCCCCCCACACACACACACACATACACAATTTCTGAGTCCAGCAAGGTTAGAATAGTACACGTGTACAATAATCATATTTCGGACTCTATACCTAATTGCTATAACTATATACTGCTTATATCATATAAAGCAAGAAATATTCGCGGCTTGAAATTTTCGCTAACTGCCACTGGAATCCAATGCATTATAATGTAGACAAGAACTTTCGCGTGCATTCTAATTTCGAGAATCTTGGCTCTCTCGAAATTCAAGAAATGAAAAAGCAAGCAATTTCTGGTTCTGCAGCTCGTTATCCTTTCATCTCCTCTCTGCTGTATTCCTGTGGTTTTCTTTGTCTCTTGTTTTTCATGGAATTGTCTGTTTTCAAGCACTCTTTGCATTTTCCCTTTTATTTAATTTCGCAGTGTCCTTCTTTCCCTTTTCCTTGTCTCTCTATTCTATCATCTCTCTGAGACTCTTTCTCACTTTTCTTTTCATTTTCTTCTGGTTTTCTTGACTCATAGGCATCAGTAAAAAAATGTTAAAGTTAAGGAATTAATTAAAATCAAAGTTTGAATTAAGACTAAATCAAAGAAAGTGAAAGTTACGTCATATGAGACGGTGGTGGGGGGAGACTATAAAAGAGAAAACATCTGTCTATGTTTGGCACTCGTGGAAGAGCAAACTACCTTGAAAAGAATTAGGCCATCTGTATTGTGGCCAACTACGAAGCAGAGGTATCCTGGTACTCCCTTGCGCGGGTAGCCCCTCCTTTCCATTTTCTTGCCTGCTGCGTGGGTTCGGTTGATATTTTGATCAACGATTTGTTACCAATAATCAGACAGTTCAGAGTGAGCTCATGTGCACATGGGTACAAATTGCCCTTTTCTTTTCTCCGATGGTTCGGCGCTACATTCGTTTTCGAAGCGACAAAATGCATAAGCTTGCCCGACGTATATAAAGTTGTATACAGGTTATGGAATTCATCAACCATGTTCAAACAAAGGATGAACTTGCGCATACCATGTGACCAGAATGATCAATCAATAAGCACTTGGGAAATCTTACAGATAGAAAACAATATGTTTATAGGAATAAAGATGCCTCATCAGTGTGCAGTATTTCATGTGGAGAACCCCAAGGAAGCCTCCTTGGTCCATTATTGTTCTTGATATATTATATCAATGATATACAACATTCTTCACGAAAGCTTTCTTTTGCTTTGTTCGGTCATGAGTCGAATATTTTTATGATATTTTGATCTCATTCAGACCTTCGAGACCTTCATCATTTGGTCCAAATTATGAATGATGAATTACAAAATGTTGCGATGTGATTAAAGTCAAATAAACTATCTTTGAATGTGCAAAAAAACCACCCTAATTACATGTAATTTAGTAAGAAAGCCACTCTTTTAATATTTGTTTTGATAATTATTTACTTGATCAAGTAAAATCCACAAAATTTTTAGGGTTGATAATAGATAATAATTTATTATGAAAGAACATATTTGTTATATCTAGAAATTCTGGAGTTATGAATAAACTAAAATTTTTTATACCTGTTCTGTTCTTCTCTAACTTTATTCTTCCTCATTAATCTACATTATGGACTTTTGGCCTATAGGGTAACCCAGGTAAGCTTCTGACTGAGAACATTTATTTATTACAAAACAAGGTCCTTTATTTGTAACACTAACTTTTATTAACAGACCAATCCTTTGTATTATGAACATTAGATTCTTAAAATTTACTATTCATATGATTTTCAATTAGGACAGTTTATGCATAAATTCAATCATGACTAAGTTCCGATAATATTATCTAAAACGTTTATCAAAAATAGTTTGGTTCATGATTACCCAACAGACAGTCCACCTCACTACATTTACATTTGAATTGAATATTATCTGCTAATAATTCTTTTTTTACATTCACAGTGCCTAAACTTTGGAATTCTTTGGGCACAAGTTTAAAAGAAATGTCTACGTTGAGTAATTTTAAGAGGGAATTTAGGAATAAATTATTACAAAGATGTTCTGTTTGAAATGATCAATGTTCCTGCTTGATATCCTCTCCTCTCTGTATCTCTTCTTTCCCCAGTCATCTCAGCTTGTCTTATCTATTCCCTCTATTTCATATCCTCTTATGTTATCTCTCCCCCCCTCCCCCCCCCCTCCCCCCCTCCCCCCCCCCCTCTCTCTCTCTCTTATACCCGTATCAATTCTGTTTTTTGTTATATGTGGCTCATAATGATAACATTTGATTTTTTTTCCGGGAGCCGAAGTGATATCTGAATGTGCGATATCTATGTGGTTCATTCTCATCGATTATTTGTACTGGTGTAATTTTAGTTGGTCAAGACAAACATATCCGTTCTTCTTGTAAAATTATATGCCTATGAACTCGGGCACCTACAGTTTTACAAGCTTTAAAGCTTTTATGTAGGCCCCATAATATTTCTTATACTTACTAGGGACATTTTCACACGATATGACCATGTACATTTGTGTCAAGTATATTTTCTTTTTCTTCTACAATCAAAAGACATGATTGTATATATTTTGTATTCTTGTTTTGTTGTCAGTAATTTTGTAATCTAATCATTGAGAAAATGGAAATATGAAATAAAATTTGAACTGATTTGATACAAGCTATGCTTTTGATTTAGCCTCTCCCACTTTGGTTTTTTTATGACTCCAAGTGATATTTCTAGTACATGTATTGTTGTTTCGATTATTTTTGTACTTTAAAATGGACAAAATATTATTGTATAGTAATAATTGTAATAATCATTGTATCTCAGTTACGTTTGTTTTATTCTTTTGTGCACATAAAGTAGAAATAAATTGAAACAAAAATCAAAATCGAATTATTTTTCAATGAACATAACGTGTAAACAATCTTTTCTTTTTTTCTACTGTCAGATAGCTGTGCTGGAAAGCTCCATCAGGGATTACTTGAATAATCTTGAATAATTACTTGAATAATCAGTGCATCACAGATGATAATACCCCAGTGAATCTAAAAACAAACACGACCTTTTTTTTCTGCTCATGAGCAATGAGGAACCTCTAACCGGCTTATTCACGATCGAAAACAGCAAAAGAGTTTTGAATTCTGCATCTCGGTTTCTTTCTCATTCCTCTTTGTTCTTTTGGCTCTTTTTCCGTCTTCCGCTCGTTTTTTCCTCCTTTTCTTTTCGTTTTTTTTTTCCTTCTCTTTATGTTGTTATTTTTCTTCACCTTTTGGTTTTATTTCTTATTCTTCTTCTCGTCGTTGTAAACGGTTTTTCTTCCTCTCAAGTATTCTTGTTAATCTATCAATGTACCTTTCTGTTTCTCTCCCAGTCTCTATCCCGTTATGATGGAGACTTCTGTCTGCTTCGTTTCTCACTTAGATTATGATACCCAAAATATTCACAAATTTAAAACAATATTAACTTTCAAAAATTTGCACATTATATTGCAATGAAGTCTTTAAATGAGTATCTGCTTGAATACGAAGTAAACGCTGTTTTTGTAGGGTTTTTTTGTGTTTGGGATTTTTTTTTACTATCAGCTGTGTTAGTCTCCAGCTGAGGTTAGCGGCACAAAATTTGGAAGGTTTTAAGGTCAAAGCCGGCGATCTTTCACTTCAATTGCTAGACAACAGCGCTCCGCCCACACCTGGTCAAATCGCACTGTGTTCGTAGGTCAAGGTAGAACATGACGCGTGAATAGGAGAAAGGCACCCCGAGCGATACAATCCTATTCCCCTGTGCTCAATTTTCTCTCTCTCCACCTCTCTCTCCTTCTCTCTCTATCTTTTTCTCCCATATAATCACTTTCCATCTCTCTCTTTCCCCTGTTTTTTTCTCTCCCTTTCTATATCTCTCTACGCAGGTGTACATGACAATTTGATGACATCGCCCTTCACAAAATTGAGCTTAACAAATCTGCGAAGAGAAAACCACTATCACATGTGGGAAAAGTTTTAGGTGATTGTGAATTCGGACTCCCTGGGGTGTATGGCGATTTGCTCTCATTTCGTTGATTCGCAGTATAGGAATTGAAAACAATTATCTAGAAATCGAAACTAGAAACGACAAAATGGCGGGAGAAATGTAGGTGATTTCACTAGACATCATGAATTCATATCTGTAGGTTTATTAATCAAAAGTTAGAAATATAAGAAGGACGTTTTGCTATTTTTTCTATCCTCTCTCTCTCTCTCTCTCTCTCCTCTTCATTAACTGAGTATACTCTTCTTCTTATCTTCCCGTTCTTTAATTACTACTAAGAGCACAATAGTATATATCTTACCACTAAAACTATTATTTCAGCTCATCCTTCTCCTTCTCCTTCCTTTTCCCCTTCTTCTTCATCTCTCCTTTTTGTCTCCTTCACCCCAAACCTTCCCCCGCTTTTTTCACAGTTTTTTCTAATTTCTTGTGCATCTCCTTCTAAAGGTCTCTCTTATTCTTCTTCTTTTTATGTAGGTCATCTGTCTCAGCGCATTTCATGTCACGTCTTTCATTCCTTCTCCTCGGCTTCACTCGACACGAACTGACAGATTGCGACATAATCATGTCATGAATAATACTTGTCTGTGATATAGGGCTCACACGGGTAAATAATTCCCCATACAGAGAAGTGTGTTATTATTCAAAATATTCTGTAAAATAGCTGGGGGAAATGAGGTGTTTCATCTTCGGTAACCTGAAAAAAGTGAAGTATACCCTTTCATCCATCAAATTTCAAAGGGGGCTCTTCTGCTCAAACTCTGTCCAATTGTCCGCAAAGCCAGACTACGAGTTCTTTTTACTCAAAAATCACATATATTCCGTACATGCACCCAATGATTTTGTAATGCGGTCAGGGATATTTCATTATATTTGCAGGTGTGAGCCCAATAAAAGATTTGCGTAGTGCAGAGAATGACGTCATCATTGCAGTGCTCTAACACCAGTAGTTATTTCTTACCAAGCATGTTCAATGTATTGAGAACTTCACCTCCTTTAAATAAGGACGTAAAGACATGACTCCAGTTTTGTATACGCCCGCATACGTTTGCAGATATTGCATTAATGAAGTTTCCCATGACACTTGAAACACCAACGTTTCATATGCTTGCTGAATCGCATATGTCTTTATTTTCTTATTTTTGATAGATTATCATATGACACTAAATAAAAAAAAATTGCTATTGAACTCTGACATAAAAAAAACAATGAAAAGTTAACAAGAGGTTCAACCAGAATGCCTGAACCTCATGCAAGTAAAAACAGTCATATGTATGCATATGTATATATATATATATATATATATATATATATATAATCAAATAATAATAATAATGATACTAACAATAATAATCATCTTCAGTTCAGATATTTCAAGCGCATATATTTGTGAATTGAGGAAAAGTTTCTTTTGTCGATCGATACCACATTACCCCATCATGTTAAAATTGGATTCGTTAGATCTCAAATAGAATTTATTCGACTTTAAAAGCCTCTCATGTTTTATGAAACGGTGATGTTAAGAGCAATAGCAGGCCTACTATTAAAAGAGGAATTTTGCACCGATATAAAGCTACACTGAATACAGAACGAAATTGTGTAAGCACAACAGTGAAAATTTGATCAAAATCAGATAAGATTTAGGAAAGATATGAAATTGTGAAGTTTCGCAAATGTTTGAATAGCAGTTCTCGAATATCATATATAATGGGTGAGCTCGAGATGTCATCTCCTCGCAAATGTCCATTGGTCCAAAATATACGACAATTAAATTTTCTGCAATTAAAGTGCAAAACATACTGTTATTTCTTGCTGAATATGTTCAAAATAGTGATCAGTCTGATATATTAGGATTTGAGAATGTTACATTATTAGGATTTGAGAATGTTAAATAATTGCGTTTGAACTCCCCAAAATTTCAAGATAGATCTTGTTCGCAAACAATATAGCAAGTTGTAAGGAGTGCATCATCAACTCACCTATTTACATATTCATATTGACGGTTCAGCAATGTTTTGTGAAAATCAGCAAAAGTTCATTATTTCATAACTTCCCTAGTTTTTACCCGACTTAGATCAAATTTGCAATGTTTACGAACACCACGGTGCATAGAATTTTACTCTTTATTATCAGGCAAACTTTTGGCTAGTCCGGAACTCCGGCTTGACGCCCATCATTGTGCGTGTGTTTGCAAGTGTGATTAATTTTTGCGTTTGTATTATGTTCACTTTTTTAGTGTATCTATTCTAAGTTTTCCCGTTGGTTTTCGGATTTTTAAAATTCAATTTCAAAACTGCAAATTCGTCCCGAGAAACTTCAATTTAGTCAATTGTCATTGTAATCCATTTTTCGTCAACCATTTTCAAAGACATCGCATTCAAAATTGTCGATTGTCAGTGAAATTTGTCCACGTAGAGCGCCCACTCTGTCTATGAGTGCGCACTCTACGTGTGTAATTTTTGCTTTGCTTTGTTTTGACACCGTCATTATCAAGACTCCTGCAGAAGGCCTAGGACGCCGAAAATTTGAGTCGAATAAACTCATGCTTTATTGGCCAAAAATGCATTACTAGTTTGTTTCTTCATTTATAAATGTATATATATATACATATATATATATGTGTATATATATATACATATATATATATATATCTGTATATATATATATATATATATATATACAGATATATATATATATATATATATATATATATATACAGATATATATATATATATATATATATATATATATATATATGTATATATATATATACATATATATAGAAGGTCGGTTAGTTCCGTGCCACCCCCACACCCCTTTTCGTCTCAAGGGGCCGACCAATGTTGTACAGAGGCGGATAAATTTTGGTCTGGTCTGTTAGCTTCTCTCTGTACTGGTCGGGGGTTAGCTAATCACATAGACAACAATCATCAACAAATTTCCAAAAGTTAAAAAGAGACTAAATATTGCTTCACAACAACAGTGAATATAAAATGCGGGAGAAGGGATAAAATTTACATGGATAATGTCAATGCTGCTTCACAGCATATTTATTCACCGACCTGCCTTCTCGTAGGTCTGAAATATAAATACTTGATTACAAACACCAATTACTTTCCTTACAACACAATTGAACACATCATCTATCACTTTACTCTTCTACACCTTTGGAGACCGTTTCATATTCTACCACCTTTATCTATGGGAAAGGGAGGGATTTAGTTAATAGGGAAAATGATGTTAGTGGGTGTGGCCACTTATCTCGACATCGGCAGGGTCACGGGATGAGGTTCTCGTCTGCATGTCGATCGAGCTCGTCCAAGGGGCTGGGGCGTCTGTTAACCGGTCTGCTTTCACTGCTTCTTTAAACGATTCGTCACCATCGCCGTCCACGTTGTGACAATCTGACAGGACGCTTCAACATCTTTAATGGCATCAGTCGACTATTTCGAGTTCATTACACCCAAGATTGGTGTAAACCAAAGTTCTGTCTTGTCGTTGTCCACCAGTTAACTCGTTAACTCTTTGGCAGTTCAACCAAGATCCTCGTCACATTCGCAGCGTTGATAGAGTTTAGTTAATTAATATGGAGGGGAGCATGATGTACAAGGAAAGGGGATCTCCTGACTCTATCTCAGATGTGGTCTCCAGTTATTCATGGCCCTTCTCTATCTGCCGGTCTCTCTAATCACGCAGCTCCTCTGTTGTGTCCCCTCTCTTCTATCAATAATTCTAACTCTCCTCAAACATGGTCTTTTATAACAAATTTGCTATTGGTATCCTTTCCCTAAAAGTATTTCATTGGCTAAATCTTATTTTGGGGTGTGATCTTCACTGGAAATTAATTTCTTATTGGTCAGATCTTCCATTAGCTCCTCCCATTCGTTTCTGTGGAACTCCGTTTTCTTGGATTCATCTCAATTTCTGATTAATTCGCCCACTGTCTTTTAGTTTCCTTATTTCCTTCTTCTCTGTACCCACTGGTCAAGACTTATTGTTTCTTGGATAATAAAATCATAAAACAAATGAATGTTAGTGTCCTTATGACGTCCAACGTGATCGTCATCATTTTTCTGGGTTGTTGTCCCTGAATTTGTCTTTGGAATTCCTGTCTGACCTACTGCACTAAAGTACATCAAAATAAAGGAGAAGCTCTGCTGGAGAACAACCTTCTAGCCCAGCGAGGGTCATTCATGTTTTAGGGATCAGCGGGCAAAACCACGTCATTCCCATAATTTGGATTGGGGCTTTGGGGATGGAGAGTGCGGAGAACTGACCACTGGCTGGAGAAAGTAGTCAATGTCAAACTCATAAATTCCTGAGACCAATAACGTTTCTTGGGAGAGGAGAATTGACAAAAAAAAAGGAAGTCTAGCTGGAAGCAAAATAAAGGGTTTCATAAACTCCAAGAAGGGGAAAAGACTGATTCATATTGACGTCACAGGGTGACTTGGAAAACAATAAATGGTTCTGTTTTCTTTAACTTTCTATCCTCTTCTAGTCTATTCTTTATTACATGTGCTAGTAGCCATCTGGGCTACATATATATATATATAACGGGATTTCAGAATGCGTACTTATATATGTATAATACATGTTTATATATGTTGAGATTTCACGTATTAGCTCCACGAAGAAATGATAAAACAAACTGGCCATGCATCTTTGGCCAATTAAAGAGATCGTATAGTTTCAGGTTTCTAACATTTTTGGTGAGATAATGAGAAACCTCGTGTGAAATATGAAAGAGCATGTAATTATCTGAGAAATTTAACGTTTATTTGATGAAAATTGCTTTTGAAATGGCTGAGATATCCCAAAAAACAGCAATTCTAATAAAGTGTAGGACCCACACTTTATTACGATGGCTTTGCTTTACTTTGTTTTTGGATATTTCAGTCATTCCAAACCCAATTTTCATTAAATAAACTTTGAATTCCTGTTAAAATGGTATGCTGTGTACTATATCATAAGTGTTTTCTTGGTATCTCACAAAAAGTTAAAAGCCCAATTCTCATCTCCACCACTACTGTACCATCCCTTTAAGCATGAATAAACTCATGCTTTATTGGCCAAAAATGCATTACCAGCTTGTTTCTTCATTATATGTATTTACATATACATTGTTTATATATATATATATATATATATACATATATATATTTTTTTTTCAGAATGCGTATAAGTGTCTAGATTGTATAAATAATATTGCTATATAGAGCATTTTCATTGTACATTATCATATGCGATCTACAATGGGGTTTTTAATGGAACAATTAAGTTTTTAGATATTTGTAAAGGCGTACAGGGATTGCTGGTTGTGGAGAGTTCGGGGTAGACTAGTTGATTCTACAGCTATGGAAGCAGCAGATGAAAATGCTCTAGGTTTATGCTCTGTCCAATGACATTCTAAAAGAGTACCACATTTCAGTGATAATAATGTCACAATGAAATAAAGCGTCTCAATATTTATGCAGGTACATGTATCTCCTTTTCCCTGACTGGTGTTAAGTTTGAGCTCATCCAACATCAAGGTCAAACTCGGATCCCTGGAGAGCGTTGAATAATGTGAGTCCGAATCATACTTCTTAGTCTATTGCAGCATAGCCTCAATCGTCCTACCGCCGCAGAAAGATTGTAAACAAGAGGTTAATTCTCCTCCATTTCTTCCTAGTCGCCTCCATCTTGTCGTGGGGTTGTCTTTTCTGCTTGTGTCGTCACCTGCACGACGAGTGCTCTCCTACAAAGAGTCGTTGTGAGGTCTCAGCATGCGATGAACAAGACTCATTTTAACCACTTAAGGGCAATGACCGAATGACTGCCCATGGTGTGGTAGCCAAGCGTAGGAATTAGGCCAGTGGTGCCTAACCTGGTTTCAGAAATTGTATCCTAAACATGTTAAACAACATGCTGAGCAGATGGTGCTGTATGCATACTTCGTATTTTGAAAAGGTGTCGATGTCATAGATTTGTTGAGGAGTGTACAGAAAGTTATAAGCCTTCCATTGGTATGATGAGAATTTGCACGCGGGAGGGGAAGTATGCTACATTGTTCTCTTCAAAGTCACATGTTCTACTCCGGAAACGAATGACATCTCGGTCACAATAATGGTTCACATTTTTAGAATACATGTAGTTTTTATTTTCTCCTTTTTTTAATCACATAGGCACACCCCGCTTCTCTTATTTGGTGCCATTAAATCGCCGGGTGTAATCTTCTATCCGTTCTCCGTTTCTTTTTCACAAACACTGATTACTCGGGGCTTACAGTCAAACAAGCTTGCTTTCATGTAGGTCCCGTCATACCTCTCTTTGTTCAACCCCATTTCCATTTCGACCAGTTGTCATTGCAATTGCTGTGTATTACCATGTATATTGTTTGTTTTTGCACATTGTTGACAAGGTAAGAGAACTTGGAACTATTATTTCTGATGTAATACTCATAAATGAGAAGTATGAAAATATGATTTAAAAAAATAAGAAGAATTTATGCCGACCAGAATACATAATACATGTATTCTTCACGTTTTCTTCGTGTGTATATTCTGTCAGTGTCATGATAGAACTTATTGGGAAGTGGACCCTTCTAAATTTAATGTTTGCATTTGTTAAAAAGTGAACAGAGAGAAGAAAGTCCCCTTTTTTCGTAATACCTAATGTAACTGGCAAAGAAGGCAGAAAACAGTGAGAAAGCTAATCTAAACTAATGAGAAAGATAGTGAGAAAGAAAATCAATGACTTTCACTTCACCGACAGAAAGACTACGATTCTCATCAGCATTTATACTGACTGAAGGTTCGATAACTGGCCAAGTCGTGTAGAAAAAAGTTCTACCCTGATAGATACAAATACATGTATACGTGTATGTGTTAACTCTGTTGAGCAAGTCGATCCCTGTGAACTGGACTTACACAAGGTTGGCTGTTTATACTCCTTTCGTCACACCTTATCTTGGCTGTTTATACTCCCTTCGTCACACCTTATCTTGGCTGTTTATACTCCCTTTGTCAAACCTTATCTTGGCTGTTTATACTCCCTTCGTCACGCCTTATCTTGGTTGTTTATACTCCCTTCGTCACACCTTATCTTGGCTGTTTATACTCCCTTCGTCACACCTTATCTTCGCTGTTTATACTCCCTTCGTCACACCTTATCTTGGCTGTTTATACTCCCTTCGTCACACCTTATCTTGGCTGTTTATACTCCCTTCGTCATACCTTATCTTGGCTGTTTATACTCCCTTCGTCACACCTTATCTTGGCTGTTTATACTCCCTTCGTCACACCTTATCTTGGCTGTTTATACTCCCTTCGTCACACCTGATCTTGGCTGTTTATACTCCCTTCGTCACACCTTATCTTGGCTGTTTATACTCCCTTCGTCACGCCTTATCTTGGCTGTTTATACTCCCTTCGTCAGACCTTATCTTGGCTGTTTATACTCCCTTCGTTACACCTTATCTTGGCTGTTTATACTCCCTTCGTCACAACTTATCTTGGCTGTTTATACTCCCTTCGTCACGCATTATCTTGGCTGTTTATACTCCCTTCGTCACACCTTATCTTGGCTGTTTATACTCCCTTCGTCACGGCTTATCTTGGCTGTTTATACTCCCTTCGTCACACCTTATCTTGGCTGTTTATACTCCCTTCGTCACAACTTATCTTGGCTGTTTATACTCCCTTCGTCACGCCTTATCTTGACTGTTTATACTCCCTTCGTCAAACCTTATCTTGGCTGTTGGCTGTTTATACTCCCTTCGTCACACCTTGTCTTGGCTGTTTATACTCCCTTCGTCACACCTTATCTTGGCTGTTTATAATTCCTTCGTCACACCTTATATTGGCTGTTCATACTCCCTTCGTCACACCTTATCTTGGTTGTTTATACTCCCTTCGTCACACACCTTATCTTGGTTGTTTATACTCCCTTCGTCACACCTTATCTTGGCTGTTTACACTCCCTTCGTCACACCTTATCTTGGTTGTTTATACAGGGGAAACTCGGTATAACGAACACTGCTATAACGAGATATCGGTTATTACGAGGAAATTTTCCCGGTCCCAAATTTCCTTCCACACAAGTCTATGTTAAATGCTATTCTTATAGCGAGATCGGCTATAACGAAATAACTGCTATAACGAGAAAAATTTTGTGACTTCCAAACAAAGAAAAACATAGCCAATCAAACCTGTTATAGCGAGGTAAAGCAAAATGTCGTCGGGTAAAGCTTTACTTCGCCTGTACAATGTATCACCTTCCGAGATTATAAAGCTCGATGCGCCAAAAACTGTCTTGTACACACATATTATTTTCTTCAGTTCACTCCAGCTAGCACCGCATGTTGTACGTGTATAGTGTGTGTGCGCGCGCACACTGATACATGCAGAAAATGTGGTGGGACGGCCATATGTATACATGACATCATCATGACGTTTAGCAGGTGTGAGGCAATCTGATGCTGTGATTGGCTTTCTACGTAGGGAATTCCCCATCTTCACACACACGCAGTCATACTGTACATGCAGAATGTCTCACATACACACACAGCATTGTGCGGACCATATTCCACATATGTGACCCTGCACCTCAAAACAAACAAAAAGTCGCCAGATATGATTTTTTAGTTAAGACCATATTCTGAAAGAGCAGACTTTAAGCTTTAAAATGATGTATAACTCAAATCAAATGGACTCTCCTAACCTATCTAAATATTGGAAAGAAACCCCAAACTCAGGAAAAGTGTAAACTGAGAAAAGAGGCTCTGAAGTACAGTGTCTATTCAAGCGCTTAATCTTTACCAAACCATGCTGGCTGTGCGATAAATGGGACAAAAAACAGGAAGTAAACCACCAGAGTAACAACAATGAAAGGATTATCAGATCAAATTTAAATTAAGCATGCCTCATTAACACATTCTGTCCATAATTAATGCCAACTTTCAAAGCATTAGTCCTATACTTTCAAAAGTTATTAGAGTTGAAAGTGAAGAGTGTGGACAAGGTTATTCAGAAATGAAAAAGGGATTCTACAGACACGCCTAATCACACTATTCTAACAAAAATGTTCAAGATAAACTGCTAAAAAACACACTTTCCTGCCCGTTTTATGATACCAAATTTTAGCATAATGTAAAAGAAGACCCGCTCTTTCAGAAAATATGAAAAAGTCAAGTTCGGCTAATTTGACCCATTTCACTTTTTTTCAGTCCTCACGCAAAATCAGTGTGTGCGACTTTATGTTCGTTTTGAGGTGCACGGTCACATATATTGTTTATACTCCTTCGTCACACCTTATCTAACAAGATTTATGAATGGTTCACACATTAGTCGTCCCATTCATTAGTTCTCACTCCTATTTTCATCTCTCTAAGATTCTTTTAGCGATTGCCTCGGTTTCGCTCTCTTCCATTTACTATGTAGAGTCCATGCTTCCTCTAACCTATTATTTCTCTTAAAGGGATGGTACAGCATTGGTGGAGATGAGAATTGGGCTTTTAACTTTTTGCGAGATACCAAGAAAACACTTATGATATGCAGTAGTACAGAGCATACCATTTTAAGAGGACTTCAAAGTTTGTTCGATGAAAATCGGGTTTGGAATGACTGAAGCATCCAAATACAAAGTAAAACAAAGCGATCGTAATAAAATGTGGGTTCCACACTTTATTAAAATCGCTGGTTTTATAATACATTGTACATCTACAAGTATCTCAGCCATTTCAAAACCAATTTTCATCAAATAAACGTTCAATTCCTCGTAGAATTACATGTTCTTTCATATTTCATAAGAGGTTTCTCATTATCTCACCAAAAAATGTTAGAAACCTGAAATTAGGTCTCAACCAAAACTATACAATCCCTTTAACATCGGAAATACTTCTTTCCCCCTTATTTTCTCGAGAAAGTCATTCTGGTGTATTTTAGATCCGTAAATGCATCATGTACTGTGTTATTCTGATGAGAATGGGACATCGGTGATCTCACAGTACACTTAATGAAATTTTATGGCTAAAAGGCCAGTACACCTGTGTACTACAGGTGTAGTATATCGTAGTGAACATAGTTTTGGCGTACAGACAGATCCAACCTGGCTGAAAATCCGCCATTACGGCGGTGTACCATGCGCGCAACGGACACATGCCAATGCATCATATAATACCGCGACCGGCTCGTGAACGCCGCAATATAGTTCATGCAGTCACCATACAAAGCGTGCGCGCTTGGGACACCGCAGTCGTGCGGATTTTCTACCAGGATGGATAGGTCGACTACAGTGGCGTATCTAGGGAAAACGGCGCCCGGGGCAAGCGCGAAAATTGCGCCCCTAATCTCTGAAAAAGTGTTCAACCCCAACCCCATCCCAGTAGGGATTTTAAACACAGTCCACATGATGTACTTTTTCAAGCACTTAAAAGGGGTCTTGTTGAGGGTGATTTAAGTGTAATGAATTTTGATAAATTTTGGCGAGCGAGCGCAGCGAGCGAGCCGAAAATTTTTGTATTTCAGCTTACAAAACATGGAATTCTTGTCATTTTTTGCTTATTTAATCTTACAATTCTAATCAAGTATAGTGACGGCCTTATAGATAACGATTAATACCAACAAACTGAGGACTTAGAAAAAACTACTCTAAGTTAATACGCGCGAGTGAGCCAAAATTGGTATATTTCCGCGGCATCATCACGATTTGTTCTTATCTCTTTTTTGTGATAAATTTTGGCGAGCGAGCGCAGCGAGCGAGCCGAAAATTTTTGTATTTCAGCTAACAAAACATGGAATTCTTGTCATTTTTTGCTTATTAAATCTTACAATTCTAATCAAGATATAGTGACGACGATAACGATTTATACCAACAAACTGAGGACTTTAAAAAAATACTCTAAATTAGTACGCGAGAGTGAGTCGAAATTTGTATATTTCCGCGTCATCATCACGTTTTGTTCTTATCTCTTTTTTTTTGGATAAATTTTGGCGAGCAAGCGCAGCGAGCGAGCCGAAAAATTTTGTATTTCAGCTTACAAAACATGAAATTCTTGTCAATTTTTGCTTATTAAATCTTACAATTCTTACAAGATATAGTGACGACCTTATAGATAACTATTTATACCAACAAACTGAGGACTTTAAAAAATACTCTTAATTAGTACGAGCGAGTGAGCCGAAATTTGTATATATCCGCGTCATCATAACGTTTTGTTCTTATCTTGTTTGATTTGGGTTGTTGTTGTTTTATTCGCCCCCCCCCCCTTATGTTCGAAACCATTGGCGCCTTCTTTTGATCCAATTGGCGATCGCTTCAGAACGAAAGAAATGGCAGCCGCTGCTCCGTGAAACATTTTGCCTGCTAAATATAAAGTGACAAGTGTGAACACAATAGACATTGTCATTTTGTCCATGTCATCATCACGTTTTGTTCTTACCTTTTTTTAATACAAATTGTGGCGAGCGAGCGCATCGAGCGAGCCGAAAATTTTTGAACTTCGGCTTACTTACAGAACATGGAAATATTGTGTGAACACAATAAACATTGTTATTTTGTCGGCGGCATCATGTTTTTTTTTTTTTGTCTTGTTTGATTTGGTTTTCTGCCCCCCCCCCCCCTTTTCCGGGCGAGTGTTTTTTTTTCTTCTTCTTCTTCTTCTTCTTCTTCTCTTTTTTTTTTCTTTTCTTTTTTTCCTTTTTTTTTCTTCTTCTTCGTTTTTTTCCTTTTTTTTTTCTTCTTCGTTTTTTTTTCGTTTTTTTTTGCGCCCCCGGGGAGTGGCGCCCGGGGCACGTGCCCCCCTTGCCCCCCCCCCCTAGATACGCCACTGGTCGACTATATTACAGACAAGAAAGAGGATAATAAATCAAAAGATAAACGTCATGCAGTGCCATGGAATAGTTTATTGTGCATAATCATTTAATCATTTCTACATATAGGTCATTCAAAACCATACGAAATTTAAGGCATTCCATATGAAGGAGAAGAGACGTGAGAGAGTTAAACAATGGAATTGTTGGCAATCCCTTTGCGTGATTAATGTACATAGGTATACTCACACATTATGAAAGTGTTTGTTTTTTTTCATTCTTCGTCTTCTTGCTGTGAAATAGTTCTTCAAACTTCGAGATACAGGTAAAGCAAGACATCAGAAAATACTGATCAACCTGGGACTACGCCTTAGTTTCCTATTTTACAAAAGATTCTTCAGACTGCAGAAAGTTTCAAATGTAACGTAATCATACATACATACATACACGTATAATACAAAGGTACATCCACACATTAGCAAGTGGTTTTTTTTATTATCCTTGAAGTGATTTTTTTTTTTTAGAAACGGGTAAGGCAAGACATCAGAAGAAATAGATTAACCTATAATTACGCTTTTTTTCTAGTTTCCGGAAGATTTGCAGAAACGGAGTTTCAAATGTATAAGGTAATAACACTAAAAATGACAAAGTGATATGACACACACACATACATACAGACACACACGGATGTGATGATTTGTCGGACTACGTAATTACACGAGACTTAATTTTTTGTATAGGGCCTACAGCAGGGATAACTAACAGAAGGGACCATGTACAGAAATGCTTTAAAACTGCGCAAACTTCTTATGTACAAAAGTTTCAGAAAACGAACAAGCAAACAAAAAAGGATCCCCCTAACGAAGAGATAGTCTTGTTATTTGCGTGATCACGATGGTCACGTGAACACAATGTTGAACAACAGAAAGTGAAAATTACTGATTGAAGTTTTTGAATGGGTCAGGACAATGTATTCACTTAATAAAAACAGTTTATTCTTTTTATCGTATCATTAACTGTTCTACGTTGTGATAGAGTCTTTTTGGGTGAGATGTCCTAAATAAAATCATTGGTTTTGTCTCAAACAAGAGAAAAACAGCTTGTCGGCTGGCAAAAGTAAAATAAGGATAGTAAAGTTGCCGATTGAAGCGTTACATACTTCTGCCAGTTGTTACGTAATTTCGTGACACCATGATACAAATGGAAGAATTATAGGAAGTTCGAAGAAGCTAGCACACAAAAATGCGTGTAAATGTCACTCTCGATGATGGCGTATGAATCCAACTGTCAGACGTTAGTGTGTACGTAGTGATCATAATCATAGGCTTGGGTTGCGTAGTACCGCACAGCTGGTGTCCTTATACGGTTTCTCTCAGCCAACCATGAGGGCGTTTGCGTTGGGGAATTTCAACAGGTTAATCTGGATGGAATGATGGAGGCAACTAAATCAGCTGCAACTGTCGTACATAATTAATCACAAGAAAACTGGTTGAGGGGTAAAAACAGCAATAGCTTAAATGAAGTCCATCTTCATTGCAACATTGCAATTGATCACATGCATACTTGAGTCATTTGACTTCAGCGTCATTCGGCGAAATGTTGTTACTACGTCGTTAAAGTCCAGTCAATACATCATTACGAATCTGAAGAGAAGCATATGTTGAAAGTTATGGTTACCGCGGGTGTCATTACTTTCAAGTGGATCCCTTTAGTACCCTTGATTGTTGGCCGGAGTTCAAAGGATAATTAGCAAATTGGGAAAATATTAAACGTGCCGAAGGTAATCTAGCTAGAAAATTTTCAGCGACATTTGAAAGGAAGCTACATTTTTCAAGATATATTTTTAAAATATATTGTCAGACAATATTATTATGTATCGACGGAAAGAAATATATTAAGTGATGCAATAACCGGTTTTTTTTTTAACTCGTGCTTATCTTTCTTTCCGCTAAAATTGTTCGCCCCTAAATTTCTAATCCCAATATAACATACATTGTTTCCCTACTGTTTTGTGACAGGATTTCGCAAATAAGATACCTATTGCTTTGGTGGATTAAAAACACTTCAAACTCAGGAAACTATTGTCCGCCGACACTATAGGACATTCGTGATCTTTGGAGACACGTACGACGCAAGAGTTGGACAAATTAAAATCATTATTCACTCACTTTGACAATTTTGTCTCGAGCATGACACGATCTTGCCACTCGAAGGTTGGACCATCTCATAGGATTGCGTTTGGCCTTTGCCGAACTCCATGCAGAAGTAAGCCTTGCGACCACATCCGATATCTGCCAAAAGAAGCGCATTACAAACAATAAGATGTCCCCTTCCTGCATTGACATAAATAATAATAATGATAATGAGCTAGTTCTTATAGGGCGCATTTCACACTTGTTAAGAATTTCAATGCGCTACACAGACTATAAAAAGAAATTATCTGCGTATTAATGGAAACCATGAAAAAGTTGCTTTTCACCGTGAATGCAAGTAGAATGATTACTATGTCCCAATGACCACAGGATAGAGTGGTTATCACACATCAAATTTGATAATTCTTTTAGGTTTACATGCACTCGTGAATTCATAGCCAATTTCATTAGGGCAATACATGTATTCTCATTTTGAATTTATGCGCCTTTTTGGGCTGGTATTCTCGTGAAAACGTAAGTGTAACTCTTTCTCAGGTCTAGAGAAAGAGTCAAGAAAATGTAGTTTCAACTAAACAGAGTTATATGATAAATTTAGATAAATCAAGTCGATAAGCAACACCTGACATTAAAAAGTAGGCGATTGAAAAGATATCCCTAAAAATCTCGACCGATATCTACTGACGCATTGGCTGGTCACAAATCGTACTCTGCCTGGGTTTCATAGCTGGCAGGGCCCAAACATATTACCATCAGAGGATACCATGTTTCTTAATTGAGAAACAGCACAGTGGCGTCTAGAGGAATGCTTTAATTCCATGGCCACGGACATTTTGATTGAATATCAATCAACGCAGTTTGATGGATTTTGACATAAATTCTGATTACCAGATGTACTAAGTTCAACAGAAAGGAACGAGTTGTAAAGCTTGTTACAAATCGGGATTTCCCAAAGTGTTAACACACTGGCGGTCGTCTATCAAAACTAAACGCAAAAACTGTCTATAGATTAAACATTTTGGCGGAAAAAAAGAGTGGGCAAATGGGAAAAAGGAGTGAAGAGAGTGAAGGTGAGAAGGTTTATAGCAAAATATGGCTGTCCACGTTGCTTTAATCCTTGCAATTAAAGGAAGCGCCTTCAGAATAATCAATTAACGGGTATCGAGTAATCACACATCTAAAAGATTCAGACAAAAAAAAATAGAAGACAGAATGCTTTAAAGGCATAATTCACCATTTGCAGATGAAACAAAAATCCAGCTTTATAGTGCTTTAAAATAGGTCTAAAATGTGAGTTATGGATAGAAACAACCACTATAAAATTTTGAATCCGTATAATCGATGTTAAGTATTGTTAAATACACACAAAAAAATAATATGACAATAGCTATAATAAAAATGTTTCCAGACTAAGCCGTCTACAGTTATGGTTTATTGAGAAAAAATGCTGATATCTCCTTACACTTGTATTTCAGGCTTTATTGCAAAAACTTTATACGGTAGGATGTTTTGTGATATAACAGACCTGTACATTATGCATCAAAATAAATGTGATATCTTGAAAAAAAAAATAAAAATCACTGCTCCTAAAGGTAAACAGGACCTTTAATAAATGGAATGAGACATAACCATTTATATACACTAATGTCTATACGTTTTTCGTCCTTTTACGAGAAATGTTGAGAGCTCACAAGTCCATAGATCTGAGTTAATTATTAGAACCGTTATTCTTTAGTTCTGTTTATTTCAGGTCAGTTTTATTTCCTGCATTAGATTGTCAATACGATAAAACACAATTTAACAAAGTTGCAGCGTAGTAGGAATCTATACGCAAAAGGCAGTACATGCGTACTTAGTGAAAACGTACGAAGAGAAATAAAAGATATAACGCCAACTGAAGGTACACTATCGCAGAGGGAACGCTTCGAATAAAGTTTTGGAAAAAAATAGGGACCTATATAAATGAATATACATATAATTGGAAAAGCAGGATATCCTCTTCATTAGGAGATCGTGACTAGGAAGATGGTCCCAGGTAAACTTACGACAAATAGCAAACTATCATAAAATACGTTATAAACGTCGTAATATTCAGATTAAAAGCCATTAGACAAGCAACTTTTGCTTTTGCTCGTTACCTTAAAACGATCTGCAGTAATTGACCGTTGTCCCTTTCGTGAGAAAGCATGCTGTCGTGAGTATTTCTATTAAGCCCAATCGAACGTAAAAACAAGCAATTTCACAATTAAGGAGAAAGTATAGACCTATAGTAGTGAGATAAGCGTTATTGGTATATGCAAGGCAGCTCAGGTCAATTTTTTTTTTTCACTGACCGGAGAGAAGCTGCAATAACGTAACAATTGTAAACAATGACTGAATCAAGTTTGCGTTATTAGCCAGAGTACGAGCCTCCGATCGGTAGGATTTCTTGAAAATCCCATTCTCATAATTTATGTTGATTGGATTAGAGAAATTAGACTCGCAAACATATATTTTTCTTTATTCGACATCTCACTCTCTGGGAGGTATATAGAGTTAGTTGCAGCACAAACAAAGTAATCTTCTCTGTCATTGTTCGTTAATTGCTATAAAGGCGGAATTTGTTGCTATTTTGTGTTATCGAGGAGACCTAACTGTTTGATAACGTTTTGTTTAATAAACTCTACTGTTTGATATTAGTAAAGTCACATTGCAGAAATAAAATGACAATATCAGCTCGAGCCGTGGTAGTAACTATGACCACAATATGTGGTAGTGTGTTAAAAAAAGATTAAATCCAGCCTAGTTTGCTTTTAAACATATAAGCTGAAGCTGAAGTAGACAAAAGTAGTGATTTACTGCACAAAAGTCATTGAGATATTCCGACATCGGAGCTAGCTGCAATCGGGCCCTCCATGCCTTCGACCAGTTTTACTGTTTTTGCTTCTCGTGAAAAACGCTGCACTAAAAAGAGTGGAGCGCTTTCACTCTTCTTTCACCTGACCAAAAGAAACAGACGAATTATAAATTTTGATAACGACTTTGAAAACTTGTAACATGTTTCTTAAGGGAAGGTTAATGACAAAACGAAGAAGTGAACATACATTAAAGGTGTAGTAACCCATTTCCTCTCATTCTCATATGTCAACTTAACCACTTAATTGACAAATGTACTTGAAGTTATGTAATAAATTTGATGTTTAAAACATTACATGGAAATTTTGTATTCAGCTATTCTTTCCAAGAAAACGAACATTACGTTAATTTCATTTGTCAAATTCAGTTAGAGCAGGGAGGTGAGCGTTTCTTCTCACCTCCCTGGTTAGAGTGTACTTACGACTGGTTGTAGTTTATTGATAGCCATACTTATAGTATTAGGAAAGTACAGGGTAAATGGATATCGTTGTTATTTTACATTCTCAGGCAATCGGCTCTTGTGTTCAAGTGTTTTGATATCATAAAAGTACAATGTTATATCAATTGTTTTATGATGTTGCTTCATTTGCATTTGGTATATTCAAACTGCCAACTAAAGATTGCAAATTATACTCACTACAACCTGCAACAGGTAGAACCGAGAATAAAGTTAGCGTTCTTCTCTACTCAACATAAGGTGTTTGTTCCATGAACTTCTGTTGGAAGTTGCATTGAATAACATACTCTCAATATTCAAAAGAAGATATAATATCTTTCTTGTCCATAAGAGATATCATACATTCCCAGCTTTGTTCAATGCATTACGTACTTCACGCTAATGACTTTTGCCTTCTTATTATGTGTTGTTCTTTCTATGGGTTTTGTAGTTCATTGTATTGTATTAATGTAGCATTCTAGCTGTAAATCTCGAGATCGGCCCTAGAAAGACCAAAGGTCTATGTTGTTCCCCCAAATGAAATGCCTGTTTTTATGCAGTATTTTGTCTCTTATCAAAATGGCATAGGACTTTTTTCTGTATCTTTTTTGTTCTATGTATAGTTCTCATATCATGTGTATGCTTTTATCAGATGTGGACATGAAATGAAACGAAATGAAATGAAATGAAACGAATTGAAATGAAATGAAATAAAATAAAATAAAATGAAATGAAATGAAAAAGAATGAAATGAAATGATAAAAAAAATGAAAACAAGTTTCCATGTCCGCCACAAACAACTATAGCAATATTCCTTTAATTTTATCTTCACTGATAGCAGTGTACTAATGATTGCCTTTCATGACTACTGCATAGTTAATTCTCCACTGATATAATTAAGCATTACAATTCTTGGCACTAACACTATAGACGTACTATCTGCATCACATACATCGACCAAGACAATCTATTTTCTTTGCTTGTTCTCTATCATAATAGCACGTAAAGATTCCACATCTGATAGTCTGATAGTAATAGACCCGAGTGCTGTAACAAACGTTGAAGTAGATCCGTTTGGTATATGCTCCTCCACAGACCTCGGTCTTCTTAACTGGTGACTACACCTCCCCCCCCCCCCCCCCCCCCCGAAAAAAAAAAATCAAAGCAAAAAATGAAACAAACACACCTCATGTGCGTATACTTATTTCTGCATTTATATGTATGTGTACATAATATACACAAAAAACGTAACTATTTCTTTAAGAAAATGTTTTGAGCAAAAATAACGTGGCAGGGGTATTCTACATACACTTCTGTGTGAAAATGAGAGTTACCTTCCGAGTCACGTTCGAGTGAGCCCATATTAAAAACAAAATGGTCAGTTATCGAAGAGTATAAGGGTCAGTGAAACATTAACATTCTGTTTTTGGTACAGGTTCAAGTGCTGTTGTTGTTTCATCATCAATTGTTTGACCCCCTCAGACCTAGCCTAAAACTTATCTCTCTCTTCCTCTCCCTCTTAGACGGTTTGGTGAGCAAAATTGAACGGGTAGTGGCTTTGTTCAACCTTTGTTAAACTGCAAAATCTCTCCAGTTAGTTCATGAAAGAACTGACATTACATTACATTACAATTTACATTGTAACCAACATGTAACAGCACATGATGTTGTTTGAACTTACGAGAGAGTCGTTATGTCGTGGTTGAATGAAAATAAGAAAAATATAAAATGTACTGTCGAAATTGCATTATGCGGTCAAACAATGAAACAAAACAGCCAGTAAGATATACTCCCTGCCATTGTAAATCACTTTGCTCAAAATATATTTTTTTCAGTTACGTCATTTTGACTGAGGGTTGCGGGAGTTACTTTTTGTTGTATGTAGCGTATACAAGAAATATTACACGATGCACCCAGAAATATAACAGAAAGTTTTCTCTCTGTTAAGAGAGAGAGAGAGATAACCTGGAGGAAGTGTATTCATCATAGGAAGTATGACATCATAATCGACAAAACATCCTGCTGACATTTCGTTACCGTAATGATCGAATCAAGCTCTTACCTGCTACAGGGAAATCAAAGGAGATGTCGCGAATTGTCATTTCGGTTCCAGGTCTGAGGGGAGTCTTGGACTGCTTAATGGTCAAGACGTTATCGATGCGGTCGTACTCGGCTCCACCGTGTTGCCTGTCGCTGGTGAAGACAGCAAGGTACCACTGCTGCGGGCCTTTTGGAATGTCCGAGTCTGCTGTAGAACGCACGAAGAACGTTGCCTCAACGGTGCCCCTCCCATCTCGGCCAACACCTCCGGGGACACTCATTTCGGACCGGGTCGAACTAAGGCGGACCTGCGGTGTGCTACTTCCTGTAGAAATACACAATCATTAAAAGGTGAGATATGACAGTCGTAATACATTCACAAAATTTCCGAATTTTCATACCGTACTGATTCCACACAGTTGGACTGGGATAAATCTCTTTGAAGAGAAATACAAAGCTCATAGTAGGGCAGATATGTAACAAAAAATGGTCGAGATGCTCACATCCAGCGGAAATGTGAAATTTTGCAAATACATGTAGGGATATTTTGGGGCGCTGATTTCAAAAATTGCCGGATCCAAGAGATCTGACCACGGGGTCAGCCGCCATTTCGAATTCCATTATGGCCGCCATCACAAAACATATTTAAAGATCCCTATCTTCAGTTCTAAATGACCTGTGACGCCAAAATTTGGTACACAAGAGCGTTATAACATGTTAAATTTGATGGCAGATTAATTTGAAGTGCCTGACAAACATAGAACGGCCGCCATTTTGAATTCCTAGATGGCCGCCTCGACGAAAAGGTCAAAATCCCTTTCTCAAATTCTAACTGATGAGTGACGCGGAAATTAGCTGCAAACAGGTATTTTTACATGCTGAGTCAAAAAAAATGGAATAATATGATGTGTCTGACAAATGCAATGTCCGCTATTTTGAATTCCAATATGGCTGTCAAGACAAACATCATGACTTACATTCACAAGCATGCCATAAAGTGCAGCAAAAACAAAGCATAATGCACATTTCACTGACGTCACAATGTAAATACAATAGCCCGCACTCAATCACTTACAAATCAGGTAGCCTAATTTACAAACCCGAGATAGAAATTTTCCACACTCCAACATGGCAACTTTGTAGGAAAATTCAAATTGGCTGCCGTGCAGCTAATCAGACATATCAAATAAGTCTGTCATTGAAGTGGTCATATCACCATGCTTTTATGTATCAATTTTAATGGCCTATTTTATTCAGAACTGAAGATAGGGATCTTTGACGGCGGCCATATTGGAATTCAAAATGGCGGCCGACCTTTTGTCAGACCTCTTGGATCCGGCAATTTTTTAAATCAGCGCCTCAAAATACCCCTACATGCAAAATTTCATATTTTCCGCCGGATGTGAGCATCTTTTTCACATATCTGCCCCACTATCACGTTTAGAATGATTTCACAGAATAAAGTGGAGTTACGCATAATACAAAGTGACATTATCTTCAGACTTCAGAAAGACGAGATACAAGTGACCAAAGACTCTACTATCACCAAGATATCGGTTTATTGCCACTTGGTCAGATGGTCTATACTCCCCAGTTCGTCTAATACCATTTCGGCTAAACTCATTTGGTCTACCATCAATTTCGTCTAATACCCTCTTGGTCTAATCCTCACTTGGTCCAATGCCCAGTTTGGTTATTTATTGCTTTGTCTAAGGACCACACAGTCTAATACAATTTCGTGTCCCTGGATTTTTTCCTCTTTGTCTAATGAACTGTGGCCATTAGACGAAGTGGGCAAAGCCCATCTACACACTAAGAAAAAATGATTCATTCTTGCACCTTTTAAGGGTGCAAAGTGATGTCACACTGGTGGCTCCCTATGGGTGTTATCTTGCACCCTCGAGAAATGGGTGCAAAAGTGGTACCTTGCGCAAGGGTATAACTTTGCAACCTGTGGGTGCACCTTTGCACCGCCAAAGAAGGTGCAACATTGCACCCTTTATTGAGGGTGCGAAGTGGTTCCCTTGGGTGCATATTTCCACCCACACTAAGTGGTGCTAAGTTGCACCCTTTTCTTGAGGGTGCATCTTTCCACCCACACTAATTGGTGCTGAGATGCACCTTTCTTGAGGGTGCGATCTTTCTCCCTTTAATTTTCGGCGCAATTTTGCACCCTCTCTTGCCTCTACTTTTGGTGCAACTTTACACCTTTCGTGAGGGTGCAAAGAAGCACCCTAAGTTCCAAGATTGTAGCCTCTTTTGAGGGTGCGATTTTGTGCCATATATATAGGTATAATGTTGCACCTATGTGGTGCTTATTTGATCCATGACTGCAGCAAAATTGCTTCTTTAAAGGAGCCAGTCAGTGTCACTGTCTACGCCTTTAGAGGCGCAATGTTGCCCAGTATAACCTCAAGTGAACCTTGAGATTACTGGGCAATATTGCGTCTCTAGAGGAACAGGCAGTGACACTGATTGGCTCCTTTAAAGAAGCAATTTTGCAGCAGTTATGGATGAAATAAGCACCACATATTTGCAACATTATACCTATAAGGTAAATATACTTAGCATCACATAACAAGGTACAATTTGGTTACTTAACTACTTTAAACCTTGAATAGTGCGAACTAATGCAAGCCTGTTTGCTCAGTACATGTATATCAAACTTATGCTGTTGTTGCACTCTGCAAAGTAAATAAGATTGGTGTAATTTGGATCCTGTGAATCATGAAATGTGTGCGTGGAATATGTGAGTTTTGAAATGTTAATGTAGAAGTTAACTTATAGTTGTGTTTGAATGACATACTAAAACCAAATATTTACCCAATTGCCTTTCCAATGAGGTGAGCACTATCACTATCTATCAAACAAACCCTCTAGGCAAGAGCATACATCTGCATGAAGGAAGAGGTAAAAATATGATATACATTTGTCTGGATACGTTTTATTCAAAACGTACTTGAATACGTACTTATTCACATAATCTATAAGAATAAGATATGCTTTTTGCCAGTACACAAAGCCTCAAAAACAAAAGCATGCTACGTACATTTCTAAAGTATGCACCATATCTAAAAAAAAAAATGTAAGAGGATTTAACAAGTGGTTTGTATGCATTTAAACGAATAGGCCTACATATTTCCATGCGTACAATATTAATGTAACAGTGACGTCATCATGAATCATCAAAAAGATATGTTTCCAGCATAGACATGAATTTATCTAAAATTTAAAACATGTCTTACAGTTAGGAGTTTGTTTTATAATGACGATGCCAATTGTCTTAAAGTCCTTATCACGACATGTCTTGGTGTTCACACTTATTCAAATCATGAGATTCTTGGCACTTAGATTACGACTACAATTTATTGTGGTTTAGACACTTAACTGACATACGCATACCATATTCAGGCATTTCGATGAAAACATCTAAATACAAGGTATAATTATAATATGAAAATCGAACTTGATACCAGCCCTTATGGGCTACCAATGGAGACTAGGTAGAATCGAAGTTATCATGGTTATGTATTCAGATTTTGTTTTGGGTGATCAATTCGAGTCCCTCGAGCTGAGATTCCGGAACTGCAATGAGCAAATCATCATAATGACTAACAAAGTGACTGAGAATAATACATGCACCAGTTTCTGTTTCGTTGTTCTATACATAGAAAGTTGTTACGTTTTCAAATCCTCTGTAGGCACACAGGGATTTGCAGATCACCTTTGGCTATAACGCCATGGTCGCGTGCAAAATGATTGCAGCTTATCTAACTTGTAGTTTCCGAATAGGGGACTACCGTGCTTATACATATTAATCGGATGATAGACCCCGTCAAAGAGTAAATTGCGGATATCGTATACCATTGTCAAATCCACTTTTTGTTCTGTGCACGGTTTCACTGGACTCTTATGAACCACTTAAGCATTACCACATCATGGAGTGTAAGAATAATCTTATGTTATTTCCTTGAAACGGCTGCATTTGTATGAGCGGGAACAGTTTGGCATCATACATGACTAAATGCATGTATTATACAAGGTTTCAGGACACTTTGAACCGTGTCCCCCCCCCCCCCTCAAAAAAAAACCACAAAACAAAACAAAGCAAAACAACAACAACGAGTGAAATGTTGTATACCCTAGGCCCATTAGTGTATGATCTTTGTCCTTTGAATACATTGCCCATATTTTTCAACGAATAGGCATCTGGATGCAACGTAGGTATATATAAAATGATTTTTTTAAAGGAAAATACATTTAACCACTTCAGAAATAACTATGGAACAAATAGCATAATATTGACACGTTCCCTTATTCCTAAATGACGTGACAGAAAACTTTCCTCACCGAAATCATTCTGTCGTTATTCAAGTACAAGACATTGATGATTATATACCTAGTTCGATTAAAAGTATACATGGAGTAATTGCAAAAGTATCTAATGAATAGCATGCTTCAGAACTACATCATTGTCATTTATTCTATGACGCTAATAATAGAGTAATTGTTCCGCCATACTGCCAGGCAGGTTGTAGTCCTCCTACGACGTTTGTTCAGCAAATAAGGCACAAAATAAAATTTTGCGAATTTTACACGCTGTTGCCAAAGTATCTAATCTTCTTTACCACTATTCTCCGACATAAGGTATGCTGATGCTGTATGAATTAGAAACGGAAGCTTCACAAATATTCACCATCTAACAAGGTAAAAGCAAAGTGATGTCTTGCCCCCATATCGAATTTGTGATTACACTGATTTTCAAATGTAAGCTCATTGACTTTTTGACTGTTGACGGAGTCGGACTTCACCAATATCAACACTTGACAGCCATCTTTAGATGTTCTGCATGGGGAGTGAATTTGGTGGTCATATAGCTCAAAAGTGTGGAAAGTTATTAAAAGAACACCACAATACTATGTCGACAGTGCTTACAAGGTGAGATACAAAGAAAGAGCACGAAATGACATTGTAGAATTTGACAATGACCTACAATATTTGACCTTGAACGCTGGCACCCACAAGGTGGTAGAAGTAACTTCATCCAACCGTACATACATATGCAAAGTTTCATTTGGATACCTCAAACAGTACTTAAAGGGGAATGAAACCCAAATGTACCCGTGGATTGGAGCAATATCATAAGAACACATAAGTGAACATGGAAAATCGTATGATCCAGTGGAAGTTATGCATTTTTTAAAGTTTCAGTGTCACTTTCATGTATGGAAACGTATATGAAGAAAATATCAAGGGAATTCCATAAAATCTGATTCTAAATGAAAAGTACAAATTGCCTCCACTTATTTGTCGTTGCCATAATGTTAAGGGTAATATTACCCCCACCCCCTTCTGGAAGAAGTAAATCAAGTGCTCCTTTTGTAATGCTAGAAACGTGAAACTATGCCTATTTTCTTTACATTTCTTTATATAATTTTCCATGGTTGACGTCAAAGATGTAGCTTTCTCATCTCGTAATGGCGGCACTGAAACTCTAAATATATGTGTATATATAGCTCTTCAACGGATTTTCCGATATTCCTCAATTTGTGACGATGTGTTCAACTGCTAAAGTAATCTCCCTGCATTAACTTGTCCACTTGTACTTTTCGTTTCATTTCCCTTCGTGATACAACGTTGCCATAATCGATAACAGACTAATGTACGAACGGAGGGACAAGCTGAACAACATCATTTCTCTGGTGACAATTCCTTGTAAAAGTATACACCATGAAAACTTTAGGCTGGTAAACTATATCAAGACAATTATTGAACAATATTGTTAATGAAATGCCGTAGGTTTTTCTTCGTGATAGTTGCCTGTTCAGATCAAGGTTTGCAATGTACTGCTGAAGTATGCATCGGGTGTTTCTGCCTTGTCTGGGATACTGAAAGCCACAGAGCACAGAAGGCCGGAAACATTGTAGCGAAGGAAGACACGATTGTATACAGGAATTCGGGCAGATTTCACAACCATCCAGCCAAATAGTGCGCAGCATTCACAGTGAAGATTGTGGGATTTAGTCCTGCCAGGTTCTGAAAGAGATTTTGGCATGAATAAATAATGACTGAATAAGATTTCGAAGGAAATAGGTCGTTTACACTATAGGCGGTTTTGTTGCTTACATAAACTAACAGGTTGCAACTATGACCATTGACCAGAAAATGGAAAATTCATTTGATTGCATAGATCTACTTCAGGTTTCTAACGTATTTTGCTGAAATAATGAGAAATGGTTTTGAAATAGCTGCGATATCCAAAACAGAGCAATAAAAATATAATATAGGACTCACTTTTTATCACGATCGCTGCGTTTTATTTTGTTTTTGGATGGCTCATCCATTTCAAAACCAATTTTCATCAAATAATCTTTAGAATTCCTCTTAGAATGGCATACTCTCTATTATTTCATAAGTAGGTTCTTGGTATATCACAAAAAGTTAGAAGCCCAAATCCTCACCTCCACCAATACTATACCATCCCTTTAAGTTTTGATATTGGTTTCTAAACAAATCCGGTCGGATAGATTTATTTCAGCTCTTTGTCATATAAGTAAAACATGATAATGTTGCAAAGAAATATTCCTCTTATATTTCTAGTCACAAAGCAGATGGAATTCCCGTCTCCCATAAAAAAATAAAAGTGCAGCACTTACTTTGTCACAGACATACAGCATGTCCTCTCCAGGCAGACGGGGAATTAGGAGACAGCATGCCGACATCACTAAGTAGAGCTGAAAAAAAAAATAAATGTGGAATAGCCTGAGTAAAGTCGTGTTGAAAAGAAAAATGTGGCGAATTTGGACTGAGATGAAAATACACACCTTTTATGTAGGCCTGCATACATTTATGACATAGGGCATATTCATAATATTCCCACATTTTTCCTGACCAACTCAAAGTCTTCATAACATAAAATAACAAAGTAAGACAACATCAAAATTAATTACACAGTTAGGAAAGGAGTAAGACTTATAAACCTCAGCCATTCAGCCGTGGCTGAGCTTGCCACAGATGATGGTCCGGGTGCTGGCCATGGCAATGGGTGTAATGATGCCCATTATGGTAGACACCTCTAATCCTGCTACCACACACACACAAAAGTGAAAATATAGCCCCCTCTACTTATTCATAACATTGATTTGATTTACTTTGATAATACTGGTTACAGAAAAGAAGATTACCCCCCCCCAAAAAAAAAAAAAATAATAATAATAATAATAATAATAATAAATAAATAAATAAATAAATAATAATAAATAAAATAAAATAAAATAAAATAAAATAAATAATATATAAATAAATAAATAAATAAAAAATGAAAAAAAAAATGAAGATTCTTGCGGGGTAGAGATGCTGCCTGTGTGAGTTACAATCCATCATGGAGTTTTCAGGAAAAAGTCCAAAAAAAAAACTGAGAAGACGTAGAACGGAAAAGGCAAGAATGAATGATCGCAATGGTCCACTTGAGTAACATATCTCTCGATTATAGATGGTATCAAAAATTGCACTATAGTCTTATCAAATTTTCCGCAACCCACTGAACGGTGGCTACGTTATAGTAACTGATAAAACTGCGTTCATGTGTAATAATACGCTTTAATATAATATACTTCACGGATATCACATGCTGAAAATCTAGATGAATCAATAACCTGAAAATACATATACAAGTGTACATGTATTACGGATTAATCCATTAATGAAACTTACATATTCTGTTGAGGAATCACTCTGTCCTTCAGAATTGCATATCAGTTTACGTGATCAGGAGAATGCGCGCAAATTATTGTATCTTGCTTGAATACCTGAAAAGGAAAATCAAGTGTCATGAGTTCAAGGCCACTGTTCATGCGTGTGTAATAATTTTGCAGAAGAGCTAACTTATGTAAATGTGACTACATAACTCTCTCCATGGCAGCTTAATATATAGTTCAATTCTTATGCACTGCCTTGCTGCATACAGGGTGTACCCAAGTCCACAACTAACACTACCTGACTACAGAGAATTATCCCAGCATAAAAATGAGCGTGCAATGTTTGCCATTATAAGTTTAGTTAGTACACTAGTCTATTTATCCATAAGTTTATCAACAATTATTCATCAACTTCAGTTCCGTTCCTTTTATTCGTTATTAATCAATTGTGGTATGGCACGACGCGATGTATTATCCTTGGGGATGTGTGTTTGTGTGTGTGTGGGGGGGGGGAGGTGGCGTAAAGGTTATGTTAAGGATACACTTCCTATAGGAATATCCGATTCCACGTTTTCTTAACTATTTTGTTTTGTTGTTGATCGGTAAATATAAAGAATTACTTGAAATTTGTGATTATGTATGTGTTCACTGTATTGTGAGTATAAATTATGCTTGTATAATTGTGTATGTAGTGAAAATTGTAACATTTATAATGTGTACATGTACATGAACATATTGAGTTTATGCATGTATGTAGATATTCCTATGTGCACGCCCATGTACCAACCAAAAAAATTTCCTAAATGAACAATAAATGAATCTGAAATCTGAAATCGGAATGCCATGACGTCTTTAGCAAGACATTTTATCGCTAAAGCTGCTCTAATTCCACAGAATGGTTACGAAACAAAACAAAATAGAACATAAAACAGCACGCATAAAACTAGCCAGTTTTAACAGAACTCCAAAATGAACATTTTAAATTACTGCCTGCAAACCTACATTATAAGACATGGCTATACAACCAAAAACATAACAGATACAAGAAATTTGATGAAGGGTAATATCGAGAGTAAGGCCTTGGTCGAGAACATTGTGGATATTTCAAATCATGCTTTACGATGATGTTTTAACTCACCATTTTCCACGTGGTAGGAATCTGCGGGGTCTTGATATTATGAAGTGGACAAAATAATTTTGAAGTCAGAGTTGCAGTAAGCCGCTACGAAAAGCCTCAGAAGAGCTGATCTGCTATGGAAATGGAATTTGCGCTAGATGCTCAGCTCAAACACGCATGAACGAGCTGTACAATGAGCCATCTGGGAGTCAACTTATGTGCACATAAGTTCGCACGACTCAATAATTCATTGAATTCATAAATCATGTTCAAGAAAAGAATGAACATGCCCACACCAGGTGACCAAACTACTGGGTCCGTGAATTGACACTCTAGGAAACATCCATGTCATTATTTTGCATCGAATGTATTCTATGGATTAATAGGCGTTTAAAAAAAAAATCCACTTTTGATTCTTAATAATTCAGTAACTATATATCAGATAACACTATCATTGATATGGGAGATAGTTGTATAGTGTACAATTTCGTTGGAGGTGGTTTAAAACACAAATCAGTTTCATGAAATCCATGATCAATTTCACAGTTAGGTTACAGATTTTGCTCTATTTCCAACCCTCTGTACAAAATTTTCACTTTGCACAGGGGTCAATGGGTGTGTATGGGAGTATGTGGTATAACACCCTGACAATGGTGTTGAACAATAGCCAGGGTTTTAATGCTTTATTATTTATTCATGAGAAATTCCACTATCACAGCTAGTCTTTATTCATTCTAAAATGTGGTGTTTGCAAGGACACGGAAACATGTGCTTACATTTTTCATGTGCATGCATTTTACCCTTAGGCTTTACCGTGCATGAATCCATGAAAAAAAGGGGGGAAAAAAATCAACCCTTACAAATAAATCGTGTAATTTGCACCCTTATATATCCGCGAGTTTGCTCTCTAAATGATTTTAGTTTATCATTTCCTTTACGTTCACTTAATAAGATATGCATAATATAAAATGTGACAATGGTATGAATAAAATGACAATGTGACAAACAAACAAACAAAGCAAACAAACAGCAAAAGATATCAAGTGAAGGGGTGAGTGAGAAGGCAATTGGCCTTATTTAAAACTAATCCCGGAAAAGTAAATACATTGTATATACAGAGAAAAACATCGGCACACACACACACACAAACACACACACACTCACACATACACACACATGCATACACAGACAAAAACATGGACCAGCGCATATTAGCAATACACAAGATGTCATTTTCACAAACACACCCTATCTTGCTAGTCTCTTATAAATTCGTAAAATGATATTGGTAACTTCCAGAAAACCTTTCAAGTAATATACGTTTGAAAGCTTCCTTAAAACTTTGTACCGTTTTCTTACATTTCACATCAGAGTGGATGGAATTCCAGATTTGAGGGCCTTGAAAAAATATTGACTTTTTTTTTCTGTCCCGAGATCGAGTCGCAACGAAAATCTTTAGCGTGTAGTAGGGTTTGATTCCATCATCGCACAGTAAGCATGCAGGGAATGTTGTGACATATTCCATTTCCATTGGTCAATACCAGACGAGCAGTTAAGTATTCTTCGTTAGCTTGTTCGCAGACCCTTTCATCAAAGACTCAACTTCATTTAAAAATGCTCCGATGAATGATTATGAAATTATGGGAGAACATCAAGTTTTATGATGTCTTTAAATAAACATGTACATAGTAGCACCACGACGGTATGCAATATTGTATTCAAGTGTCGATCAACACCATATAGGTCTTTCTTTGAGACTTGTTATGGGCTCAATATTGCACCTTAGCAAGAATGAACCACAAACAGGAAGATATGTCTTTGTAATGGTAATTACGTTTCGACATCCAAACCAATAATAGATAGGTTAGGTGAATGTTAAAGACACGGGGATACACGAATAGAAATTGCTCAAAAAAAAATGAAATAAAACGAACATTATTCTAATAGGCATGCCTGGGCAATAATCTGATGTTTCTATTGATAGAGAATTCTATTTGAAGATTCATATCAGTTTGCTTTGTCAGAATCATGAGGAAAAGTGATAAAATAAACCGGCTATCCAGGGTACAGTTTAAACACTTTCACATGAAACAGCTCTGATTAACACTTTTGCACAATAATATTTCTGTTCAGAATTGACTTTTGTTTTATATGCTTTTATCTTAAAGTATAGGATTTCATTTGAAGCAAAATATAGCCAAAATTATGTAAACGTCCAAAATGAATCTCCAGATTGCTCAGTGAGACGGCGGCATCGAATCCCGATCAGCGAAGGCACAAATGCACCTGTGGAATTGTTTTGTACAGCAATAGAAATCTGACGACTATTTGAATAATTACATCCAGTTGGAACTTCATCTGTTAAACCTCCTAGGTTATGTGTACAATGTGATTGGTCAATACCAGACAAGCAATCAGGTATTCTACTTTTGTTTTTTTAGTAGACCCCTTTCATCATGGAGTCAACTTAATTTGAAAATATACTCTCGATGAATGATTAAAGAATATGAAAGAAATTTAAGTTTCCTGATATCAAAAAATATATGTTCATAATATCAGCACAAGGATATGTAATATTGCATTTTAGTACCGAGCAACACCATAGGATGGCCTTTGTTTTGAGACTAGTTTGGGGCGTAATATTGCACCGTCAATGACCGTGGCAAGATCGAACCCAAAATGAACCATATAAGAAGCAAAGTTCCACCATTTTCTCAAATCGTGTAGTTTGCACCCATTTTCGCGACTTCGAACCCTTCTAGCTCCCTCATTGAACCTTTTTTTCTTAGTGTGTAGAAATAATATAGACGAACCGGTAATGAGGCCAAGTGATCATTGGACTAAATGGTCATTAGACGAAGTGGTTGTAGATGAAACGGATCAAACAATGTGGGTTGACACTAAATGGCTATTAGACGATGTGGAAGTAGACCAATTGATAGATCACCCCGTGATAAAGTAAAGTTGACTTTTCTTTTCTTTTCTTTTTTTATAATGGGCAGGATGCACGTACAAAGTAAGAAAATGTGTCGAATTGCACATTGTAACAACCGCGAATATATGAGGGAAATTTTTCGAATGAATGCATGCTCTCACCGCCGCCGCCACCGCCGCCGCCACCAGGACGGGGAGGATCTGGCCTGGAGCCGCCTGTTGATGTACCATCTCCGTCCGTGCAGGTGACAGGGACACACTTAGTGAGGGCCTTCCTGGGTTTCCCCTTCAGCGAGAAGCGTCCGGTCTTGGAGAGCTCTACGCAGAGAAATCTGGTCTTCGAGCAAGACTGTCCGGCCAGATTGAGATTGTACGGGCGATCGTTGAATCGCACGACGTCTCCCGTTCGAAACCGACGAATGGCTTCGTAACCGAGGTTGAGGTTGGCTGTGGCTACCTTGCGTCCTTTGCCGTTCTTCTTCGAGCTCCCCCAGGCTTCCAACGTCCATCCTGGCTCCATATCCAGGTCGGTAGTCGATCTGCTGTCGTAATTGACACTGACATCGAGGGTCATCTGGTTTGATTGTCCAGCGCGCACGGCGCTGCGTGGCTCGCGCGCGATGCCCAGACTGGTGACGGTGAACGTTGGCTTCGGGGCGGCTAAAGATTCGGATGGGGTAGGGTTGATGGGAAGGGAGGGATCGACAGTACCACGGGAAGGGTTGGCAGTAGAAAGTAAACCGTCACTTGAGTCAGTCCCTGCTTCATGCAAAAAAAAAACACACACATCAACTAAAGCAATTATTTGGGTACAAACAGATGTCAATGTAAACCTACTGAAAGACAATATGAACATGATGTCGAATTAAAGAGATGTGGAGTCTTTGTTGCTTTTAATAGACGTTTCAGAAATCATGAAATATTCATACTTGTCACAGAACTCTCTTCATGGAACAATTTGGAGCGTTGATATTCCTACTATCAAGCAAATTAGAGACAACTAGCAATTGCGATTTGAAAACGGTTGAATGATATAAGAAATTGTTGTCGTGTCTAGAATGTCTGAAATGTGACATGCGGGGGTGGATGGAATAATTGCCAGCATGTTTATTTTCATTTGACTTTTTTTTTGAGGGGGGGGGGGGGGGGGGGGGAGGGAGTGTGAGGGGTGGTGGAGGGCTTACTTACTCATTGTTTTCATCTCGGCTTTTCCGAATTTTTTTTTTTTTTTTTTGGTTGTAATATTGAGTTAATAGATATTAGATTATTCAAGATGAATATTTTATGCCATATACTTGAATACAAGTGGGGATGACGAGTAGGATTTTTTTCTCAATAGAAATAACAATTTATAAAGCGTATGATATTGTCGTAGCTTCCCCACACTCATGAGCAAACACAAAAATCAAGGCTAGAGATATTTTACAGGTAGAGGCTTTTTTTAATTGAAGTGATTTCAAACGTTCGATACAATTCGCTACTGTAAAAGCGATACCAAATTCATCATTTCATCAAACAATTCCTTTCAGCATGTGTTTAGCGCACTGTATATCTCTTACATTTGCCGAAAGGTTTCATAAAAGTGTCGAACATCTATAGAGACTAACAAATTGCCAATAGCCATACCTCAGATTTCTAAATAGATAGTGGGATCGCATTTGTCTGGTATTTTTCGCTCTGTTACGAAACCTTACCAGTGCATCTGACCTTGCTACACCCCACGAGATTCGAAGCCTGATTTAAGCGCGCCATGAGCTGATAGGATGGGCTTGGATTGTCCTTCTGAAGTCTGACACACAGGAACTTTATGTCCGTACAACTTCGACCAGTCAAGTCGATGGTGTGTGAAACACGCTAAAAGAAGTATAATTTCATGTGTGAAGACGTTACACACTCTTGGGGTTTGTTAAATGATAGACACACATTTCAACTGTTAAATATTAGTTGTAAGGTATTTATCTTCCTTTTGGTTGCGCGTTACTACATTGTGAATAAAATAATATTGAAGTATGAAAAACACGAGTTTGCAATTGACAATGATATATACACATATATGTGTATTGTTACATACTATAGGAATTAAAGTTAATTAAAATACAATTTTTGTCAAGACAATGCATTTCAGCAGATCTGAATCCTCCAGCTTAAAAACATGAATATAATAGCTTTCCCATTCTTTGTGAGTTTTTTTTTTCAAAACGTTCGTCTTTTGACGGACATCTAGTAATTATTTCTATTACTAAAAATCCTTTCATTTTTAACAGAAAAATAGCCCAAACTCCTCGTGCTATTTATGCATGCAACTTATTCAATTTCTGTAAAACACTTTGTTTCTGCTATAAATGCAAGAAAATAAACGAATGACATGAATCAAAGCTATAGATGCTATTTTTCAGACCACTGAAATGCTTCTTGATTTCTCAAGTGACATGGAAGACCATAATAGTTTACTTTATAAATCAAGTCATTAGAGAACTCGGCGTTTCACAAGGTTCCTGTTAAGTCACCTTATTTATTTGGTACAGCAATGTTAATCAACCTCATCCAAGATTCTTTCTTTTGTTTGCTTTGAAGACGCTTTTCTCATCGAAATTCCTGTACGCTAGTAACTGCACTGCATACTTTACAAAGGACTCAATCTTATCCAATCAATGCAAAAAAGTCACCTCTTTATATTGGACAACTCATAACATGCTATTCAAATATCTTTAAATATCATCTATATTTAAGGCCAAGGACGAGGGTCTAGGCCTACCTGTCTCGACCTACAAGCCTTTTGATTTTTTTTTTGTTACTTGTCTTTTATGGACTTGAAATGGCTCACTGGTATACCACTGAGCCATTTTATGTATTGTTTCTGTACAACCCTAAGGTCAGAAGTATAAAAGCTCGAAAGCATGGCGATAAACCAAGTTGAACTTACACTACATCCACTGAATGCCTGTCTCCTCTTAGCGCACTGTACTATACCATGCGTGTTAGGCATGTTATTATATCACAAGAAATTAATATGGCGTGCAGTGTCATTTGCAGACGACTGGCGCTTTCACCATGTACCAACCTGAATCCGAAAGGTTGTCTCGGCACAAGAGCGGTGTTTTCTTGAGAGTAGCTGAGCACCTGATCGGCAGCAGAAATTTGTGCCCCTGTTCCCGCTGCGTTCTTGCTCCCCCATGCCTGTAGCTTCCACAGGTTTGAACCCTTTATGTGGAAAAGTACAATTTATGGTGTACTAAATCAGAAATTTATCAAATATTTCAAAGCTTTCGAACAGTCAATTCAAGTGACAAATATATATATATATCAGAGCAGTGCATTGGAGGTTCATGAATAAAACGTGCTACTTCACAGTCTTAGAAACAGTCCCAAACAACATAAAAAGTAACCTTCAGTAGTAGGCATCTGGTAATTTTCAGATTCACTAACACAGAGACATACTCATACTTCTGTTTTATGAACATTATACAAGCCCAAAACCGCTTTATTGTAAAATAAGCCCTTCGTTGCCCTTCACAAATAATGTATAACAACAACTCTTAATAACGCTGACCTTTATACACAGTTCATTCAAAATCAATGTCAGATTTATCACAATATTAACCATTAAAAGACGCAACGCATTATTATGTACATGTAACGCTTGATTATCCTCATAATCGGCAAACATCCCTTTCTTTATCACGCAGTAATGATACTTGTATATAATTTCCCCTCCTGCTACCCTTTCCCCTTCCTTTCCCCCTCCCTCTTCCCTTTTCGCTCTCCTTGTCCATATACAAGAATGCAAAAACAAGAAAAACAAGTGTAGCAAAGGGAGAGGGGGCACCTGAACGGCTTGAATGAAGGCTACCCTCCTACCTCAATTCTCGTGGTTTCTTCCGTGTCGTATCTCACATCGACATCGAAGGTGACATCATTACGTTGCCCTTCACGGAGTTCTACGGCTGTGGGCCGTACGCTATTCACACGGATCGTTGGCTCTGAAAACGGAACAAAGCAAAACAAAAATGAAAAATGAAAACAATAATCGTACAGCTTTCACCCAGACATACAAAAGGTATCCACGATCTCATAAATTTGTTGAATTAATGAAATCAATGAAATAAAATTGAGCAGGATGTGTCTGAGGAATTCATCGTGAATGAACGAGTGTCTCTGTAGAGCCATTAGAAGGATCATACAGCGTGGCCCGTGGAATTAGATGTCTTCTATTTTGTCACGTTTAGGAAAATTCGAGCAAAGCAGTCATTTCAAGAATATTCAAACGCATGTACAGCTCTATTTTCTGAAGAGCATACACACATTTGATACATACCTTGGGAGCACTCCTGTCTTTCGCACGAAACCATTGAATTGGTGGAACCTCTCCCTATCAGAGTGTAGCTTGGTCTGGGGCGCGATCCCTGGCCAAACTCAAGACAGAGGTAACGTTTTTCGGGAGAGCAACCCAATCCACGAATGTCTAACCTGGGAGTTCAATTAGAAAGAGAGAGAGAGAGAGAAACATATCCTGATATATCCTTTTTCTCTGTTTTTTCGAAATTGATAAGATATAACGCACTAATTTTAGCAAGCAGCAGCAACGCGATTACATTGAACCAAACAAGTTTGAGGGCTTGGTGTCAAACAAATCTTTACTGAAACTGTCCAAGGCAGGTAGATTTGGAGTGCTCTTATAAAGGCCAGTATAATTTAGCCAAGTCTGCAATAACTGACAGGATTGGTGCATGTTCATGCTTAACGCATAGGCTGGCTTTATTCAAATATGCGTCATCTCAGTCAGAATAAAATGTAAGTGTTTGTTTGTTCAATTTATGAATACAACAAAAGTCTAGTTACTCTCATACCTGAGATGTCTCCCTTACACCAACGCCATACGCTACAAGTAGGTCTTACATTGCATGCTTCTTCTCCAAGGAAAAAAAATCGAACAAACTGCACTCTCAAAAATACAAGGCGGACAAGTTCATGTGCGTTTAGTGGTCTACTGTTGATCCATATGACAATTATCAAAGATGTTTTGGTTGGTATCGGAAAGACGTACCTTGTAGTGACTGTATATGTGTTGGGTCTTCCGCTGCGAACCTCACGGTTCCGATCCGAGCCCCTCAGCAGCTGCTCGTTTTCATCAGCCCTCGTACTCCCGCTGGAGTCGGAGCTGGTGAAGATGCCCAATCGCCACAGGTCGGAGGTCCCCGACCCACCGAATGGATCTGGTGTTGGATCCATGCTTACTGTTGCCTCCACCTCCAGGGTTGAGGAACCGTCGGGACGGGTTGCTGTGTTTCCTGTGGTTCGAACTCCCCATGAGAAGGAGCGTAGACGCACCTCAGGATCGCCAGAGCTCCCACCCCCTGTGCCTCCGGATCCACCCTGACCTCCGGATCCACCCTGACCACCAGATCCACTCGGTGTTGTGTCTGTAGAAAAAAAAAACGCATGAAAATTGTCACTGACCAAGCTTAATCCAGCACTGTGGTTATCATAGTTGGACGGGAAAGATATACATACTAGTTAGGAAGAACAAGCCCTTATGATCACACAACTGAACCAGAATGATTCTAATAAAATATAATTGAGTGTTAGCGTACATGAATATTTCAGTAAATCTTCTCCGCAAATCAAGATGGAAGCTTCCTCTCTAAGGTTGGCATTAAACACAGAGGGTACTATATTGATGGCACACATGTGACACTTACGCAAAATATCAAATATCATTTAATTGCAAGCCTAACCCGCCTGACACGTAGACGGCTGACAAGACACGACCGAGTCGCCTCCTGGTAGAGGCATCTTAAAGTTTGGTATCGGAGCATCTCCCTTGCCAAACTCCACACACAAGTATCTCACGTCATCGCAACCAATTCTCCGCACATCGAACGTTGTCCTCACGGTAAACTCCAGAGGGGCTGCCGCATGCATTGGCATTGCAGCTTCTTGCTGATCTAACACCTGTCTTTGGTAACCAACTTTAGTTCCGGACCCCGTCATTGACTCGCTGCCATAGAGTCCAAGTCTCCAAAGACCCTCCCCGTGTATGTAATCAGTCCGCGGGGACGGAGTTATCCATGCTTGAAGGGTGACATCACTGGCACTGCTCTGATCGGGTTGAACATTCCAGCGGAAATTGCTGAGTCTGGCTACTTTGAGAATTGGCGAACGGGTCGGTTGAGGATTGGGGCGTGGGCGAGGATTGGGGCCAGGTCTTGGGCCTGGAGTTTCACCACGAGGTGGTCTTGTTTGATCTGAGTGTAGAAGCAAACTATTAAGATATCATCACTGGAACCCTTATTGTCCCATAGCTCGTGACAATTTCACTCATCAATAATCATTCACAAGGCTATACACATTTGGCGTTAGTCATTGTTACTCCTTTTTAGCAAAAATCTTCTTTAAGAAATCTTGTACTTTGTAGAAGTAAGAAACTCCACTTTGTCATCCCCCTTACCTTGACTATACATTGTCAGTCACTCTAACCACCATCTGGTTGATATTTTACTTCATAGTATTATATTCATGGTATTATACGATTTATTGTATAAGCTTGTTGTGTATATACGTGCAATCTTCTATCTCACTTAAAGTCATCCACAACGTTTCCTTCTTTTTGGCAAATTTGTTTTCAGTCAGTTAAGTGAATCAAGTGATATCGACACGTTCTGGAAGGAGCAAGAGAAGGGACTTTATTCAACAAGTGGAATAGGAGGAGTACAGACAAGGGAAGAGGAGAGATATTACAAAGGAGGTGATATAGGAGCCATGATTGTTCGAAGGTTGGGATTTTTGGGGGGTGAGGTGGGGAGAGAATGGGGAAAGTAATGGTGAGCGGATGCTGTTCGATTGGAGAGAAGAAGAAATGACCACAGATGAAGGAGACAGAGCTTGGGGACAGACAAGCCAATTCACAAACGAGGGAACGATTAGCACAGAAACATCACACTGGAAGCATCACTGACAGCCACATTGACTGACCTGTAGTGCACCTATATAATTTACAGTCCACGAAGTGATTGTTAGCAATGGGAAGATTGAAATTCGGTCGTGGTCTGTCTCCCTTTGCGAACTCGAGGCACAAATATCGGGCGTTTCCGCAGCCGACCTCCCTCAAATCAATGTGGGTGTTGAGGTCGAAGCGGAGCGGTGACGATGCGGTCAGATCTCTGGCTGCCTCGTACTCGTTGAGAACCTGTCGAACGTAGTTTTGACGAACGCCGCTTCCGTCGCGACTGGCGGCGGAGAAGAGCCCCACACGCCACATGCCGGTCCCATGGATATACTCCGTGGTCGGTTCGGGCATGACGATTAACTGGAGACGGGCCTCGTTCTGACCGGCTATGGGAGTCAGCATCCACTGCATGCTTGAAATCCGGGCAGTCGGCAAGTTAGGAACACTCCCGCTGTTGTCTGCTTGCCGAGAACAGAGCTTAGTCAGTCAACAAAAGACGCAATTATCGTGCACATGCAAACATTCTCTATCATCAGGTGGGGCATTCACATCTACTGCTCGGTGCGTCTCCCGGTCAATGTGCGTGTTATCAGTGCATGGCGAGGAATACAACATGCTGCAAATTCTAAATCGTTCTCTAAGTCACACGTAATTCATGAAGGATGCAGCCAAGCTCCGATGACGTGCCAAGGGATTGCAATAACGCAAGAACACGACATCGCGACAGGTCTTCAAGAACAGAGCTGTCTTGATTCAAACATTCAATAAGCATATCTCGAGGCCTGTGACACATGTGTAAGTTGAAAGTGCCATGCGTAACATGCTCAGACTACTTAGAGAGGAGATGGCGACAGACGCTTTCTGATCGAAATACACTGTACTAGTATATCCACTATTTGGTTTTTTCCAAGAATTTAAAACAAACGAGTCACAACACACGAGAAGCACAAAAATGACAATTGGCAGTTAATACACTTGTTTTATGCGTGAATTACATATATCCGTCACATTCCTTTACCACTGAAAAATCTCTGATTGGAAGCTGCAGTTTTATCTTGTGAAAATGACCTGAGATGTCATAATTTGGATCATGTTCGTTATTTCGAAGGTGATTCCGAATCAAACAAATTTTTGAAACATCGATGTTTGTCAATTCGAGCATTTGTACCGCTAGCTATTACGAAGGTTCGTTATTTCGAAAATGATATAACCTTATTCCGAAGGTTCGTCAATCCGGAAATGAAAAGAAAGTGCGTTCTAACAAACCTTTGGAATGACGAATCTTATATTATTTTAATCTTACATCACTTTCGAAATAACGAATCTTATAATGAACCTTATTTCATTTTCGGAATTACGAATAACGAACAGTAACCACAAATCTTACGCAGCTCTGAGGTTAACGCGAGGACGTGACACGTCCCAGAGGCCGATAAAAGAGAGATAGCTGCACTCCAATTCATTCACACAAAAAAAACCCGCAGGAAATGATACATGCACACACGCACACACACACACACAAAACCCACAGGAATGTCATGCACCATCCATAACCATCATCATCTGCTAATAACTAAAGACGAGCCATCTAATTGGCCGTGTCTCACGCACGTGTCACTATTCTGGCAAACTGTCGTATAAGAACGTGATGCTACGGAATCGTGCAAAACATCGGTCGTCATGCACGTCATAGGATACATAAGAATAATGATCATCTGTATAAAGCACAGAAAATCCAAGATTGACAGAAAATAAAACTGGTTTTAAAATAATAATAATAATAATAATAATAATAATAATAATAATAATAATAATAATAATTAGCCAGGCATGTAGAGGTGATTATGAATAATAACGTTTACGATGTAACCTGAACTGTGAGGTTTATATAATTGATTCAGGGATCAAAATATGGATTTGAAATTACAGATGAGAATTTTGTGGGTTTCCTTTTATTACTGCACAGTCATTTCACTATGGCATATCCTAAAGTAGTTCTCTTTCAAACATCTCTTTCTTTTAGAGAGAGAGAGAGGGCAATTCAATGATATAATTTGCGGGGTTTTTTTTCATAGCAGTGTAAAACGAAGGATATCGTAAATATTGCCTACGTTAGCCGTCACGTGTTCACAACGTCATTATGTGGCCGTCCCATTCGGTTGTCTCCTCTCTGATAACTTGACCTATCGGCTGCTCGGATTACACAGAGCTGACAATGGCCCTAATTAAGAAAACTACGATTGTGTGTGGTTGTGGTATGAACAGAAAATCAGTTTCTGTTTTGAGTCATCCAGGACTGAGAGCGAATCTATACAATATGATTATTTACATGAAAGAAATGTTGAACAAGCGGGAATATTAATTTCACGGTATAAGGAATCTCGGTAAGTATCTATTTTGCTCAAATTCCAGATTTTCTTCGTTCTTACCTGGGCAGGTGTATACCGAACACATTGACACCACGCCTCCCTGGTGGGCTAGGCTGAATGACACGGAGGCAGCATCGTTCTTAGCAAACTCAATGCAGAAGTAGGGATGCCTGTTTCGGATGACACAAATCTCTCGGAGATCGAACTTCGTTTCCGCTTCCAGCACCAGCTGATCTCTGGGACTAAAATATTTAAAAGAGACCAAAAATAACATCAATGTTAGATAGATAAATGGACACATACAGACATGCGTCCCATGAAGCTCATCATTTATTCAGCTTATGAAGTACAATTCAGCTTTCACATGCAGTCAGTAATGTAAAATATTTAGATGCCCTTCTCAACCGGTATCTGTTCACCTTGATCAAGCTGACTTTTGTGGCTACCTCAATTTGAGCTATTTTTGTATCTCCGTGACCACGAACGCACACACACACACATACACACACACACACGCACACGCACAAATAAAATAAGAACAGGTTGAAAATCAAGAGAAACGGTCATACGAAATATTATTTGCTATAAGAATGACTACCCAATAAAAGTACTAATTAAAGACCTCCCCTTTTGAAAAAGAAAAATTGTGATTTTGCGGCTCGTACTTGTGAGGTGTCTGCATGGCCGTCGCATCCAGAATGTTCCTCTGATAGGCGTATTTTGGTCCGTTGCCGTACTGGTCGTCCGAGGCGTAGACGCCCAATCTCCAGAGGTTCCTGCCGCGAACGCTGTCCGAGCCGGTGTCGGGCGTGAGCGTCATACTGACACGCATGTCGCTCAGGCCGTTGGGATTGTACTTGATCCTGTGCCAGTTCACGCTCGCATTCTGGAAGAGAACAGTTGGGCCTTGCTGGGCCGAGGATGCTTACATTGAAATTTTTGATGAATCAAGGGTTAAATAATCAGAAGCAGCATGATGGCACTTGAAAAGAAAAGTTGAATACCAACCGTAAACGCTGTCGAGAAAAGAGATTTTAGTGGTAAGAAAATCCATTTGGATCTCCATTTCCCAGATAGTACAACAGACATCGAAACATCAGCACGTCATGCACCAGCATTTCTATTCCAAATAATGAACATACACAGAGGTGGATGGGAACCATACACACGCAACAGCAGTAATTCATGGGGCACACCAAACATTAATCTTTCTCACGCACGGACATCGAAACATCCACACACACACACACACACTTTGGTTCATCAGTCAACAATCGGACAAAAAAAAAGGAAGGAATACAGGGTGCAGGGTAAAAACAACAACTTTCGGCAAATGAGAAGAGGAAAACGGTAGGTCCTGTGCCCATTTTTACTGGAACAAAAGTTTTCAAGTTGATAGAGGTTGCCCTTGTGATACTAATCAAGCCTTACTCGGGTGACCCATTTTAATGCAATATGATAGTAGGGTCCCAATTTGGGGTTAATTGGAGTCAAAGTCTGAAATGCTCCGATTGTTCTAAAACATGATATGTCAAATTACTCGTCTTCAATATTTAAAAATCTGAATGACAAAAATATAGATATTGATTGCAGCATGCCTGACTCATCCTTAAATCACACAGAATAGGAATGTAAGCATGAATTGTAATAACCGTTTTGTTTGGCTTTGTTTTTACAAAATACGCGTTCAAGTGATATTTTGTTGTTTTACTCGACAAAGAGCAGAGTAACTTTCAAAAGGTCAAATTTTCACCATGAAATTTTAGCTACTTGTTGTAGATAACACCTCCTAACTTATCTCTGATTGCCAAAGAAAGCATTAATAACTGATGATGGCTGTATAATATGTAGTTGACTATCTGCGGTTATGTAGTACAGCATTTCAAAACCTGATAACTTTAAAAGAATCGGCCTACATTTTATAACCATCCAACACAAACCTCTCGACAATTTCGCCGGATCAACCTGAAATGAATGATAGCATAATTATAACTCCATTCGACACCACAGCCTGACCAACGGGAGTGTCTCCCACCTATTTATATCAAGCGTCACGGTCTGTTTCCTGTGTCTTTTAAAGCTGTTACGAAATACAACTTATCAAATTCATACTAAACCATTCGAATCCTTTTCGAATTATATGCATTATTGTGTATGTATGTATGTACGTATGTGCGTGCGTGTGCGTGTGCGTGTGTGTGTGTGTGTGTGTTGGTCGTAACATTTTGCCACAGTGCACGTGTCACAGTCATGAAATAGTGCGTTGGTGATATACACGACCATGTAAGCCATGAGCGCTCTTGTCTCAGTCACAATGCACTCACATCTTGTCTTCATATTATTACTCTGAGCATCCCCACGCATACAACTGTACAAACACACACATACACAAGCTATTATCAAAATGAGAGTACACAATGTACCTCTCATATGCCGAAACCCTATGCTTTCAAGCAAAACGCACAGCTTTACCTGGTAATTGTGAAGGTGTCATCTACTGTCGCTTTCGGAGACCACCATGAGTAACGTGTTGTGGCCGGATGCCATATTAGGTATCGTGTCAAGATTACAATATTAGTCTGAAAGCTGCTTCTAGGAATATTATGTACAGAAGCCTCAAGGAAGATTAATGATATTGTTCTGCTGAACCTGCTGAAGAATCAGTACAAGCATCTTAGGGGAGGGCGTTATGACTGACGCCGTGGTCCAAATTGACCATTCAAAGAGCAATTTTGCATATTTCACGTTTCAATTGAAATCGCCTTGAATTTGACATTTCCTGTCATTGTGAGTTAAAAAGAAGTTGCGGATATAGTACCTCACTATATTTTTATACATTACTTTTTCTTTAATACAATGTTGTTAGACAGATCAGGGTCGACGCAACAGGGGGCTACCTATATCCGCCCCCCCCCCCCCACACACACACACACATTTTCGCATCATACAAAGGAATACATAGGATCTTACCTCTTGGGACCCCACTTTTTCCCCCGTAGTGGTAAGAGAAAATGTGGTTAAACTTTGATTATCCCCGGAAGTTGTACTACAAAATTGCGGTGAAGACGTTTTTTTTTTTTCTTTTTTTCTTTTTTTTTTTGTTGCCTATCTAGGCTGATGAAACCCAGAAGTGGCACCAAAAATTGCACTGAAGGCCTTTCATTTTATCCTATTTTCTTATCTTATTATTTTTTTTTTTTTGCTTAACAGCTGATGAAACCCGGAAGTACCACCCTAAATATAGACTGCTCCCCCCCCCCCCTTTTTTTAAAAACATGGCGCCGGCCGTGCAGATAATTTGAATTTTATTTGTAGCAATCTGAGCATGTTGGATGCTGTTATGAGCCGTCAATAAGGTTGGTTATGGGAAATTTCAGAGCTGTTTTGTTTGAAAAAAAAAATAATTACACTACTTTTAAACAAATTTTGTAATAACATTTCAAATAGATTATCGCAGTATTCAAACATAGATGATTTCGCGCCCTGCAGAGTGTTTGGAGATTTCAAGACTAACCAAGCAGACAAACAAACGGAAATCGAGAGTTCTGAGTTAGCCAAGTTATGTTGATACGGCATAAAAGCGAAATGCTTTCTCGAGACAGTAGAGGACTGGTTGATTAATGTATCATATCCTATATAGCAAACAAATGAACATTTCGAGAGTCCAAAAGCCGTTTAAACTTCTTCAAATGGCCCTGCTGTCCTTGGTAGGGTTAAACAACATACAGTTAGATCCACGACTTTTTATGGCAATGTTGAGAAATTTGGCATTTCATTGAATTTGAAAGTTCAATTCCCCACTGACATTTCCGGTCAATTTTAATGGTCACATATATAGCAACACATTATTTCAGCGTTTTCTCTTTTGTTGTTGATAACTCAGAATTGCAGGTCGAGTACTTTGATGATTAAGCCATCAAAGCATTTTCAAATTTTCACCCCAACAGACTTGATAGAATTTTGAAGAGGGTTACCACAAGTAAATCTGCTTGGTACGACATGGGAAATCTAAATTCACTCTCAAACCTTTATTTTGGCAAAGTGGTGTCAGGAACTACTAGTACACGTTTTTCCTCCACTCAAAGTTGCCGTATTGTTAGAACAGACAAGTAGGGAATATGCGCTGACAACATCGGCAGATTACTGACAAGGACATTTACTTCGACTCGGACAGACGAACAAACAAACAGACAGACAAAGCCACACGACGATGATCTAACATGTTATGCAGTAGAGACTGTGCAGGGCGGTTGGGTTGGGTGAAAGCGAAGGGTTTAGCTTCAACATGTTTTTGACTCACCGGGGTTATGTTCACGCTGCTGCAATCTTTTCGTCAACGCTTTGCAACAACGCTTGGAGGAGATAAATTCACATCCTCAAAAGACAAAATCACTTGAGAAGTTGTTTTTAAAATGGAATGAGGTGCGGATTCCAGTAGAAGGCGACTACCCATTCGCCGAGTTTCTACGTACATTCTGTAGGTAAAGTCTCCAAATTCTGATCTACTCACATGAAAACCTGAAATTGCTACCAAAGAGTTTTGCGAAGTCGATCTCTTGATAAAAGCTAAATACATATCTCTGACTGAATCCTTCAATGTTTTACATATCCAGATAGGTCTAATTGTGTGGTTTTTTTTTTTTTGTATGTGTCTTAATATATGTATATATATATATATATATACTATATATATATATACTGTCTACATAGATAATAGAGAAGTTTCCGTCTGGCACACATGAAGTCGTAACTCTATAACTGTTTAAAATGAGTTCTATTAAGTCGACCTCATAATTATTCCACCTCATCTCTTTTCCCTTACAAGCTGACAAACATCAGACAGTACTCAACTCAAAATGGTTATTGATCCATGATTATTTTTTACTACACTCCGTTGTATACTCACTAGAAGGTATGGAAGGGGGAGGAATATCTGGCTGGCACCCTATCCCTCGGCACGACACCGCCTCATCGTTACGCAACGGCAGCTCAAAATCTGGCTCCGGGGAATCCCCCTTGGTAAACACAATGCAGATATAGCTGTATTCAGACTCTGGACATCCCATACCCGTCACGTCGAGAGTGGTCTCGATGCTGTTATACACCAGTGGCACCTAAAGTAAGAAATTACGTGGAGTTGAGGTGTGAATTTTCTTCCATTGTCTCCCTCTACAAAGGAAAATTAATGAAATACAAATGAAAAATGTGGAATTCTCGATGATCGTGACTCGTCCAAGGATCCGAGGGTTTCGAAATTATAACATTTTGCTGTAACACAGTAACAATCGCCTCACAATTGGACGCACGTGCTTTGCTACTTACGAGGTTTCGAAGAAAGGTATACTACCAAAAACCGCAGTTTGAGTTTTGGCCATTACTATCTCTACAATATGATCCGTGTAATGTGAGTGCGATTACTTTGGATTTTGGCACAAAGCACAACGCAAATTTGAGCAATGGTAAAGGAGCAAAATGTAGACAGAAAATAATACGGAAATTTGTTTGTCGTTTTTATTTTCTCGTTTGTCTTTCTTTATTAGCCCTTGCAAGTGCTGTCGAGTCAAAAAGAAAATGATTCGTGCCTGAGGCGAGATGGGGATGGATGCTTGACTGTCGCTAAGAATTTGCTCTCGGTACTGGCCCCGGGTCCCACTCCCGTCACTATTTGCGCTCGTAAATAGACCCATCCTCCACAGACCTTCCCCGTCGGCCGAGGCGGACCCATTTGTTGTCGTAACTTGGGCACTGATTGAGATGTCGCTGGGACTGCCTATGCGACGGGAAAGCAGCGCCACGTTCCAATTCAGCGACGCGAGGCGTACCACAGGCAACCGGGTTGGCTCCTCTGATTGGATAACACAAAAAGAGCAATCTAATTAAAATAAGCCATTTCCAATACCTGATATTTCTAACACTCATTTAGACCTATGTTTTCAACAAAATAAACACTGGTAGTGCAGTCTGTGATTTGCCAGGAGAATAGAACATAATTGGCGCAAAGGCGTACATGTTCAGGATATTAACAAATTGGTGGTTACAGCGCTCTAAGTTCTGCAGTAATTGCGTGCATATAAACTTTGTCATAATATTATGCGATACACGTTCATTTCGCAACTACTAATCTAAACAATCCTTGCCTGCAAGAGTTTGTTTGGGAAACGTTCGTCAGTCCACTTCTCCGTTCTTTTTTTAAGAAAACTTTTGGAGAAAAATTAAGAATGTCGCATATAAGTGATGTATACATAATATTCAGTCGCTTAGGGCATCACACTTCGGTCTTCTGCAACAAAAGTTCAGACCTGTACCTGGACAGGTGACCCTTTGGCACATTATGACCGGTCTCTGCTCGTCATTGTGAAACACAAAGTCGGGCTGGGCACTGTCCCCTTTCGCGATCTCCAGGCACAGGTGTTTGTAGACGGAGCAGCCAAGAGCCGAGACGTCAAACTGTGTGGGAAGAGGCGGGAATGCCAGCTTTGTATTCGGTCCCGCAGACTGCGAAGCCTGGGTTGGATTGAGCACCTGACGCACGTAGTTGAAGCGTTCGTTGGAGCTGCCATCAGCCGACGGACTGCCAAAGAGTCCCACGCGCCACAAGTCTCTGCCGCTCACCTCGTCGCTGCCCGGAATGAAGGTGACCACGACATTGAGCTCGATGTCGCTGGGAGCGCCGCGACGACCTCTTACCATCGTTATTCCCCACGACACGGGGCCGATTGCGATGCGATTGAGGGCGGCTGGCAAAAGGGATATTGAAGGGATAAACAAAGAGATAATAAATGATTTGAAGCTTATTGACTAAAATGATGTTATGTCTTTGCTTTATTTCCCTCAGTCTCGCTATAGCTTACGAACACTGTTGAATTCAATCTGTTTCCTGCCAAGTGAACTTGAACCAACTTCACAGGCTTAGACTGCATAATTGCAAGGGTATAATTACTGCTCCTCATATATTCTTACGAAAGGAACATATAATATACTTTAATCGTATCGAATTCAAACTCTCTCTTCTTCATTATTGTCTTCTAAATTCTTACTTGAACCAACACATTTCTATGCACATAACCGTAAACTAAGTGACTTCGCGCCAGATTTTGTTCTCTACACGATATGAAATTCATATGCCGCACATTTTTCCGATTTCTATAGGCCGGTTTGGTAAGGACGAAGAGATTTCTCCATTGCGGATATCTTGTTTGAGGTAACAATATGAAATACACACTGATAGAGTATACGATGGGGGGGGGGGGACTGACTAAAACAAGCCAACAGAAATAAATGGGCTCTATATGGATCTGCACCATTGGAATAACCATAATTATTCCTTACATTCCGTGTCTTTCAGACAGACAAACAAATAAAATCTTCAATCATTGCTTTTGTTTTTACTCATAAAGTTCTTGATCTACCTCTCTAGATGACCTGCCTTTGACTCTTTGACCCTTGACATTTCATGTCTCCGAATGCATGATACTGTCTCATTCTCTTCTCCTGTTAACTGTCTTATTCTTAATATTTTATTATTCACTTTCTTTTTACTGCATTGTTTCGATGTTTCCGGGAAAAAAAATCGCAAAAGATACAAACTTTTCTTACCACATTACTCTCTTATTCAGTAAATTCCTTATTTTTTATCAATTGATTCGATCGCAGGTCATACAAGAGCGAAGACCGACCTTTCTACAACGTCTAAAGCCTCTCTGGTCGGCAGATGGTTGTCAGAGGTTGTAAAAAGGTTTTGAGATGACGTAAAAATGGCTCACAGTATTCTGAAACCGAATTAGGTCGGATAGAGGTTTTTGATAGAGCATCGAACACTTTTTTTGTTTCGATTAGCTCTCTTTCGGTTCCCGCAGGTCAGCGACCAGTCCTCTCCAACTTATGTGACCGAGGCCTAATGACTGAATGATACGGAACTTCTTCTGGTGCAAGCTTTACTTTTATTGAGTTTTGCGAGTAAAACAAACATGAAAAGAAAAGTTAAATTGAAAGGGCTCATGAAAAGGGCAGGCTTACCTAGTGGATCACACGGTGCCACACGACAGCTTGTGAACACGTCTTTCCCGGAGTTCGTTTGGAAGGGAAAGTACGGCTCGGGATTTTCTCCCCTGGTGAACTCGACGCACATGTAGCCAAACTCATTGCAGCCGAGAGCAGTGATCTCAAACGGAAACCGTCCTTGGATGGGCAGGGGGAGTCCCGCCACCAAGGTTTGGCCAGAACCAGCCTCGTCCAAGATCTAGGAATAGGTGAGGAGAAAAGACGGAAGAACATTAACTGAGCCGCTGAGTACTGTAGCATAGTGACTTGACTTTTAATCGGATGTCCCGGGTTCGAATCCCGTCGAGAGCATACGTACTCGGACTTGATATCTTCACCAATCGTGTCCTTCTCGACCAAGGTGCGTAAATGGGTACGGTAATGATAAGGGCAGGGTCCTCTGTGGTATAGTAGCGGCAACACTAGTCTGAAGAGGCTTACTGTATTTCCTGGCTACAAAAGGCATTGATATTACCCTAGTTGTTATTATTATCATTATTGTTATTATTGTTATTGTCAGTTGCCTGGAACTTGCACAGGCATAAACACATCATTAAGAAATCAAGAAAGCTGCTAGGCTCTTCAGATTATTAACGACCCGACTCTGAAATAGGCTGTTTCAGCATTTTCTCTTTCTTCAGCGAAGATGAACAATGTGAGATGGCACTATGACCTCTTCACACCACCTTCTTCTATTCTTCCAACAATCGATGTCCACACGTGGTGTGGTTATCATCCATGCGTCATGGTTATTCCTACAAATCCTCAAACACATACTTGGGGTATGTATCCAAATTTTGGTCCCGTGCCGTCGACGTTTGTGCTGCCGAAGACTCCCATCCGCCAAAGATTACTGCCTGCGACGCTCTCACTGGTCTCGTTGGCAAAGAGGAAAGCCTCTACCGTCACCTCTGGTACCTCCCCAGGCTCTGCGCTTGCCGCACGTGCCGACCAAAATATGCTCTCCATGATCACTCCTAGAATAAAAACAAAATGTCAAAACAACATGACTTAATCTGCTGTATAGGTGGCGTACTATAGGCTTCAGCAAGCACAAAATCAATTTACATATTATATGCCTGACGGTCAGTCCACATTATCCCAATTTCACCATTATGATTGCCATCAACATCACCGTTATCTATGTACAGAAGATGATGATCATCATAATTTTCAATGCATTGTTCTTTTATAAATATTAAGATTTTAAGAAGCAACACATTATTCTTTTACAAATGTGAAGATGTAAAAGCAATCAATATTATCTTTTTTTTTCTTACAAAAGTAAAGATTTCACAGACACATTTGGTTTCCCCTTACCGTTTTCATAAGCCACACTTAATATTCATCAAGGGAACGGATACAAGTGATTAAGTTTGATCGTTAGGGTTTATGACAAGCGGGCTGTTACACAACGCAAAAAAAAAGTAGCAAAAAAAAAATCTGTAAGTATTTAAAGTCTACCTGTTCTGCATTCTCCAAAGTATTCAACTTCTATGTCCGCCTGACTGCATCTCACCACGTTCTCCAGTTCGCAGGAACTGACGTATGTAATGCCATCCGTTCCACAAACGGGCTCTCCGTCCTCGGAACACGCTTGGTGGCATGAGGTGTCGAAGTCTGTACGGTGTGTGACGTTTATATAGGGATGTAACAGTGGATATGGATAATGTCTGTAAACTCCTACGAAAGTAAACATGGCATGGCCTCGTCTTCACGTTGCAATGGACACTTGGAGTTAAAGAAGTGCTGAATTTTCTTTATTCTGTACACTAGCTATGTAATTACTTCACAACAATTCAGGAAAGAAGAGCGAGCTTGTTGACGGATATTGTGGGCTTATGCAAGCAGTATTGTGCATGTTTATCTCTACGGTGGTCTATTCTCCTAAATCATTTGATCAACTGCAGTTTCTTCAAAATATTGTTTTTGTTTTGTTTCGTTTTCATTGTTCTCTTTTAGTGTAAAGTTAAAGGAAACTTATATTGAAGGTCTAAAAGGTTCGCAATATTCTACTGCGGTATGATGAGTCGTTTACAGTTCAGTGACACTATAACACTACATCAGCGGGGGTCATTACATTATTTTTCTTACGTCTGCTTGAACTTGTAAATCCCATCCCCATCCCCACCCCCCTCCCCCTGCAAAGGGTCTATTTCGCCACGTACCGTTTCCATCGTTGCCATAACAGGGTATCTGCGTGCACAGAACGGCCGTGCCCGTGAACGAGCGGATGACCATGTTAAACTGCGGGCGCGGATTGTCCCCCTGGGAGAACTCGACGCAGAAGTAGTTGAAATCGCTGCATCCTACCTGAAATAACAAGAGGGCTGGTGTTTGGCGTTGCCATGGATACAAACATAAATAGACAGGAAGAGGAGAGGGTGGCACAGTGAGGAAAGGGTGGGGGGTTGAGAACGAACGATGTCAGTAAGTCGATTGATGAAGTGTGCACTAAATTGTAATCAATTCACACTTTGAATGTTAAAATTCCTTGACTTATTTGTGACCTATTTGGTGACTGATTGATATTTCAACCATTGTCTGATTGATTAAAGCGTACTTTGAACACGGAGTTGAATTTCACCTCAACTGCTGTGTAATCTCATATTATATTCCTGTCTTCTATCATACACGCACGTAAAGTCCTGATCAGACTACAAGGACAATCAAAGAAACATTTGAATACAAATCGACAACATTATATACAATTGATACAAAGTTGTCAAAGCAAAGGGAAAGTGCAAAAGAAGAAGGCATATCCGCAACAAGGCGTTTGGTATCATTCAGTCATGTCCGATTCGGTCCAATAAGTTATTGGACTTACTGCCAAGAAAGAAGTATACAGAGAAACAGAAGTTACCAAATAGCTATAGTCACTTATGAGGTAAGATATAAATGAGAATGGAAGTTAAATTCTTTTCTCACAAACGTCCATCATACATACAATAAACATAGTGCGTCCGTCCGTTGTGGCTTAGAAGGCAAGACTTTATATGCGTAACATAATCACATCAACCATGCAGGCTGGTTCGAGGAGATGAGACGAGAAGAAATTTGATGTATTATTACTCATGGTGAAAAAAAAAGTGTTTGTTTTAAAGGCGTTAACAGACAAACATTTTGTGATACAGAGAAGAAGGTCATAACTAACATTTGGCTAAAATTTCAGTGCTACTATAGATAACTGATAAAAAGATCATAGTTTATTTCACTTTCAGTTGTTGTTGGTGTTGTTGTTGTTGTTGTTGTTGGTGGTGGTGGTGGTTGTGATGGTAGTGGTGGTGGTTGTGATGGTGGTGGTGGTGGTAGTGGTGGTGTTGCTGGTGGTGGTTCGGTGGTGGTGGGGGTGCATGGGGTGGGGGCATACCTCATTCAGGTCATACTGGGTTCGTAAATCAGTGAAGACGTGCGGTCTCCCAGCGCGGATCTTGCGGGACGCGTCAGCCTCACCCAAGAGCTGGTACACATAGGGGCCCATCCGGTCTCCGAAGCCATCCTCGAACTGGCTCCGAAAGAGTCCCATCTTCCAGAGACCCCTGCCGGAGATGCTGTCCCCCTCCGCCGACGTTTGCAGGGAGACGTTGATGGAGATGTTCGGGCGAAAGTGACCGAGGTGTTCACTTGCGTGCACGTCCCAGCTGAAGCGCTCCAGGATAACATTGCGGAGTGCTCGTGGGCTCCGTTGGAGACCGATTTCTGCATTGTGTGACGTGGCAGCGGAGATACATGTAACGTGTGTTTCGGTTTTTATACTCGTGAGAAATAATTTCTTTTATGGTCCTGACCTGATCTCGTGGCTTAAGTGCGAGTGAGCGTCGGCTATGTGTCAGTGACGTTCCAAATGGATGAATGAATTTATGGTAAATTTGCCAAATTAATGGATGATGGTTAAAATGTACAATTAGTTTCAATAGCCCTACATTGATAATGCACGAAGTGACTTTATGAAATATTACATTGTCTGCGTACATGTTATAATGACGAATTTAAATACCATGCAAAACAGAAAGAATGATGACTGATGCAACAGGTATAAGCGCCGTCGTAGGATCTATACACGGAAAAGTGCTTACCTGTTATTTTTTCTCAGTCGGCGGCCGATATGTTGTTGTTTTTCTTTATAGGTAACAAGTGCTCAGCAAGAGGTGAATCGTCATACAAACACGTCACACTACTCGATGTAATACATAATTCATGACCGACCGTGTGTAGTGGAATCTTCCAGTGGAACCATATACTGACTTCACTCTCAGCTCCCTCTCTCGCTCCAGCCGGTCGCTGCGGAGATTTCGCACGTGGAAGTAATTGATGCACAATGCCATCAAACGGGCGACAATTATTGCTGGATCCCATGGGCGATGGTTGCAGTCAAGGTTGATGATGCAAAGACGAAATGATCCAATGATACATGCATGTACAGACACCCCCTCACCCATAGCAGCCACGTACACACAAGCTGAAACGCACACACACACACACACACACACACACACACACACATACACACACACACACAACGGGGTAAAACGAGTTGGGCAAAACAGATATTCTCTCAACTTACGTACCCAAGGCTCAATCATAGAGCGACAAGGTTCAATCGAATTTCAGCTGCCGCCGTTATGGCTGACCTTTCTCCATGGCCTTCTGACGAACGGGGAAAGAAAATCTTATTTTTCCCCTTGGGACACTTTTTCTTAACATTTCCTTCTCTTTATGTCAACATTTACTACGTCACTAACACTCTTTGAGTTAGGATATCAACGTCGGCAATGTACGAACACTAAATCCCAATCCAAAGCCTTTTTCTTTAGTTATACCTCGACAACTTTTTGGTAGTATTCCTGCAAATTTCTGACTTCTCCGACAGCTAGAGAGAAAGTTCTGTTTTTGTTCTACATAAGACATATCCACACTTAAGTCCCGAAAAATGCAACCATGAAAATTTGTTAATGTCAGGCTAAGTCTTCTTTAATAGTCCCCTAACTCTGATCTTCCAAAAACGCAGATGACATGTTGACATACTGATGTTAATATCATATTCATTATCATCATAATCGTAAACCTTTCCCGTCAGCTACTCTTCTTGGATTCATTTCAAGAAACATCTATTTGTTCAAATACATTTTGTCTCATCTCTCTTGGTACTTTACCTTTTCCCCCGATCCTAATTTCTTCTTTCCTTTCTCAAATTTGTGTTCTTTTATTTTCTTGTCGTTCTCCTTTTCTAGTTTTCTCCCAAGATGGCGATTTCTTATTGATATCAGATATTCTAGTCCAATCTTTCTTCTTCTTTAATTATCTTTTTTTTAGGTTCCAAGGGGAGACAGTTTTCTATCATACTTTGAGTACATTACGGACAAGAAACCATGCATGCGCGATGATATATTTTGATCCCTCATGACAACATGTCTGGATCGAATTTCCAAATCTAACTTGATTTTCATGTATCTATCGTCATCTCATCTCATATTTCTTTTCTTCTCACTCGGTTTGCTCCAACTCTAAGCAAAATGTAAAACAAATCATAAGAGGATAACATATTTGTTTTGGGGAGGAGAAAGAACTAGAGAAACTAACACAAAACCAGGTTCGAAAACACTTATACCTTGGGAAGTGGGGTAAAGTTAAACCAGCTTATTTACCCCTTGGTGTTGTCATCGTTAGTTCTGTTGCTTATCTTTTCTTTGTGTGGGTGTGCGTACGTGCCTCCAAAGAGCGAGGTAACATCTGTCTTGCTTGGAACTTGTGGAAGAACAAACCACCTTGAACAGAAATTGGCCATCTGTCTCCCTAACTGGTCCCTGATTGCATCCCCTCCATGCCATTCCACCTATAGCTGCTATTTTAGTTCAGTTGATGTGATTAGCAATTTGTTGCCACTTTAAATACGTCTTGCGTCAGAATCTGCAATCGATGAAGTAATTTCACCGTATAACGTTGTGAGCTCTGTATCTTGCGTTCTTCCTCCTTTTTCTTTCTTTTTCTTTCTTTTATATATTTTCTTCTATTGTTCTTTCGTTCTTTCTGGTTTTGTTTTTGCATTCTTGCTCTTTTTTTTTCCCTTCATTTTTCTCATGTTCTTATAGTTATTGCTATCTTAATCGTAGATATTTTGCTACTTTTTCTTGGTCGTCGTTGTCTTCCATATATTCTTTTACCCCCCCCCCCCTCACATTTCTCTGCGTGTCTGTCTGTCTGTCTATCTATCTGTCTGTCTGTCTGCCCGTCTTTCTCTCTGTGAGTCTCTGCTTACTCAGACAATGATGCGTTTTCTGAGCATCAGCTAGATCGTCGTGCGCTGCAGCTTTAGCCTCCAGGGGTTACAGACACAGAATTCTGCAGGTGGGAAGGTCAAAGCCGGCAATATCTTTTCCCGCAACTGCAGCTGCCAGACGGCGCTCCGCCCACACCTGGTCAAGTCGCATAAGGTGCACGTTGTAGGTCAAGTTTGAACATGACCCGTGAAAGAGGAGGAAGGTACGACGTGTGATGCGATTTTTCTTCCCCAGTGTGCCCCCCTCCAAGATGTCTTTCTCTCTCTTCCCTCAGGTGTCTGTACGGCGATTTGATATGACATTGGCCTTCATAATCTGAGTTTTATACGACCTTTTCTGTGAAGAAGAGAGAACTTTTTCATGTGGGAAAAATCGCAAGATTGTGACTTTTCCCATTAAGATAATGACGATTTGCTCTCTGTTTGTTTCGCTTTTTTAGTACTGCGACAGCTAGTTGAACGAAGGTGACATTATAGGAACACACTTTGAAGGAAACTGATGTGAAGAAGCAAACAAAATTAAAACATCTTCACAGATTTGAATGATGTAAGTGACATAATTATCTTGAATGTATGTCACTTACATCATTCAAATCTGTGAAGATGTTTTAATTTTGTTTGCTTCTCCACATCAGTTTCCTTCAAAGTGTGTTCCTATAATGTCACCTTCGTTCAACTAGCTGTCGCAGTACTAAAAAAGCGAAACAAACAGAGAGCAAATCGTCATTATCTTAATGGGAAAAGTCACAATCTTGCGATTTTTCCCACATGAAAGTCTATGAGTCTACTAGTTACAAGTTTGGAAAAAAGGAGAAGATATTTATATATATCTTATTATAGATATATTTATCTCTTCTTCCCTTCTCCCTCTTCCTGCTCCATTTCTCTTCTCATTTTCTTCCTTCTCTTTACTGCTCCTACTACGACTACCATTTCTATTACATGTACTTTTTTATCTTTTTTGTTTTATGCTCTTCCTCCTCCTATATACGCCTTCTTCCTTTCTAGCAATAATTCTCCGTTTATGTGTTGCCCTTATTTTTCTCCTTCTGCTTGCCTCTTTCTTTTCCCCGGCCTCTCAAGCCTACTTTCGAATACCTCGTCTGTCTCCTCGCAAACTTGTTGTTGGCGGTGTAGACAACACAGAGGGCGACATTTCATTTAGAACGCTTGTCCGTCGAAACTTGTTACGCAGCGGATCCGCGATTCCGCGTCGTACAAATATGACTACTAATATTGCGACACTTGAGACATATATTGACATATAATATTGAGACGACGACACAAATACCTTACCAAGTATAGGCTACATCTATGTATTGGGGTGGGAGGAATGTGGTATCTGATTCTTCTTAGACTCCTGTTGATGAGAATTGTATACTGTCAAGAATTGAATTTCAGGGGGTTATACACACACACGAAATTCATAAAAGTACATTTCTCTGGCATATAATAGAAACAATCTCTGTGCTTGCTTTGTTAAGTAGTAGGCATATTTGTTTTATTCTTCTTTGCTTCTTATTTTGAATTTATTGATTATCATGACAAAAAGAATGAAAAACAAGAAAGAATTGAAAGTGCAACTCTGAATTTTTTAAAAAAAAGAGACGGAACAGATCATTTCATACAAAAAGCGATTATTCTATGTGCTGACATATTTAACATCGAGTGTAGCATAAGAGCTTGGACGGCGTGCAGGTGGAAACATTCGCTTAAATGTCTTGTCATTTTATAACCAAAACGTCTGCCAAATTATCCCATGTATTTTGTGAGTTGACGGATAGACACGAAACAGGTGAAGGTCTACGATCTTGGCATATTTTTCCCCCAAGGACACATCTCATGCTAAGAAACGAAAGTCATGTACGAGGTAAGTCGAGAAGGTCTGGAGGAGGGAGGAAGAGGAAATAACCCCCTACTGAGAGAGATCTCATTTCTGCCATTTTAAAGGGCGACACCACTTTACGTTTCAGTTTGCTTTGATGTCGTAATATCAAATTAATTTGCAAATGCTTTAGGTTGGTCGACGAGAAGTTTGAGCATGCCGCTGCGATATTCTCAAATTATTTTGCAACATTCTCAAAAGCCAGCAACATGCTATGCAACATCCTCGAGAATCGGCAACATGCTCAAAATAAAATATAACAAAAATGTGAAAAACGTGTGTTAACCTGATAAACATCAAACTACTTAGAAAATTAAAATGTGCGCAGAACATGACACAGAACATCAAACGTCGACAGCACAGTGGGAAATAAGCTGCAAAATATTGCGCGCTACGCTCTCGTGATGTGCACTCACATACAATATTTACGTTCTCATATTCAAAGCGTGCAACATGCTCAAATTTCAAGTTGCGGACCACCCAGGTCATGCTTTATCATAATAGGGATCCAAATTTGAAAGTGATGTTATCATAAGTTCCACATATGTTCAGGACAAGGTGGCATAAGACAACGAGTATCACATAATGGTAATAAGGTGAGGTGATGGTGTCACCGCCTGAAAAGATTTCCATTGACCTGCTTACAAATCTTCCCAAAAATAGTATCCCTTGAATGCATGGAACACTAAATAGATAGTTAATGAAAGAATTTCTTGTTGTCGTGGTTGAGTTGCAATAACTTACATTTCCATCATATTTCTTTAGCATTTAAATATAGAGCCAAACTCACAAAGATTTACCGCCATGTTCTATTATGTTCACAATGATTTATTGTGTATCCTAGCCGGATATTGTGTTTCACTTTCATTTACTACATTTGATGTATATTCCTTCATAAAGAAATATATGAAAATAAATTGAATGAAATTGAATTGAATTGAATTTCATTATAATGATTTATTTTTTGGAAGTGATGCAGAGGCAGGATGATATACTAAATTCACGACTTCTATGATATAAGTTTTGTCGTGCATGAAACCAGTGGCAGAGTCTTAAGTTGATGACTCATCAAAAATTTCACTTATCATATTGTTAAGACAAATAGCACCATTTGGCGAACACACGCGGAACATTAAAAGTCACAACTTTCCTGCTTATTCTGTTCGATATTGATGACCATTTTACCATAACAAGGTCAATTACAGCATGGTGTGGAATCGAGCTTTAATTAGGGAAATGCAGCACATTCGCAAACAAATTTGCAAACATACGTTTCGTTTTTTCGTACCATCAAAGTGAAACATTATTGAAACAGGAAGCTACTTCATGCAGGTTATTGATGGCCTTTTCATGGTATAGATAATTTCAGTTAAAATATGAAATCGAAGTATGATTTAGCCTACACATCTCATATTTGGTTATTGTAAGTACCAGCATGCCGATAGTGGGTTGTCACATGCTGACTAACGGATATCTATTCAAAAGTTTGAGCAAACGCTATTAAAAGTATAATGTTTCAGATATAAAGGAATTGCTGTGAGTATGAGGGAAAATATTGCAGACAGGAAGAATATGAATTATTACAAGACCACTCCTTGCGGAGTTGCTCTGAAACATGTATATAAACATGGGAATAGATAAAGAAACGAACAAGGCTCTCGAAAAATTAAATGATTAAGTTATAAATCTTACTGACATGAATGAGAAGCAGCTGCTCTTTTATCATAAGCGCGTTCAAAGGAACATGAAAAAAAAAATACAATGACACTATGATATATGCACGAATACATATTGTTTGACATAAAGCGGTTTCGAAGCACAACGACCAAAAGCACAGCGATTAGCTAAAAGGCGATGGATATGAAATCAATGACAGAACTTACCTTGATGTCATAAGGTCACAATTTATTGAATTGTATGAGATTTTGACACGATATCACCTTTCTTCATATTTTTATTACGGATGATCGTGGTGGCAAAGTACAGGTTAGAGCAATGCAAAGAGTTCCATGCAGAGAAGAGACAACACTTAACAAGACGACAATATATTATATTGCTTCACAACAAAGAACACATTTATACATAAAATTTACATATTTACACAAGCACGTGACGGAACAGACACAACAGGTCGGTATTCTTGGTGATGATTGAAGGGGTAGCCCCCTCCCCCCCCCCCCAAAAAAAAAGTGAAATGAAAACAAAAACAAAAACAAAATCTCCTGCACAATGGATGGTAAGTGCATGTAAACCTCATCCCTCCAGAATTCAACTGTGTAGGTTTACAACTTCACTAAGCTGAATTTCATCACTTGATTAAAATGATAAAAATGGCCAATACAAGAGACTAGACTCGACTAGACATAAAGGGCCGAATTCACGAAGGTGGTACAATTGAAACCATGTTTTAAACCATGGACATTTCGTTACGAAAACAGTCATTTCGTCGACGAAATGTTGTCATTTCGTTGACGAAATGACAACATTCGTAACAAAATACTAGTAGGCCATGCGATACTTGGCGCTCCATACGAATTGCCCATGGTTTAAAACATTGTTTCAATACCACCTTCGTGAATTCGGGCCAAAGTGGATAGCATTAATGTATTAAAAATTTGGCTGCATTGGGTAAAGGGCGTAGACAGAATCAAGGTGTTGCCATCCACTGCAACTAATTAAAATGTCTAGGGTGCTGGCAGAGGAAATTGAAGTGATGTTTGGTATTGATGGAGGTAGAATATTTCTTTGGCAAAGAAAAATTGGGAAGGATAGGCCGACATTTCCAAAAACACCGGCCATAGAGGAAGAACATTGACGATTGTACAGAGGGTGTGGAAACAAACGCACATACCACACTCGACCACTTCTCAAATCATCGAACATTCAACGGGGCACACAAGCGTGATCAAACAACACACATTACAGCATATCATCATAGCGACATATCCCCCTGCCAAAACAACAACAACAACAACAATTCACGCTCCACGACACAACACAACACAAGAAATCGTTGCTTCTTCGAGCCCAGTATTCATCTAATGACATCAACTCTTCCAATTCAAACAGCAGGCTGTGAAATTCGAGGAGAACGTTTATGAAGAAGTTCCCCCCCCCCCCTCCAGAAGTTGATATCGTAAAAAGAAATATCGAGACATTTGCATAACATTCTTGTCTGACAGGGTTTTCATCCAAATTACAGAACTGGAATAAGCCCTGTCATATTTAAGTCAGAATCGTCTGATGTTTGGATTTGTCACTCTTCTAATTAATTCAGAAATAAGAAACTTTAACATTTTAAAACGAGTAATTGATATATAAACATGGGAACCTTGATATTTTCGAATCGTTTCACATATTTCACAAAGTGCATTAGAAAATTCTGATACTCAAGCCTTGTGGCAGCTGAGGGGAATTTATGAGTCAATTTTTTTAGAACTTATTATCTGCACCAATCACACACTCAAGCACATCAAAATAACTGTCCTCTGGCACATTAATGAAATCATTTTTTTTCAGACATGGAGGACAACGCTTGCAGAGAAATACTTTCGTTGTGTATGTAAAAGTAATAAAGCACAAATATGATGTCGAACTTATAACAATAATCATAAATAAAAAAATCGTACTCATAAACAGTTGTTATAATCTTCTTTTTGTTTTTGAAAACTGCCGTGCAATATAACGCATATTCATAGTCATCATTAACATGACTTTATAAAGAGAAATGTAAAGTCACTATCGTTTTAATTCCACGAATAGGAAAGAGCCATGGCAACGGAATGGTGGTCTTGAGTTCAAACTAATTTCGCCAAAGGCATTATCACAAGTCGGAAATATGACTACGACATGACCGAACGGGACAAACCAACACTTTATCATTAAAGTACTCGTGTCTTTCCAGGTCTAATTAGATCTTTTTATTTCAGTTTGATGTGACAATGACAGATAACCCTTGATATGACTCAGTCGGAAAAAATACGTAGGCCTATACGTGCATACAAATCATGCATTGAGTATGTCGAGAGGTGGTTAGATGTTATTATTTTAACATATACTGTAAATAGATCTGAATAATTGCAATCATCAGCAAAGATCGTTTCAACGTCACGGGGCCCTGTATAATGTTTTTTTTTTTTTGTGAATGTGTGTGTATTAATGTATGTATGTGCAATGTGTACATTAATTGTATATATGTGTTTGTCTTCGTCACTCGAATGATATAAGCACATGACTCCCCCTTCAACTCTAACCCTAATCTTATACGCCGTAAGTTTCCACGGCATAGTTAAAATTTCTCGTTGCTTCTACAAAACAGTCTAAATGATGGAATGGTGCTGCTTTGATTTGACACGTATAGGCCTATCATCTTTATATCACTGACATTACCTACTTTTAACTTGTTGAATTCAACATACTGAACAAGACGTCTCGATGTAATAGGAGACTTTCACCTCAGCTATTACGTTCCAGCTGCGCCCGCTGCATGACCGCGAGGAGGCGCAAGGCTGTTTTGCAAAAGATCTGGAGCAAGGTTCTTGTCAAGTATGGCACAAAACACCGTATATCTAATCGAACAAGACGGCAGATGTGTTAGGGATCACTCCTAAAGGTCATCAATTTCCTCCCCTATTTATTGTATGCCGACATGTCACCTTTATGGGAGGGTGAAGAAAAATATTCACGTCGCGGAAGTGGTGCTTGGGAGGTGAAACGTGTCGGCGTGTGGCAAGTAAAAGATGGAGAAACAAGAACAACAAATTAGGAATTTTTGATTCAATCTTTCTATGGCTATTTGAGGGTGTGAAATATGTCACGAGCTTTAGCGGTGTTATGAGCGGACGATTAGATTTATAGTACGGGGACTATAGCCCGGGGACATTTAAGAGGAAAATATGGTCAAAACTGTTAAAACAAAACAAAACAAAACAAAAAGGCTTAAACTTGCTACGTCATTTACATATTTATATCATTATGCTTTAAATGTTTCGGCAAAGCAAATGCTGTAAATAACATTTCAAAGCCCTTTTGGAGAAAATTCGTCACATTTCGTCATATAAATAAATAAATAAATAAATATATATATATATATATATATATATATATATATATAATATACATTATTCAAAGCTATATCTAGATTTATGAATTTATTCATAATCCATATGAAAAAAAGCTTGATGTCGTAATCTTTCCGCATGGGATTTTGTTTGTTAATATTATGATGTGTGAGTGTGTGTGTGTGTTTGAGTCCATGTGTGTTTTTTCTCAATGTTCACTTTTCAGCTATAATAATGAGTTCTGCCACTTCCCTCCTTAGACTCGTATAAAAAAATGATAAAATGGAAGTAATTTACAAATGTGTAGATTGATAGGAGACACATCGTACGCCATATTGTTATCACACATATTCTTGAAAATTCCCCCCATTATGATTGAATCAAAATTTCAACTGTAGAGATTTGATTCCGAATGGGTGATCGGTCTATCTGGATTCTCTCTTCTTCCCCCTTCAAGTTAACAGTATTTCCCTTGGCGCCTCCCCACCCCCTTCTCGCTCTCTCTACATTTTTATCTCACTGTAATCCTAATTCCCTCCATGGTGCTGTCGTCCACTATACATCAGTCTAGCTCTCCTCTAAGTTTTCATTAGACTCTATTTGTTAAAACGGGATACCAAATATTTCTATCTCTGTTTTTTGTTTCATGATTGGTTTGTTTTCATCGAGCGCGAATGTCAGTCCTAATTGTTTAAAAATATACATGTTATTTGTCGCTTGTCATTTCAGAGTTCAAATTGACAACTTGGAGAAAAAGAAAAGAGGGATGGAATGTTATGGTGAGCCTTCATCCACTGAATAAATGCAGGAGATTTCCTGTTTCGTAAGGTTTGATCATGTTGATATCGAGACGTAATGAGCCACATTTCCTTCGGTCCAGTCCAAAGCAAATGTCATTTCTTTCTCAACCCTAATTCTCCTATATTCGACCCGACGCACGGATTAATATAGAAACTTGACTTGTGTGCTGGCAAAACAACTCCGTGGTCGTCTGTCGTCTTAGCGTCATTTTTTCTGTCTTCTTTGTCATCACACCATTATTTTTGTCCTCCTCGGCTTAATAGGCTAATTTCACCGGCATTTTAGGAATGGGACAAGTCTGTGCAGCTTTGAATCGGATGCCCACAATGCGATTGCTACCAGGACTTGTTAAAGGGTACCGAGGCATCCGCTTATAGCTGCCAGGAACGCGCAGCAATTATTGCAAGACTTCTTCTCATGTGGTGATATCCGAGAGAGAAAGAAATCGACAGAGGAGGGCAGCCTATTGGAGCCAACGAAAATTGCGCATTATGTCATCCACGCATGCGCAGATCTGACGTAAACTAATCCGTAAATGTTCTGTAATTCTATATAATTATACATGACGATCTCTCTCTCTCAACTTTATTTTTGCACTCATATGACGAAAATCTAAGCAAGGATATTTCTAAGTGTATTGATCATCTGGTTGACAACGCATTCTCTTAGTAACCAGTACCTATATAGTAAACACTACTTTATATTAAAATCGGACGATTAACAGCTGGAGGGCCTCGCCCCTTCCATTTGGTCATAAGTTTTCTTATTCTTAGCGCGAGATTTGAAATAATGTGGAAGCTGCTTTTTGTTTTTAGCCTACGTATTCTACAAAACTGTTCTATACATTGAAAGCGCTCGTTTCATCATCGACCAGAGCTGCCTATAGTCGTTAGTTGCCAAGTTAAAGGTGTCATTAATAGCGTAGAAATAAGACTATTCGTATCTTACAGACGATGTCACAGGTTACGCAATGTAATGTTTCTATACAGCGATCTTCGCAACTGAGGAATGCTGACGTCACGGCGTTCGTCCGCCCAAGAGGAGCGCGTCCTGGGCAGCGCCGGTCGGCGATCCATGGGCAGAAAGAGGAGGGAGAGCTGAAGCTCATCTCCAGCTGAATGAAAATAGCTCCGATTTCCGAACTATGGCACCATGGGGCAACCGTCTCTGTGCCGACAACAACTCCATGCGATCATCGCATGCCGCCCGCCCAAACACCGCATCCCCCTATCTCCACGGTGATGGCATGAAATGTCGACGTGGGAGCCCTCGTAAATTAAAAAAATATATATATCCTCCTTACCGAGAAGTCATTGCAAACCTCTCGAAGAATAGGATAGTCTGCGAGTTTTCCCCTAAATAGCTACAGTAAGGTGGCAAGGTATGAAACTAAAAGAGTATCTGACAATATACGCTTACTTACAAAAATATAAGCACATTGAGATAGAATCTAGAAATCTCAAGAAAAGCTTCATTTCGCGCTTTAACGTAATCCAGTCACCATGCAAGACAGTGCAGATAATTATCTCCCTATATGATGTGGTTTTCTGTTTAGCTCATTGTCCATGATGTCTGGTCATTTTTGCCCATCACATCAAATCAAAGTCTATCTCCTCCTCTTCATGTACTAATCGATTATCATGTCTGCAGAATAATGTGGATTATTTATTCAATACTTTCGAATTGACGAGTTGGGCGAACATATCTAGCTACTAGTAATCATCGGCTTCATTTTCCAATGGCCCCGTCGCCAGAAACTTCGCGTTTACACGCAACAAGAAAAAACAAAACGCAAGTCCCCTAATTCGTGTTTAAATGCACGTCCGTTGCTGAAAGGACTTGCGTTTGATTTCGTAAGCAAATATGAAATGCAACTTCGCATTGAATAGAGTTGTATTCGATTCGTAGTAGTTAATAAAACCGCCGAAATGGCAGCAAAAAAGGCGCAGTTACAACCAGTGTGCTGATATTTTTCGTATGATACTGGCCTACGAAACAGGACAACTCCTTTGGGCGTAGTGATATATAATTCATCAGAAATTACTAGCTCAGACGACAAACAGACATTTGATACGAGCAAAATTAATTTGACTGCGAATTATAAAGAACATGACGCGAACGTCATTCCATCTGGATCGTCGTCTTACGAAGATAGCATTACATGTGTGTAGATAGCAGTGTTCACTGAGGTACGTGTAATGCTGTATCTGAGTGACGTACACGGCACTTGCAATGACAACCCCCGCGAAATTTAAATCATATTCGTAGTCGCAACCAGCAGGATTTTTTTCCCCCGTTACAGTGTTGTATTGACCATCAAATGTACCAAATGAAAGCATCATAATTCACACGTCAGAAATCATTTTGAATGTAAAATACGAGCTGCGATAAATGCGACCGTAAAAACTCCAGCCAACAAAGTCGCCGCAGTATAGGCCCTATCAAATGATACCAGAAGTTGCGTTTTAAGGTATTGTTTACCATTGAGAGCAGTGATTTAAAAAAAAAGAATGTTTGAGTTATCACAATTAATGCATATAAAAGGTCAGTTGTATCGCAATACATCCTACCATATAAAAATTTCGCAATAAAGCCTCAAATATAACTACTGGCTTTGATCCTGGAGAAGGTCACTTCGATATTTGCAACTTTTTTTTCAACCTGAATCATCAATTTCAGCAAAGTTTTAAGCCTTTGAGGACGAGTCCCGGCAATACTCGGGCAAGTGTCTGTGGGAAATGCGTGTTAAAGCAAAAGCAGTCCGTCCTCAACGTGTAGGCCTAATCATGCTAAAAGACAAGTCTGGTTTTAATCCTTCCGAACATGGGATTTCGTTCTGAACGTGTACTTTCATAGTAATCAAATTCATTTCCGTCATTCACATTTCACAAGTACAGCAATGGGAACACTATGCTGTTATGTCTCGGGATCAGCTAACTATCGAGTAATGTATTTATACATTTCGTTTTGTTTTCCTTATTAAAACGCTTCGATCATGAATATACCACTGCTATATCGAAAGTTCACTTACTGTTAAGATGCAAGCCCATTATTTCCATCAGGGAGGTGGATTGAGGCTATACATGTATCTCCTGCGCTTTATGTTATCGTCAGTTACTTTTTCCCTTTACATCACTTATCAGTATCTTTAGTTTAAAAATCGCATAAGCCTATAACCCCAAACTGATCGTTCGCGGTTGGTGGTGATCGAAAATGACCATGTTATGCGTGATTTAGAATATAAGTCAAAGCATTGACACCAGTTATGTCAGCATGGGCATAGAAGTATTAGCACTTACGCAGAATGAGGAAATTCATAATTCCTGTCTCTAAAAGCCTAAAATAGTGTGCAATAACTTTCCTCTCAGATTAACTGCAATGAAAGTCTTTCCTAAACCAGCTTCAAGTACTGAGGACGACCTGACCCGTCGCTAAATTTTGTGATGTGTGTATAACATGAGCTCCGCTGGAGGAGCGGAACTACGGAATAAAAGGGAGAAAATGAGGTAAATGGAGGAACAATTCAAAGATATGAGCTAAATGCATTGAAAAATGCCTTGATGCATTTCCACCAATCATGGAGCTCCTTGTTTCAAGAGCCTATAAGAGTGAGAAAAAAGAAAATTTATGGTCCCCCAATAAAAGGATACTATAGAGATCTCAATGTGAGGAATGTCGAAATGCCTATGACAGCCGATTGTCGTCAACCTGCATTAAAATTAGAACAAAATGCTCCCTATGGAACGAGAATGATAACTTCATAACCCAAGCTGCAATGTCCTCCTTCTCATGCTTCTGAAACAATTTTTAACACACCAACCTCCGCAAGGATGAAGCAATTCCCACGGTTATGAAATGCGCTATATAAGAATTAGCCATTTTCCTTACTAGTATTTTGACTGGAAAGAGAATTGAAGACCGCTGCGCGCATATGCTCCGTCTCTTGCTGCAGATCGTGCAGTCATCACACTCAACATACAAAGAACCTTGAGTTTCAAAAGTTTTTTTCCAACTAAAGTTTTACGCGCACACCTGCTTCGTTTTGTTTTCAGGTAGGAGATAGTTTTGACGACGGCAGACATGCTGTGACATTCATGTCATCTCATGACATTTATTGTCTCACATACTCTGACCTTGGGACCCCATTACGAGCTTACTTTTTTATGATCATCACTGAGTAGAAGCACTGCTTTCGTCGCAGTCCTTTCTTTTAAAGAGAATATCAACATCGCAGCGCGCCAACAATCGAGAGAGAGAGAGAGAGATGTAAATCAAATTGCTGAAAGCATCATATCGCCCTCGGGAATTTCAAATTGCATTATTCGTTGTCATGGATAGTATACATGTACATTCTTTCCGTCTAATTTGAATTGTTGAGGAAAACAAGTTGATGCTCATAGATCAAACATACAAAACGAACAAGTCACATGGGAATACAGTACATTGGCATGTATCATATTCGTAGATCAAATACAACATAATACTGATTCGTTTAGTTCTGTTTTAAGGGAATTAAACTTCAGCTTCTACATAAAGAGCTTTTTTCATTGCGTGCAAAATTCTATTGAGTAAAAGAACAGCTTCAGGATATACAACACGCACTATTTTTACTTTCATCATAAGTCAAGAATATGCCCGTGCAATGTCAAAAAATGTGGTGTTTTTTTGTGTGTGGTGTTGATTTCATGAAGGCACGAAACTTCCCTATGTGCGTTTTAATAGAGAATATCCTAAGAATAACCTGTACATGTATAGTGTGGACAACTTTGATACGAATACATCATATAATTAGAGTTCGCCCTGTCAATGAAATCATCTGAATGCGACATAAGATTAAGAACCACTAAAACTATGACAGTGCTTTGCTAAGAGCATTATTGCCTCTTTGAGTTTGCTTCACCATTATTTATGGAAAATTCGGAAGGAAAAATTCCCAGAATTTGTGGTTTAAGAACCACTAAAACTATGACAGTGCTTTGTAAAGAGCATTATTGCCTTTTATGGTTTGCTTTGCCCTTTATGAAAGCTCTGAAGGAAGATTCTCTGAATAGAAGAACGTGATTCTGTTTGCTTTGGATAAGATATATTTTCCGTCGGATTAAAGTTTACCCATCGACCCGCAATGAACCTATCCCACAAATTCCGTTTTGCTGATCACTTTTAGACTGTCCAAATTTGACAGCCTGTTTTCACATTGCTGGTTGTGGTGTATATAAAAGTAAAACTGACGCTCCCAGTTTCCTGTGGTTATAGAGTTTACGCTCTTGATCCAACGAAGATATCCTTTATTACACTCCTTTGTCCTTCCTGAAGAAATCCGTTCTACCAGGGAGGTTACCATTTCCCTGGTTCTACCTGTGACGCACGACATATCTGGGCCAGCAATTCCCCATGTTGCCAATTATATGTACTTGAGTCTGATTACGGGTACAACTAGGGTGGGAGAGGGGATGGGCGAGACGACACTAGTAAGAAATGAAAGAGTTAAATGATTACTTAATACCTTGTACCAAGGAAATTACAAAGTAATTTTCTCGGTATTTCGCTAAATTGTCATCGATTGTTGTGTTTTGGGATCGGTTAAGTTTATGGAGGTACTACGTACGTTTACAGAAGCAGCTCACTCATTTGCGTATTCATATCCACTGTACAAGAATTGTTTTGCAGAAATTAGCAAGATTTCAAAATGTCAGAACTTCCTTATTTTTCATCCGAGTTCAGTCACATATTTACCGTTACACTCGTAAGTTTTTACTCTTTTTTTATGAGACTAACTTATATTTGGACGCGAATTCCCCTGGGTCTTTTCGAATCATACAATTTTCTTCATATATCTTACATTCATGTTACCCACTAAGGAACTTCCTTGATGTTACACAATTGGCTGTCATACTATGAATGGTTGAATGGGGGTGGAGTCTGGACAGTGCTTCATAGTAAAGACAGGCTTTCGATAGGGAAAACTTTAGTTGTTATAGAAACAAAGGCGGGATCGGTTTTAGAAAGGAGGTAGTTCTTGGATTTGGACTCAACAACAATTCTAAGTAATGGAATGCTTACGACAGGATGTTTGGGTTTGACTCAACCTGGCCGTAACTTGTGGTTTGATTGTAATGTGACTTTAACTGTAACTGTAACTGTAACAGTTCCAAATCTTTAAACGTTCCGAGATAAAAAAGGCCAATTTCTGAAACTGAAAGAAGAGGGAACTCTGCTGATTTCGCTATTTTTTATTGGGTGATGGAAATCACTTTCATTGCCACTCTCTGTGTTAAAATCACGCAGGATTCGACGTCAAAGGTCATAATAAATCATCATAAATGCATTTGTCAAGCAGTCAAATACACTTTCTCCTGTGAAAATGCTTTAGTACTAATATTATGATCCACAGAATACATTGGAATGCACCTTTCCCTTCACGGAGCAAAGACAGAGCATGTTTCCCTAGACGGAGCATGTTACCTTTAGCTGTCTTTTGTTAATTATATTAAAAGTAACATGAAAACCAGCTGACTTGTGTTGCTTCATATACCCCATTTTTGGTTGTCCCTTGAGTTTTGTGATTTAGAGTCTTATGACTGAAAGTAACGTTCTTTTTCATATTGGTGGTGCATCAATGATAGGATTCCCACCGCAATTGTTTCATCTAGTACTCGATTTCTTTTGTTTATCCCTGGTATATATAGAAATGGATTTCGGTAAAAGGAAGAAGACGAAAAGAAAACAAAACTCTTTCAAATAAACTGTGGGAAAGGCTTTGGGAAAGAGATAAAAAAATTAATCGACAGATACCCCATCTGATCATACCAATACCCTCCCCCTCCCTCACACACACACACACGTTCGCATTTAAAGGGATGGTAAAGTTTCGGTTAAAATGCGGCTTCAGGTTTCCAACTTTTTTGATGATGAATTGTTGTTGTTTTTTAGATAATGAGAAATCTCTTATGAAATATGAAACATCATATAATTCTACGAGGAATTCAAAGTTTATTTGATGAAAATTGGTTTTGGAATGGCCGAGATATCCAAAACAAAGCGATCCTAATAAAAGCTAGGTGGGACCCACCTTTTATCACACTCTCAAAACATCCGAGTCAAAAGTGACGCGGAACTGGGTCCGTTGGGGTCACACACCGTTCTGGGTCAAAAATGACTTGGAATTTGGTCTTGAAGACCCCGAATGGGGTCACCCTGACCCAATTCATGACTCTGAATGGGTCATATCTGACTTTCCTTGTCATTTCTGACCCAGAACCGTGTGTGACCCCAACGGTCCCAGTTCCGGGTCAGTTCTGACTCGGATGTTTTAAGAGTGCAGGATCACTTTGTTATACTTTGTTTTTGCACGTCTCAGCCATTTCAAAACCGATTTTCATCAAACAAACTTTGAAATCCTCTTAGAATATTGTATGCTCTTTAACATTGGATAAAGTGGTTCCTAAAGTGTCTCGCAAAGCTGAATCATCATCTCAAATAATACTGTACCATCCCTTTAACCCCCCCCCCTCTTCTATTTGTTTCTCCCTTGACTCTTCTGGATTCTGTCCCTGACCAAGCTCCCTTGCCCTGACTAAGGGATTTGTGCGTCAGGCAAAAGTGGTAAAACAATCGAAGATTTCCATCTCCATCTTCTCAGGACCACTGTAAAAAAAAAAAAACCCTCCAAAACAAAGATATCTTACCATTGTTGTACATTGCAGTAATGTCTTTAGCCAGGATAGGGTTAACAATTGTTAGATTGTAATGGTCCCAATGGGATCAATGCACGACCGCTGACCGAATTATATAAAGAGTCGATGTCAAGGTTTAGGAGGCCTTGACACGTGCACGTTGTACGAGTTGTAACGACACTCCCACGTTCAAGTTTAAATAAGGAAACAATATTACCTCCTCGCGAGTGAATTTGAAGATGTAAGAAGTTTCTCCCAGCTTCTATCACTCTTCTTGACCGACAATGAACGTGAATTGTGCCAAGGTAATTGATGACCTCACCAGCCATCTTATACCATATAGGCCTATTTTATTGATGTTCAAACCCATTAATTCAATACAAGTATTCATTAAAAGGTTGGTACTCGAAAAAAGTGAGAGCTCTCCGACCTATTCTACTACACCATGGCTTAATTCAAAGATGGAAACAATTTGATACCAAGAGTTATGGGAAGTAGGAATAGCCCATGGGTTGTGCGATGGGGTATTTCGCAAAAAAAAAACGCGTTGGATCCTTTCTTACAGAATACAGTCGAACAGAATCAAATCTCTTTCGATGAGTTCTTTCTTCAGCATTGGCTTGTTTATGTGGTACCATTAATCACAAAGCGGTCCTGATATTAAAGGTGGGTCTAACCTTCTATATAGGACGTCTCTTTTTTTCTTGGATATCTCAGCCATTTCTAAACCAATTTTCATCAAATAAACTTTGGATTTCTCTTAGAATTGTATGCTCTTCTATATTCAAAAGAGGTTCCTCATTATCTCACACCTGTAAAACCTGAAGCCTCATCCAAACCAAAACTATAGATCCCTACACACGAGATGGGCCTAATTAATACTGCCTTCCACCATTACATTGCTGAATGTCCCAAACAAAATTTTTCAGTGTCACTCGAATCTCTCGATCGCTCGTCATCGATTCTTTTCTCTATCGCTACATCTTTCGCCCTCTACCTGTCTTCTTCTTCTTCTTCTTCTTCTTCTTCTTCTTCTTCTTCTTCTGTAGAAGTGCATCCTTCATAGTTGAAGATGAGAGCACTGCTTGCTCTTTATGTACAATATTATTTTTAGATCGTTATGGATGTTTTACGTATTCCTGTCTGTGTGAGGGCCTATTATGTGTGTGTATACACGCAAAAGAGATATGTAAGACCTATTATGTCAATTTATTTATAATGAATTTTTACAATCACATTCGAGGAAAAAATCTGGAAACACAGATTAGAGAGAGTGAATTGAAAAAAAAAAAAAGGTTACGTTCCTTCTGTAAAATACGTTCAGTTCCTTTTGACGTCACAATAGGACGTCTGCAGTTTTCTGTGTTATTCCGCCATAGCACCCTGTCAATCGGAAACGGTAAACGGAAAGCTATTTCCCTTCCAAAGAATAACATTAGTGCCCCGACCACCAGCAGTTGCCTGGTTATGTTGTACCAGTCGGTCTTTTGGGAGGTGGAGGTGGTTCACAAAATAGGACCATTAAAGACCATCGACAACCATTACAACTGGACCATAGCATCCTATCCATGTCAAAGAAAGAAAAAAGATTCCGGAGAGACTGGCTGGAAATCTTTGTTTTTGCTTTATACAGACGAACGTATGCAATTCTAAGTTTATATAGGCTCACAGGTGGGAGGAATGCTGTTTTGTGTGCTCATTCCGCGGACGTCAGCTGTGAGATTATGTTCTGTGATGTTTTTGTTATCTTACTAAAGTGTATTTATTTTGACGATTTTGTTCCTAATCATTCTAATATATCTATATGCATCACGACATCATGAGTCGTTTCATATCTATCATATTCATATTGCACGGCAAGCTTTCTTCTCATTCTCCATTTATTTTAGAAATAGGAATGAGACCAATTGTTATGTACTCTTAAGAGTAACATGCATACGTGCGTGGTATACAATATCTTTAATCAATATGATAATCAATTCACTTTAGCCAATTATGAACAGACATTGATCCGGGCATCAAATACACTTTGGTCATAGTGTCCATACTTCAGAAACAGCTAGTTCCTAAACATAGTTCCTAAACGCCTATCACCATAGTCCATTATACTGATGACAATGCCCGCACATAGATTAAAGAAAAATTATGCGCAATTATCATCTAACTGCATTGTGTTGTAGTCGATGTAGTAATATGATAAACGATAAAGAACGAACATTACCTTGCTGTGGAGTGACGAAAACGACTAAACATGTCAAGACGACCAGATGAAGCACTATACTGTCGGCCATCTTTGTAGTTTTATCCCTTGACGACGAAAAAGAAGAAAACTGGTGACGATACACCAATTAATTGTGATGTGCTGCGATCCTTATTCTGTCTCCGGGTCGCAGCTACCGAGAAACAAAGATGAATCTTCGTCTCTCGCTCTCCAGTCTTCTGACGCTCTCACTGGACGCTCTGCTCGTGAATGCGACAGACGCGCGAAGAACACGACACCAGTGATTTCAGTCTTTTTATAGCCGATTGTCCAACCGGCGGAAGTAGCGTGTGATGAAGTCGGTACCAGGGCGCGATTACGCTGCCTAGACGTGCTTCAGCCAACTTGTAATATTCCGAGAAAGATGCCATCAGCTCGATCGTAGAGTTGAACAACCCATCAGTCTTATTCGAGAGATGCAATGTTTGTATGAATGCAGTGATCACCTCTATTTCGAACGTAAAATAAAATAAAAGTTTTTTTTTGTTTTTTTAGATAGATCATTTTGTTTGAAAAGCATTTTCACGACAGTTGATTACACACTTGCTATGTATGTGCAGAGTGCAAGTTATTAGGTGTTGATGCGTCTACTGATAACAGTGACTGGTCATGAGAATGTGAAAACAACAACATCTGTAATGTAATTACGTAATGATAATGATAGTCCTCACAATAGTCATGATAATGCTGCCTATTTCTATAGTCCGACGTTTGGTTGTCTATCATCCAAGAATAACATGCTCCCACAAAGAAACGTTGGGTTGCTGTTATGAGGTTTTATTCCTGTACGATTTTTCCAGGTAGAAATAACCATTGCAATACAAAGTAGGATAATTATATCCTGTAATCAAGGAGGGGAAAAAGCAATACTGGAGACCACCATAAAACAAAGGTTAAATTACGGATGCTGTCAAAATAATGAATACAAATAAAAACATTATACATGCACACATACACACTCACATATATACATATTATGCATGTATGTATCATATATATATATATATATATATATATATATATATATATAACGAAGAATCAAGAAATAACCTGGTAATGAATTATTTTGCCAATAAAGAATGAGATTATGCATGAGTCTGTATATGAGTGCGCCCTCTTCATGTCCAATTTGTGTTTTGGTACCGTCATTCCCCGTCGAGACTCCTGAAGAAGGTAGAGGCCACCGAAAATTTAAAGGGCTTTTTACACTTGTAAATTTTTGCTTAGTCCCGTACCAACGGTGGGGCTGGGGGGGGGGGGAGGGCCTTTGCCCCACCGTTGGTACGGGACTATCCTTAGCCCACTTTCTGTTTACACTCGTTTTTGCCAAAGTGGGATAGCCCCACCGATAATCCCGTACTATCTGGCCCTGCAAAATAGCAGGGTTAGCACTGCAATTGCGGTGCCAAGCAAGTGAGTGTAAACAGAACGAAAAAAATAATCCTGGGCTAGGCGACGGAGACGAAGTCCGACCCTCACTGACCAATCAGAAACGAGGTAATCAAGTGCTGCCGGTGCGTGCGTGTACGTGTACAGTACACAGCGTAATCATGAATATTCATGTGGTTTGGAAAGTACCGGACTAAGAAATACGAGTGTAAAAAGGTCAATTTTCTCCTTAGCCCCGGACAAGAGCTTAGTACGGGACTAATCGGCGAGTGTAAAAAGCTGAAAAAATTGGTACGGGACTAACGATAGTCCTGGGTCAGAGAAAGTCCGGGGTTAAGAAACACAAGTGTAAAAAGGGCTTTAGTACAATAAACTCATTCTTTATTGGCAAAATGATGCATTACTAGTTTATTTCTTGATTCTTCGTTATAGTGCAGCCAATACGTGAATTCGCAACATGTTCGGACCTAGACGATATATATATACAGTTGTGTATATATATATATATACTTCGCACCATAAACTGTTATTACCATATCAAACATATTTTCCAAAATAGAAAATAACAATATTAACTAAAATAAAAGAGAAGGAAGGCCTACGTATGTTATGAAGGAATATTATGTTAATTAGGATACAAATTTCGAATACAAATAAAAACATTATACATGCACACATACACACCCACATATATACATATTATATATGTATGTAATATATATATATATATATATATATATATATATATCACCATAAGCTGTTATTACCATATTAAACATATTTTCCAAAATAGAAAATAACAATATTAACTAAAATAAAAGAGAAGGAATGCCTACGTACGTTATGAAGGAATATTATGTTAATTAGGATACAAATTTCGAATACAAATAAAAACATTGTACATGCACACATACACACCCACATATATGCATGTAATATATAGTATATATATATATATATATATATATATATATATATATATACATATCACCATAAGCTGTTATTACAATATTGAACATATTTTCCCAATGGAAAATAACATTATTAACTAACATAACAGAGAAGGTAGGCCTACGTACGTTATGAAGGAATATTATGTTAATTAGAATAAAAATTTCGGAATATTGAATATTCCACTCCACTTGGTTGTCATGGCAGCCCAAGATGCTTATTAATCAAAGTGATTAGACGTCGCGATTTCTGCATTTTTACTATTTGATCTTTCCTAATTGCGTTTAAGTAGCTTTGCACAAACATATCATACTTTAGTACCTTGTGATTTGCTAGTCCGAGATATATTGTCTTTACACGTCTTTTTCCTTGTTTTTATGATTAGTCATGATTAGTCGGAATTTTACAGAACAGGAAGAAGGCCTTTACATTTCCCAATCATAAATATAAAACACAATGAAAGCAAAGTTTGTACAAGGAAAAGAAACATGTGTCATTCAGAGAATGAAGCCGCAACGCTCTGAGGTCTATTCCATGTCGCCGTGGCATTGGCTGTTCCTTTCTCCTAGACATCCATCTTCCATTTCGACCTATCTCTCATCTTCTTGCCTCCTTTTCCTTTCTTTTCTTTTTCCTCTTTTTTGTCCTTTTCCTTCTTCCATCAGCTTGTCTCCAAACCTCACCAACCCTCCGGTTCATGTCAGGAGCCACCGCGCAATTGAAGTGACAGAATTTGTTGGCAAGGACTACAGGACGGTAATTACCTGGATCCCGACAAGACAAGTCACCCGGCCTGTCTTGGCATAGATGGCGCGGATTCCAGAGGACGCGCGCTCGTCCAACAAGACAAGAATGTTTTACAGACCTCACGTCAAGTTCAACCATGGCATCCGAAGTTATGTCATCTTGAAGTCATGTCATAAATACAACCACCCCCCCCCCCCAATTTATTTTGCTACGGTGTTTTCCACATCTGCGTCTGCTTCTGGTACTTCCTTCATCTTCTATTCCAAGCAAAATGAAGACTCAATGGCATGTTACCATCCCGGCTTGCCATCGAAGTTATCCTATTCTTATTTGTGATATCTCTCATCATTTTGCTATATAGTTTGTGAACATTGTTATGCCTTGCACACAGTTCGCTCAAATCTGAATAGTCTGGACGTCTGCATATTTTTTGAGGGAGTGATTTGTTGTTGTTTTGTTTATTAGTATTTGTGTTCTGTGTTATTCCTTTTTGGTGAACACTTGTCGTTGAATATGGTGTATGTCCCTAAGATTTCATTCTGTTGATAAAAGTAGCTACTTAGTATAGTGAAAGAGGTATCTCTTTTTTTGTCTGCACCCATTCATAGTGGTAGGAAGTTTTAAGGAAATTTGAAATTCAAAAATGATGGTAAATGAAGATTAAGATAGTATGGAAGAAATTTTGCGACCAAATAAGATCCTCCGTTTTTTGTGATTTGTTCAGCTGACGTTTGAGTGTGTATTTGATAAACATAATGTGTCTTTTTCAACTAGAATCTTTAAAATGAAATGTATAAGCTTTATAAGTGCTTAGATTTAATGAGCCAAACCGAATTTGCATGATGAAATCATTTACACCCAGTTTCGGTTTAATCGGTATTATTTTTTGTCATTGTCAGAGAAAACAAGATATGATGTTATATGCATAAATTATGATAATTATTTAGCATTGTGGTAAAGCACTTTGTGAAGAGTGTACTCGTGTTGACTTTTTTTTCTGCCATTCCAAACTGACTTCAAAGGAAATTAAACTCAAGATCTCACGCGTGGGCCTGACGGTATAACGATTTGATTGAAAGAGTGCATACCATTTATTAATTTTCCTGACTTGCTTTGATAAATCATAGATCAGACTTACTCAAGATAGTTATCCAATAAAGTATATCTAAACGAGGGAAAAGTCAAAGTGTGACTTTTGTTTATGATGTTTTCAGAAAATGTACGAAATTTTGACAACTTATTCAAAATGTTTCCGACATTTTCAGATGAATACCAATTGAATATATAATGTAAACTGACAAATTGGCAATAAAAGGAATTCCAGGGATTCTTCTTTTGAAAAACAGGGTGCATGATTTCTTTCTTTGCGCACTCAATAAGTGTCCGCCACAAGACGAAATGTTTTCACTGACATTAACGCACGTCGCTCTTGACCTACAAGTCATGCCACAGACAGTTGGAAAATTAAAGGGACTGCACAGCACTGGTTTAGGTGAGGATTCAGCTTGTAATGTTTTGCGCGATACGTAGAAACCACTCTATGAAATGAAGAAGAGCGTACAATTCTTAGGGGAATCAAAAGTTTATTTGATGAAAATCAGTTTTGAAATGACTGAGTTACCTAAAAACAAGGAAAAACAAAGAGATCCTAGTAAAAGTCGTGGCATGTCAATTTTATTAGGATCGCTTTTTGGATATCTCAGTCATTTCAAGGCCAATTTTCATCAAATAAACGTTGAATTCTTCTTGAAATCACATGCACTGTCAGATTTCATAAGAGGTTTCTCATTATCTCACCAAAAAAGTTAAAACCTGAATCCTCACCTCAACCAGTACTGTACAGTCCCTTTAAAGGGGACTTTCACGTATTAACATATATAGCTTATTTCCGCGGGTGCTTTTTGATCATTTTTAGATTTACAGAAATATCACAGATTTGAAAAAGAGACTGAACACATTTTATTGATAAAAAAAATGACTGTATAAACGCAGGCCTACAAGTTAATCTTTGCCGAATTTGTCCAATAGAGAAAATCGTGTAAAGCATAGGTATGATACTGCATTTTACATTCGATGACATTATGAATGACATGTACATCACTTCATTTCAAACTGTTTTGTTTCTTTTGATCTCTCTATACCTACTTTTCTGTATTCTAGTTTATTGTCAATCTTGTTATCTACCTATTCATCTATACAGTTGGCAGCAGAATTATTCAACCCCCTTGCATTTTGGACACTATGGCAAATTAAATAACATTACAATTACTAAATCATATACAAGCGGTGAACAGATAGTTTATTACAAATGCTTGCCTGATCAATAGTCTTTGATTTGCATATAGTTAGAAAATTTGATCATTCATGCATGAAGAAATACAGTCCAGTGAGCACATTATGGTCATTGCAGACCTTTCTGTGATCACTGAAGCATGACGTGTTATGGCGTGATGATCACGATTAATTTCTTTTGTTTTTATGGAATTTTAAATAATATCTTGCCATTCTATACACAACTCTGAGCATTTCAATGGGTTATATTCATTTTGACATGACTTAAACTTTCAATTATTAATATCATGGCTAAACCTCTGTACAAACTGTATGGTGGCAACTTTCACTAGAAATTAGTTCATTTGAATATTTTTGTACAATGAAAAATACCAGTTAAAATATTAAGAATCCTACATCAAATTCAGTCATATTGAGTCACCTATCAAAACATTGAGTGAACAAACCATGTTCAACGAAGCATTTCACGTTACGCTTCAGTAATCACCGAAAGGACTGAAAATGACCATAAATGTGCTCACTGGACCATGTCTCTTTATACATGAATGATCAAAGTTTGTAACTACATGCAAATCAAAGGCTACTGATCTGTTATTTACTTGTCACAAACTATCTGATCACCACTTGTTTGATTTAGTAATAATCAGCAGTTATATTGTAATTCATTATGCCAGAGTATTCAAAATGAAAGAGAGGGGTTGAATAATTTTGCTGCCAACTGTATACACGTTTATCCCTCCCCCTCTATTCCGATAGAGGGAAAACATGAAATGAGTTTAATTTTTTCTGTCTTCTGTTGCTTGTAAAATTTTGCCATATTTATCTACAATCGCTCCGAGGAGAGTAAATCCTATCGGATATTTTCATATATATATATATATATATATATATGTGTGTGTGTGTGTGTGTGTGTGTGTGTGTGTGTGTGTATATGCCTATATGCAACATGATAATGTCACAAATTTCTCAATAAAGGAGATGGTCTGAGAGGGTCATGTATGACAAAAACTGTTTCTGCCACCCAAGCAAATGACCTAGATAACGCCATAAGAATGATAGCATTGGATGAAAAATAAAACAACAACGACCGACAAACAAACAGAAACACACACAAAAAAAATCAGCAAACCGCAGGTTCTGGTCCGTAGGAGGTCGAAACGGACCAGGTTAAAGTGCTGAGAAGTTGATATCGTCAATATTGTTTACCATCGGCGAGAAAAAGATGATAAATCGATGATTAAACCCAAGGAGATAGTTGGTCCGATGCGGGGCTGAATCTGTTTGAGTGTCCTTAAAATTTAACCCTGCTGGCTGGCTCAAAGCCAGGGGCCTACAGAAAAGCAGGTAAGGGTAACTGTAAATTGACCATTTTTATTTCCGTCGAATAACATAAAGATTATACAGTTGTCACGTAATATTCATCTGGGTTTTTTTGTGTTTGTTTGTTTGTTGTTGTTGTTGTTTTTCAAGTGCAGTGCAATTTTGATATAGAGTTGAAATATAAATAGTAGCAGAAAAACAAAGACCCTCTAATATAAGTTGTAAAAGATTGATCGTTTCCCTTATTCGTTTCGTTTATTTCATCTCCAACAAAAACAATTATAAGATTTACTTGAATACACATAATGACACGGCAATGTCATAAAAAGCAAACAAACCAACAAACTGTGAACTGGGATAAAATGCTGTAAGTTGTTAGAAATGGAGATGGAAAATATTAATTGATATATAGAGCTTGAAATCAACGGGTTCGATATACTTATAAGCGATATACTTTTGTATTCGTCGTATGCAACTTACTTATATCGTCACATCACTAAAAACAAACAAACAAACAAACAAACAAACAAACAAAACAGAAAAACGTGTCATTCACCTAAACACTCATATTCTACAAAAATCATGATAATGTTTTAATTGTAGGCTACCTTCCCTTTAAACCATCATCGCTGGTGATATCTAAAGCATTACGATGGTCAATCCAAAGATACAAATTGTTCTTTCTATATAATTTCAAAAGAAACGGGGATTTTAGTGAAATTTTCTATAATGTCGATGGGAGATCGCTGTGGTATGAATATCACAAACTTTGTGTTGATAACAGAAATAATGATAATGAAAACAATACTACTGATAATAATGATAATAACTGCTTCTTTTTAAGCGATTTAAAAGAAACGTGATCACAGCGTTGTTACAACATAGGCCTACGGTATACATACAACTTAATTGTTATTCGAAAAATTAAATTTTGAGTTTCCTTTTAAAAGTTTTTTCATGACACATGATAGACGGAGTTGTTGTGGTAAAGTGTTTCAGATAAGAGATCCAGCATACGAGAATGTACGTTCGACTGCCTTAAAACTCAAAGTTCCCGTATCTTTCTCATGCTTGAGCCCGATTCTAATGAAAATTTTGAGCATTCGTTTTGGGTTGTTTTTTATTTATTTATTTATAGAAAGCACTTGAGTTGTCAGAAATTGTAATTAAGGAATCCTCAATCTCACTACTATAATTTCTCTGAATTTCTTTTCAGCGTTCGTGGTTTAGAAGGGGGAAAATGAAATGTGTGATTATACACCACACATAGCACAATTGTGTGTTTGTCTCACCTCCCTGGTTTAACGAGCTAAGTTTCTATGGGTAGATCACCTTGCTTAGCTATACTGTAATAAGTGATCAAGGGAGACGTATCAATACGTATTTATAAATGCAACTATTGTTGGAACTTGTCTGTATTCGCGCGGTGTTGATGTCGTTGTCCCTCTAACCATTATTATTGATTCGGGTAGATCCAGAAAAAAAGGAAACAACTTTTAACCCCTAACACCAGTTGGGCAGCACACTCTTTAAAACAATTGTGGTCAATGCTACGACGATAGACAAGTCAAACAATCTTTTAACGATGCCCTCTCGAAATGCAGCACTTCTTCGATGTAATGGGTCCTTTATGTACTGATATCGACTAGTTCCAAGAAGTATTTCAACTCAGGCCCCAAAGGCATGAAATGTATCGTCTAGATTCTAAAACCTTGGGATGTAAATAAAATTGTATTTGTTCTTTAATCTTAGAAAGCGTTTGAAATGCCGAGAAAAAACAAAGCAAATTTATAATTTATTCCTCGGACATCTGGACCACAAATCTGGCGAAGCCCGAACCTTTTCAAGTTTCAGAACTCTAAATGGCGACGTGTTACACCGCCAGCTTCGGAACGACACAAACAAGGCCTCTCGGGTCCCTTGTGGCCCGAACCAGTTTGACCCAATGTTGTTCCGTAAGCAGCCAACTACCACTACGGTGATATCCTCGGGGGTGAAAGCTCTCCTAATGGGATACAAATTGAATTTGAACTGGCCTTATGACTAAACGGAAAGAAAAGAAAAAAAAATGAAGGGGGGGGGGGGGCGGGGGGAGAATATTGCAATCCTCAGCCAGAAATCGGCGGAAGTGAGAGCGTTCATCTCCTAGCACATGGTGGCAATCTAGACGAATCCGTCGTCACCATTCCACCACTGTCTTCATTCTATACCAAGGCGAGGTCTTGACATCGACCGAGATGTACATCCTCCTTCTGCGCAAAGACTCTCTTTTGGAGAATTCCAAGTCGTGTTTTTAAAGAGAAAAATTACAGTTTAGTCCCTCGTTTTCTCCCCCCCCCCCCCCCCCCCCCATTTACTATCATCGTGCTTCGACATACATATCGCCCATTTGGTGGAACTAGAAATGATGAAATTGTTTTACGAAATCGCATGTATTTCTCTAAAAGCTTAGTAATGAACTGCACAAAAAATAACCTCTTTCTCCAATGTTGCCTAACAATGTTATATAGTAGGGCCTACTATCATACAAGCAGTCACTATCAACAATACTGCATAGACCTATATACCTATACACACACATAATCATAGGGTTTTTTTTCTTGTTGTTGTTTTTGTTTTTCATACACTTATTCGTCTGTATTGTGCATCACATCATTCATGTTTTGATGTAACCGGTAACATTACTTTAATGTGAGCTCATTTCATATTTTGTTGTAGACACAACCCAATTACTTTGCCCGCGAGGCACAGTTTTCCCAAAACTGTAGTTCCGCGAAATCGGATGTAGCTGTTGAATGGTATTTATTAGAGTCATTAATTCACCTTCAGCGGCGATCATCTTCAGATTTTGTACTTTTCACTGGGGTCGTGGAAAGCTTAGACAGGGGGTGGGGGGGGGGGGGGAGGCAGCCACCTCCTCCCCAATGTCAATGGTCGGTGGCATTGTTGTCTTTAGTTAGGTTCTTCTCCTTCCGCGAGGTATGTAGTGGCCTCTGCCTATTTTACACTATATGTTCATGAAGCGATAGGCGTTCTTTAAAAGACCCTGCAAGAGCTTTGCTTTTCTGTGAAAGCGGAAAAATTATATATGGGAGGCCTTGGAGCTCGATCTCCATACCCCCTCCCCCTAAGAAAAATATTAATGAATGAATAAATAAAAAATATGATGAAATAACAATGATGAACAAAATAAAAACAAAGCAAAACAAAAAGTATGGCCCTCATTACCTATGCTGACGGGTTCAAAAGCAGATCACATTAACCAATACACCGCTTCCTTTTTTCTTTTCTTTTTTGTCTATCGCCGATGATTTTATTTTGACTTTTCACATTTCTGTACATTGAGTCAGTCAAATTCTATATTTCAGAAGTTCCAAGTTGCAGCGCGTCTATATAAAGGGTATTTGAATTTGCCATTAGATCTGCACTACGCACAGACCTCACTGGATTTCCCTTCGTGTTGTCAACACGTATTAAATGTCCACTCCTCTTTATTTCTTGATCAAATTATATGTATCATTGAAATAATGTAAGGAGTGGAATCATGATTTTTGTGCGAACTTAAGTGCAAGAATTAGGAAAACTGCAGTGAGTGTGGGCTCCTTTATTGTCTCTTTCTAGTGTGTTGATCAATATCACTGTTTAATGGCATTGTTGAAAAAAAAAATATACCCAAAGAATACGAACATTCAAAATTCCGTACCTCTCTTCATCTTTGCCCTATGTTGCTCTGATGAGTTTGTGGCTACCGGGAACGTGGAGTGGTAAATGTCATTTTTTTATTTGTTCAATTATCGTTGGATACATTCTAACTTGATTTTAATTACTTCAATGTTAATGTTGCGCCCGCGAACATGATATGAATATGCAGATCAGGGGAGTGTTTCTCCTAGCCTCCTGCTCGTCAGGCGCTGGAGTTGAAGATGACAATAATTCGTATTTGAGATATCAACTACCAAATCTGTATTTGTACTTTTTTTCGAAAGAAATATCCCTCGCTGGCCTTGTTTTTATTGTCATATGCTCCGGACCAGTTTTTGATTTGATTTGATTTGATTTTTGAATTTCTTTTTCATACGTAAATGAAATACAAAGTCAATTATTGAACGAACTAATTGAGCACAGTATAATCTGAATCTGACAGTTAAAACAGATAAATGATTAATTCAAATATCCAACATTTTCTTTTTCTAACGCAATGCAAAATGAAAACAAACAGGCATATTTTATGCATATATTTATGCAAACATAGGAACCCGTATATCTGTCATTCAAAGACAAATTAAGCAACTCTGGATATAACAGAAATACAGGAGACCATCATCATAAGCAATCGCTTGACGAGGCTGTGTGTTATTTGTTTGTGTCTGGTGTTTGGAGTTATTTTACTAAGATAGTACTTAAATGCTTTTGAGCAAGCTACGGATAGGTGTACTTCCCCTCCAAAAAGATTAGGTAACGAGGATAAGGTCTCCGTAGTGTTTTGTTCTGTTTCTTTTGTTTTGTGTTTTTGGAGGGTTGCGCTTTTTATTTTTTCTGTAAGAGGATATATATATATATATATATATATATATATATATATATATGTATACATATACATACATTATAATTATATTCTCATTTTTCCTGGGCCCTGTTTCATAAAGCTGTTCGTAAAGTTACGAACACCTTACGAGCGACTGGTGATTAGTTCTGATGTTGCTATACTTAATCAGAATTTCCATAATTCAGCACAAGAACTGATCACCAGTCGCTCGTAAGTTGTTCGTAACTTTACGAACAGCTTTATGAAACACCCCCCTGGTATCTAGTTTTTGTTATATGTGTGGTAATGTATATGTTATTATGTAATGCTTGGTTTTATTGTTAATATGACTTGACTGATTTGTTAGCTGTTATGCTGTTCGTTGTTGTTGTCGTTGTCGTTGTCGTTGTCGTTGTCGTTGTCGTTGTCGTTGTCGTTGTCGTTGTCGTTGTCGTTGTTGTTGTTGTTGTTGTTGTTGTTGTTGTTGTTGTTGTAACACTGTCTTCACGGCCTCTCTGAAAAACAGCTTTACCTGGCTGATTGGGGGGCATTTTATCCCGTGATTATATAAAATGATACGAACAAACGGTACGAAGGTACGGCAACTATGTTATAGCAGGGAGGTGTCTCACCTCCCTGGATACAGTAAAGGCCTCGGCCAGGGAGGTGTGAGATTCTCACCTCCCTGCCTCTGCACACCGAGCATAAATCACACAAAAAAAAATACTGTAGGCCTATATTTTTATGTCAAAATCAAGTGCAACAAAATCACCAGTTGAAGATCTATTTTGTAACAAATTTGTTAGCGGAGAAGTGATATATGTCCTTGGTCTCAAGCAGTTGTCACCCCTTGATCCCTGCCCTCTGTAGGTCCCATACGTTTTTTTTTTCATTTTAAGCTACATGTTTGAATGAGATTAGCCCAGGCTATATTAATTGAAAGGATCAAGATCAGCCGAGGATACAATCCTGATCGATGAACAGGCTCTGACCTACAGCATCGTTCCGGAAAAGTAAAAGTAAGTAAGTAAAGTAAGTAACAGAACTAGACAATTCCAAAAGGAATTTGGCGCACCATAGCAAAAAAACCTGAAAGTTGCCGTTACCGTGTTCTGTGTGCCGAGGCCGAAAAGAGGAAATTGCGTGCCCGGTCTCTCTGCATTCTCTCATCCCTCCATCTGTTATGGACACATGATGGTGTTTATTTTGTTCTTGTTCTTGTTTTTTCCTTCCTGGGGGTGGAATGAGGGATGGAAAGGTGGCCTCTGGAAGGAAATAATGGTAACAAGATTAGAACATTCCCATGGCTCATATTAGGGTCCACGTCTGTCGGGTGTGCGTAGGCGGTGGTATCCGGGGGGAGAAACTCAATTTACATGAAATTACAAGAAATCGTTTTTTAAGAACTTTATAATCAACCTTGAAGTGAAATGCCAACATTTTCTTGTGTTGATTTTAAAGACTAGACAAATGATTATGATGATTGTATTACTCTGTTTTACTTTGTTTTTGGACATCTAAGAAATTCAAGACCGATTTTCATCGAATAAAGGGACTGTACAGTACTGGTTGAGACCTAATTTCAGGTTTCTAACATTTTTAGGTGAGATAATAAGAAATCTCATACGAAATATGAAAGAGCATGCAATTCTATGAGGAATTCAACGTTTATTTGATAAAAATTGGTTTTGAAATGGCTGAGATATCCAAAAAAGAGCGATTCTAATAAAGTGTGGGACCCACACTTTGGAACGATCGCTTTGTTTTATTTTGTTTTTGGATGTTTCAGTTTTTCCAAACCCGATTTTCATCAAATAAACTTTGAAATGCTCTTAAAATGGTATGCTCTATGCTATATCATAAGTATTTTTTGGTATCTTGCAAAACTTTAAAAGCCCAAATTCTCATCTCAACCAAAACTGTACTATCCCTTTAAACATTTCCTCTTAGAATTGTATTTATTTTATATAAGTGGGTTCTAATTATCTAGCACAAAGGTAAAACCTGAATCCCCATCTCAACCATCCCTTTTCCATCCCTTTAAAGATTAACTTATTGTGTACAGCTTCGGAGGTATAAAACAGCAGAGACAACTGTGAAAACATTGATCAGTCGCAGTTCATCATCCAATGCAACGTCTAACAACGTGTTGAATAGCAAATTGTTGGTTCCGAGCGCAAGAAAAGCAACGACAGCAGCAACTTACGAATAAGATGTTTACACATGCTAGGAAAGAAAACACCCTCAAAACTGAAACGAAATGCGCCACATTCGTTAAAACAAAAGTGAAGTGAAAAGTGAAGTCACATACAACAAGTATTTTGAGTTAAAGACCTGTCGCGTTGGAAAACATGGGTGGTCCGATTGAATCGAGTCGACTTCAGTCGAGTTCAGTCGAGATTCTTCGGCTGTGTGTGTACTCACTTTGAAATCAGTGATAAAGCTATACACATTGGTTACGATGATTCCCGAATATATCCGAGCCGCGCCAGTCTTCCAACTCCATGGTATCCCCACGCTACACCGGGTTAGCAATCGGGAGGAGTGAGGGGGCGTGGGGCAAGAGAGTAAGTAGCTCCATCTCCCGGGAGTAGTAACCGAGGACTCTTATATACCAGATGTCAGACACCGATATGTCAAAGCCCAGGAAGATACAGCCATGAACATTCACCGACTTGCCCCGGTGATGAGCTATCAATTCATTCTTCTGTTCTTGTGCTTCTTCCAATCTAGTGTCTGTAGATAAATTTTGATTAGCTTACATCAGTTGTCTGCAGTTCGGGGAATGACGCAGCTTTTGTGAAAACTTTTTTTTTCAAGATAGCATCGTACGCACAGGACTACAATTCGAACACACTGTCAGTGGTGTCTGCCTTGAAGTGGTTGATATCTTTATTATGATATATAACTTGAATAGCAAAAATGAGATTAAAAAAAAATCTGACTGACATGAGAAGTTCGATGATTCTATAGGCCTGTACACAATCCACCGATAGTGAGATCACCATCAACCTCACGTCATATGTTTGCCCGGTTTTCCCTCTCACCGTTCATCGTTTCAAGTTCATTATCCTGATAAAGCAGTGATATGGGAGTTACAAATAAAGCGTCATGTAACTGTTTATACATATAGGCCATATCAATGATACAAGAATTGATACACTTCTACTCCCAGTTCTCGATGCGTACACATCTCCTTCTCTGTTGTAGGCCTATCCTGATCTCTAAACCGTGTCTCTCACACTGCACATCAGGACACCAACACATCATAACAGATGCCAAGAATGCTACAACTATTTGTCCGGAAATACGTACAAGTGAAAAGATGGTGCTAGGGTTGTTGTGGTCTGCAATAGACAGGATATGCTGAGAACATAATCGGGATCTATCGATGGCAGCCGCATCCAGATCCATCGGAGTAACCCCTTTCCTTACTATCACCCGACATTGCCAGATACACATTCAAACACCCGATTCCAAAAAGGAAAACAGGTGGGAATAGCATCTTGCGTCTAAAGGAGAACTCGGCGTGCAGAATTCAAAGCCAGGACCTTCTGTTGAAAAAAAAAAACCAAAACAAAAAAAAACAGTGCCTTATTGACTCTGCATAGCGCTGCTGGCTTACAGCTCTCGGCTCTTCATGCCCTTTTACTCCCTAATCATATACTTGTGGATAGTGAAAATATTCTTTCTGTAAGTGACCAAGTTGAATTTCAGGGATTAAAATCGTACAGGGCATCTTGTTCAAAGACTAGAGCGAAAAAGAAGAAGAAGAAGAAGAAGAAGAAGAAGAAGACAAGAGCAACCTTTCTCAATGTTTCTCACTAGACGTACTGTCCCCGATTGTTTCATCGTGTCATTAGCTTATTTTTTGAGGACACTGCTCTCTGTGGAGGATTCAATCACTCATCTCACGATCTGATCCCACCATGATGTCAGTGTTTTTTCATTACCTTCATGTCTGCATCCATCTCCTGATGATCTGACGATATGGGAGCAGCAGCACCCGGGGGATCGTCCAACCGGTAACCGCGGGAATGATGGCTCGTATGTGTGCGATTGTCACGTGACTTCCCTCGGGACTTTCCCCCATCCCAACAATACTATGCGTCGAGACGTCAACATCCACGTGACAATGGTGCGGTTATAGGTAATAGCAGGAGATTCCCTACAGATGTCCTGGAATGCGGAAAAGAAGTTCCACCGAGAGAAGACCTGTCAGTTCTGACACATTAATTGGGGCAAAATGCGCTCAGCATGCTGACGGAAGGGGCAAGAAATTTACCCTTCCCCCTTCACACAAACACACATACCCTCACACACACACACGTACACACATAACGACACAAAGAGACGAGAAAAATCTGTTTCAACTATTACAGTGTACCTATTTGAAGGCTCTAATCCTGCTAATTTTCCCCAGCATATGCTTGATTTATGATTAACATCAAACAGCTTATCTTCTTGCCCAATGTTGTGCTATTCTTTCTCTCTGTCCCTCACCATTTCACTCTCTCTTCCTCCCGCCACGTTTGATATCCTCTCCTTGCTTCTCCTTCTCCACCGTTTTTCTATCTGCCCGTCTTTTTTTCCTTCCTCTTCTTTCCTTACAAACCTACAAATGCTGATAAAAGTATTCATGTACATGAAAGTAACACTTCACATCTTACATTTCATAATCTCACAAGCGCGCGCACACACACACACACAATGCATCATAGCTGTCATTTCCATGGCAACAGTCAGACATCAACAAAACAGTCGTGTGTACAGAATTATGTAAGTCTGTCACAGTGACAATTATCATCACAAGTAATTGTTGTAACCCCTACATGAAAATGGGCCGAAAGACAGTTCAGCTAAGCCTTCTACAAGCATATAATACATTAGTAGTATGAACTCTCTTCCACCAGGCACATGACACACAAGTAATCAATGCATTACTCTGGAAATATTATTTTGTAACAAGTACATGACTTATCATCTCTGAAAGGTTTGATACTTTATTGGCAAATACGTTTGCTGACAAAAGAAAACAAACAAGTACATACATGAACGAGAACAAACACACACCAATACACCACATGCATGCTTAAAAATACAGGGAGAGTGAGAAAGAGAGTGAGAGAGAGCGAGAGAGGGAGAGAGGAGAGAGACGAGCATGGCTCATAAACTTATAAGACTATGTACAGTACAGCAAAAAGGCAAAAGAAATACTGCTTCTCCAGGGCAGTTTCACTCAAGTCGGGATGTTGACAGGAACAAATAGTACCTTTTGATAATGTTTTACATGTACAAGATTCATTGCCAAGAAAAAAGGGGGAAAATCAACAAAAACAACAACAAAAAGTCCATCAAATGTATACAATCACACAGGAAATGAAACAAAAAAAAAATGGATGCAACATAATACATATACACTCAACTGGAGAACCTATAACATACTCTTAACCAATTTCAAAATAGACTGGAAAAATCTTATTTGCATACCTAATTTTCATATACAATGGGGTTGTGGGTAGGGGGATAAAGAATGTGTTAAAAATATTAGAAAGCTGCTGTAATCATATTCACAATTTACAGGCAAAACTTTTCTTTTTCTTATATATTAAACAAATTTTCTTGTACTTCAAATATATATATATATGCTTGTGTTGTCAAAGAAAATACCATGTTGACACACACATTATGCTACAACCTCTGAAATTACAATGTGATAAAATAGACTTTCATCAAAACACTTTGTTTACGTCTGAGAATACAACAAATGCTATTGGTGCATAGCAACCACACATAATTACATATGAAAATATGGCGTACCAATTTATCCATTCTACGATTAACTCATGGGCATGAATGCTATCTGATCGAAGGTATGCAACCATCGTGTAAGATAACTGCGGTGCTTTCGATGCATGTCCACAAAGAAAAAAAAAAATACACAGAGTATCAGCTTAATGATATGCTCATTCTAATACAACCGATACATGATTTTACTTAGCATATGGCACTGAAAAATTGTGCGTGAAAATATCACTGCCTGACTTGATTTCATCATTTCAAGTTACTGTAACCCCCGAGTGAATATTTTATTCAAGTCTTACCAGAACACGATTGTCTGAAAATTAGCACAAATTGCCCATCAAGGGGGCCAGTGGTGGCTTTCCCCCCAAAAAAAATCACCAATTTCTATTGCAGGAGAAGAGAGAAAAGCTTTTAACCCACACTGATCCCTTACAGCTTTCAACACTCGGCTCACAGAGCAATCTACACACACACACAATGATAACGTTTTTTTCTGCCAAGACAAATATCTCTCTGTATGATAAATACTTTTCATCTTTCTTTCTTTTTTTTCTCTATCTTAACTCTTCATTGCAGCACAAAACGGAAATTTCAATAATCATAAACTTCTATTGTACATCGACTCCAAACAAAAGTAAAGTCCTTAGTCTCCAAATTGGCAACACAATATTTCTGTACTCTACTAAGTGACCTATGAAGCACCATCCTAGTCATCAGAGTCCAATATTACCGCAAAATTAAACAAACGAAACAAAACCTTTCAGTCACAATATCTCTAAATATCCATCGCTGTTACAGATGAGATGGAAACAAAATTAATACTGGCATAGAAAACCTTCATATTTACAACACTACATGAAATTCCACTCTACAAAATTATTTCTTTTTACTAGTAAAGAAGATGCTCATTTTTAAAAACTTTACAGTGAGGTAACTAATACAAAAGTGTTCACTTTATACAAGAAAGAAACCTATCATTTCAGGCTGTGTATAAGTAGCTAATACACACCAGTAATAACAAACTGTACAAATTTGTTGACCATACAACTGAAATGAATATACAACATGTCTAGTTTGTCTGCCATGCTCATAAGCAAATGAGTATTTACAGAACATTCAACTTACCTAAGAACAAATACAACAATAAAGACATCCATTGCATGATAAAGTGGCTATTTCATCTGCTTTCTTTTCTGCTCAGCAAATCATATTTACCAATTCTCTGCACCAAGAAAAAAAGAAAGAACAAATACACTATAAGATGTCAGTTTCATACTCCAAGTGTATTTACAGATATCTACACGAAAGGGAAATATTTACATGTAAATGTACAATATATACAAAATATGGAGGAATGACTTGATTGAGAACATGATTGATTGATGAATATTCAATAATGTAACTTGTCTGAGGCACTGATATATATATACTCATATATATATATATATTTATATGTTCACGCAGAAGAAAACTGCCCTACATGCCTCCTTTCAGCATTGGCAGCAGAATTACAATTTGACATGATACACACACAGTGCAATACGTGACACGCACAAATTATATGTATCTTGACAGAAATATGTACAAACAGATGTGTGCTAAAACATTAACATTTCCAATATTTGTTGTAATGGCTATGAAAATCGCAAAACATTCGCAATTCAATTCCACGCAGAAATTTCACTCTACGTTGCCACACGGGAAAGAGTGGTAAATTGACGAAAGAGTGGCAAGGTCATAAACAAACACTTGGGGGGGGGGGGGGGGGGCGATTTGCTGCTGCCTGGCTGGGAGAATACCAAAGCATGCTCTCATTTCCTACAATCACATCCTATGTCCAAAAATTGAGCAGGAATTACAGTTTGTTGAAAAGCAATTGAGTGCTGCATGCTTTTCACACATTCCACATAATCGGAACTCTGGCGAACAGCAGAGCAGCCTTATGGGCAAGGAATACATTTTCAAACCAAGCACCAAAACGGGTTGAATCCAGGATTTTTCGCAGCTGTGTGTTTCAGACAGGTATACAATGAGAAAAAAAAAAAAGATACCTGTGATTAACTGTTCTTGTTGACAATATCCGACATCAAAAAAGCTTTTATCACTGCAATTACATGATTTTTTTTTCTTTTAGAAAATGAATGTACCGAGTCAAATTTGAAAGAAAGTGATATGCAAGTAAGCCAAAGCTCTCCGAGGATACTAGAGAGTCCTACACCCTTTGTTCCTTGGGTTTTCATGATTTATTACCAGGTATTCAAACATTTCAGTAGAAAGATGGAAAGAACACGTACGGCTTACAATTATGAGTTGTATGATGCAGCCATTGATTGAGTAACATGATCAGATAGCACATCTGTGATACACACAATAAAGAGCCTCTTCCTTTATATTAAATATTTCTTGGGGCATGAGGTGGGGAGGGGGGGGGGGGGGGGGTGTGAGGTTCCGTCTGTTTTCATTCAGGGTTAATGCATGATAGACAGCCTTTTTCATCAAACTAATGCCAAGCACATAATCACCGAAATCGTGATCTATTCATCTAGTAAATCAAAATGAAAGAGGAAGCGCAGAGACCACGGAAAGAGGAAATGAAATTTTGCGTCCACGGTTTTCCTGCAACTGAAGCACAGCAGTTCTATCTTGCCATAATGAGATTGCATGCTTACTCAACTAATATATTCTCAGCTACTAGCACCCCCATCCCCTGTAGTGAAGACATCTAATGTTCACGGTGAGGGTTGACAGACTGCAGGAGTAAAATACGGTGGTCCCTAACACGCCTCCACAATCATGGCAACATCTTGAAAACTTCTTTATTGCTCAAATAGGAAAATAAAAAGGAGTACTATTTACTGTGGATAGACAGTAGATTCTCTCTGCTCTTTGTCTGGATAAGCAGTCAACTCTTTGTAACACAATGAGAGTCGATTCATCGTGCGGGCCCAGCGTTCTGATTCCAAGATGGCTGACATGAGACGCGGTCACGTGATGAGCGTGGCGACATCAATTCATCCACTTGCGACAGTTGGGCGCCTTGCACAGACACGGAATCTTGTTCTGGACATCCTCCAGTTCGAACTTGTAGTCGTAGGTCAGCTGCATTTTGGATAGGTAACATGAATGATGATACAAACAGTATTACAATCAAAGCATCAGACCATTGTGTATTGTTCATCACTGAACAACATTGTGGTAAAGTCCTTATTTATTGCAACACAAGGATGCAATACACTCACAATGACTGCGCTTCCCTCAAACGGGTACTTCCTCTGGCCAATGCTAATGGTGTAAACTGTCTATGAAATAATCATAGCTCATAACCTTCATATCAATCCGAATGTCATTTTCACAGTAACAGAGGCATAAAAACTATTTAAAAAAACCCACCAAAAATATCCTATCTAAAACTGCAACTCTTGTAATTACAGGATCATGTCTCATGTCATCAGAATCTTAACCAGATCCTTTTATCTTTGAACATTTTCATGGAAGTTTGGGGAGCTAACTACAGAGGGCAATCACTGTTAAAATGCAAAGGATTATCAACAGCTAACCCTTTGGTAGTCGATTCTGCTGGGAAAGAAGAAAATACATATGATTCAATGAAATCTGCTGTGTAAGTCAATATTTACATCTACTATGCAAGAGGACAATGAGGAAGGGAAATTTCAATGCGTCCACCACAAGGATGGCCTTTAATTTGAGCCAGATCCCTCTGGTATTGAAGATGTTGATGGGTTTCCAATGAAATCATTGCAAACAAATTTTATCAACTGGGTCAACAGCAAGTTATCAACACAGACAGACAGGTACAGACGGATGGAGAGAAATGGGAGAGAGAGGGACTTTAGCCACGGTCACACTAGCAAAACATTGCACAGTTTGACTTTGAGAAGTCTGCGTGATGTTTCGTCGTCCATTCATGCTGGTGGCATAACTTGCTGAAGTTTCTGTTCTCAAAGTTTGGGTCACTGGTGTGCATGTGCAACATAGAAGAGGCGCACACCGTCTGACAGCTAATAGTGGGGCAGATATGTGAAAAAAATGCTCACATCCGGCGGAAAGTATGAAATTTTGCATATAGGGGTATTTTTGAGGCGCTGATTTCAAAAATTGCCGGATCCAGGAGATCTGATCACGGGGTCGGCCGCCATTTTGAATTCCAAAATGGCTGCCGTCAAAGATCCCTATCTTCAGTTCTGAATGACATTAGCCATTGGAATTTGATATATAAAAGCATGAAGATATGATGACTTCAATAACAGACTTACTTGATATGTCTGACAAGCTGCACGGCAGCCAATTTGAATTTAATACATATCTGCCATGTTGGAGTGTTAAAAATCTCTATCTCGGGTTTGTAAATTAGGCTACCTGATTGAGCCCGCGTTTGTAACTGATAGAGTGCGCGCTGATGTATTTACATTGTGACGTCGGTGAAAGGTGCATTATGCTTCCTTTTTTCTGCACTTTTTGACATGCCCGTGAATGTTAGTCGTGATGTTTGTCTTCGTAGCCACATTGGAATTCAAAATAGCAGGCATTGCGTTTGTCAGATACATCACATCAGTTAATAGTTTAACTCAGTATGTTAAAATACTTGTTTACACCTAATTTCAGGGTCACTCACCACTTAAAAATCGAGATAGAGATTTTGAATATTTCGTCGAGGCGGCCATATTGGAATTCAAAATGGTGGCCATTCGATGTTTGTCAGACACTCCGAATCAATCTGTCATCAAATTCAATGTGTCAAAACGCTCATGTGTACCAAATTTTGGTGCCACAGGTCATTCAGAACTGAAGATATGGATCTTTGAATTTGTTTTGTGATGGCGACCATATTGGAATTAAAAATGGCGGCCGACCCCGTGGTCAAATCTCTTGGATCCGGCAATATTTGAAATCAGCGCCTCAAAATACCCCTATATGCAAAATTTCATACTTTCCGCCGGATGTGAGCATTTCGACCAATTTTTGTTACATATCTGCCCTACTATAATGATTGTGACGTAATAAAGCATACACTGCTATGACGGCACACCCAGTTTCAGTTGCGTGCGTCCAGACTGCGCTGACTTCGAGAAGATTTGCAGGGGTTCAGGAAATTTCCCTAGTTTGAGAGGGAAGTTTCGCGAGAAGTTTTGCAAGAAGTTTTCTGGACGTTTGCCTTCACACTGGCAAAACTTCAAGAACTCAAACTTTAGAGTGTTTTGCCAGTTTGCCCGCAGCTACAGAGAGAGGGGGAGCATGACAGAAAGAGAGCAAGGAAAAAGAAGGGAACATATCCTCACCTCTTCTCCTTTCTGCAGTCTCCTGGAAGAGATAATGATGATTTTCTTCTGGTCCTTGTCAAAGTTCACCACCTCCGCCACGCAGTTCGGGTTGCACGAGTGGTTGATGTACCGTGCCGGGTTGCCGCTGCGCGTGGCGTCCACCACGGTGTTGTCGTCGAGCCGAAACATGTAGACGCCGCGGTTGGCTTCCTCGTACTCCCGCTCGCACTTGTTGGCCACCTCGTTGCGGATCAGCGTGCCAATGTACTCAATGACCATGGTGTGCTTCTCGATGTCGTGGGCGGCGTACAACCCTAAGCCCTGTTCAAATGTTAGATAGCACCCCAAAATCAGACTTCTCTCATCAGCCTCTGCCTTTCACCTATTTCCTAACCCTTTAGGACTTCGATGACTTTTTTTCTTTTTGTGTTTAATTCTAAACAAAACAGACACCCCAAAATCATGTGATTATTTACACATATCATACACATCTTTTTGATAACCAAGGGCCCTGTTGCCTAAAAAGATGCAATCAGACATAAGACAGAAAATAAAACTTAAGTCAGGTATCAGCCAATCACAGATTTAAGTTTGATATTCTGACATACATGTGACCTCAATTTTTTTGCAATAGGGCTCTATTCACAAAGATGTACAACATCATATTCAAAATAGGTGATACCTACAGGGCACAATCAATACAGCAAAATCGAAGATAAATACTCCTATGCTTCCATAAACGTAGATAAACTACCTTGTGGAAGACTAGCAGCTCCATTTCACAACTTGGAGTCTGTTTGATTGTGTTCCCTCTCATAAACTGCATTACATGCGGTTCTCTTGATGAATCTGGGAATTATGTCACTGATATCACTGTACTAGCTTATAGTCAATTTCCTTTTGTTTGAGTGTCTTCCAAATCCAGTGGCAAAAGACAAGCTCCAAGTTGCATAGTATCCTTTCAGTAATGAAGTACAAACACCAGTATCCCTTGAGCAAGTGCATTTCTTTGTAATCTGTTAGAACTGACCTTCCTACTTGACAACGATTCTATGCATGCTACAGTAAATGCTACAAATAGTTGAAAGATGATAAGAAGTGGTTTATTTCCGCACCTGGATCTGTGAGCGAGCCAAGTAGACGTTGGTCTTCCACTCCGTCTTGAGGCGCTTGTACTGCGAGGACTTGGAGTGGACAAACTGCTTGTTGTACGGCGACGCTACCTCTCCAGCCAGGGTGGTGTGGAAGGAGCGAGACGTGGTGTTGCTGGTTAGTGTGTGAGGTCTGCAAAGCAGGAAATGGAAACCAGGGTACAAGTATTGTAGATTTTGATGATTTTGTCTCCAAATTAGGTATCTGCATTCAGCCAAGTATTATATATTTTGGGTGTTTTCACAGGCAGTTCTTGCCCCAAAGCACTGAGACTGAACTGTGGACATCTAAAGATCACCAATGTGCATGATCTCAGAGCAAAGAAGTATGCAGGCGAGTATATTTTTTCTCACTAGCTGCACGTTGCACAAAGCACACAAAAAATTTGCACAACACAAATATTCCGTGTGTATTAAGTATTCAGGAAATACTCCTGGATGGAATCCTAAAAACTGTAACAGCAAAGCAGAAAGAAGACATTTCAAATTTGCAACTACACTTCCGAGAGATACACAGCAGACCGGGCTTACCTCTTGAGGTGAGTCTGTCTCCGCGGTTCGGCCCTGGCACAGCCCGTCGGGTTGACTGCCAGAGGCAGGTCTATGAGCGGTGAGCGGCCAAAGCGGAATGTATAGTGCTGGATCAGATCCACACCAGGAAGCTGTGAGGAGGCAAGAAAAGGGGGAGAAGGAGTCAGCCATCAGTATCACAGTAATTCCCAGCATTACTGACCACAAGTTGCCAAGACAGAGTGCACACTGTTCAGTGACCTGCTTTGGAAGATTGGTTGCTCGTTTCATTTTCCCTCTGCAAGCATTGATCAACTGCTTAACTGTCCCAAAATCCTTAGTAAAGGACTCTTACCCTGAAAGTGAACAAGCACAACTGAGTTCTTACAAAAGGGGCTTTAAAAGAGATTTTCTTGTTTGTTAAACTTTGGGCTTCTTTTCACTACCTCTTGGAGCACTGCTCTAGAGCAATGCTGCTACTTTCATGATTTTGAATGACATCTTATTACCTTGACAACAAAGAAAGGTCCTGCAGAGTGAGCCATAGCTTTATGTGAAAGTACATGTAGTACATATCGCAAATTACGACTAGATAATGCCTTTCACGTGATGGGGTCTAAGGTAAAACACTTTGTGAAGTTTGACCTGAAAGCATTAACAGCACCTCAAACTTTGGTGCCAGAACAAGATACTGACCGACTCGGTAATCCTCTGGATGGCCGGCTCAGTGAGGCCAAAGAGATCCTCCCCGGTCAGGAAGGTTGGGAAGAGTTTCAGCATGTCGGCATCTCGCCTTAGCTTGGCAATCTGCTCAAGGACCTTGTACCAAACGTCTAGCAGGGAGGAGGGACACAGAATAGATACATGTAAAAATCACAATCTAAGCATAAATCTGTACGAATAGAATCAATCAACACATCTTGAATATTTTGAAGCTTAAATCACTACTATCCGCTACCATTTACACCTTGATATTGTTAATTCTCGATGACCAAACACTCGCATCAATATTGTCAAAACGGTAATGAAAGACATCCAAACAAGTTTAAAGGGGGCACATGCACTAGAGCTTTTTTTTTTTTGTAAAGCTGATGAACAATGTCATGATGGTTTCAAAGTATGCTAACTCACAATCGGGTCTGAGCTGTATCAAGCTGCTGTGAAATAATGTAAGAATTTAGCTTTCCTACACAAACTTGTCACATTCAGTAATCCAAGAACCAAGAAATTTTGCATAGATTACAACAAAAGAATTCAGCACGCTTCAACAACATCCACCCATAGATTGAGAAGAAACCCATCTGGATAAGAACGTAAGTTTGACAGACAAAGAGTCTCTGTACGAATTAAATCATTTCCAACTCACTCCTGGGCGTGTCAGCCTTGTAGGTGACGTCCTCGTGGCCCTGCTCAATGATACGGATGCTGAACTCTGGGCGCCCATTCTGGTCCTGGATGGTGCAGGAGTAGCTGCAGCGCTTGTTGGTGTAGCGCATACTCCAGTAGAGACGGATGCTCTCATATCCGACCTGGTGAGAGATAACGTGGAGAATGAGGATAGAAGGGATGGCCTCCAAACTACATAACTACTGGGTGCAATTTTCAGTGGTCCTCTTTGCAAGCCCTCCATACTTCTTAAAAACGGAGGAAAATATGTGGCTAATACGCACCAAGTACGCGTCAAACCTTAAATCAAATTCTACCCATTAATAGCAGGTACGGAGACGACCAAGTCAGTCTTCATCAAAATCCTTTTTTATTGTCTCTGAGTAATTTCCATGTCCCTTAGCAGTCTTACAAGCATGACCAACTTCAAGAGCAGTTTGAATTTTCAGTTATATCAGTACAAATCCAAAAATCGCTAATGACTTTTGCTACACCCACTTTTATTCCTCCCCCCCCCCCCAAAAAAAAAAAAAATGTATTCGTAATGCACACACATAAATGGATGATTATCCTGAAATTTTCATGTTTTAACTAGAAATATCACTGAAGGTGATTAATACCCCCGCCCCGTGACGAGTCTTACCCAAGGAATGATCTTTCCTTGATCTTCTGCCATTTAAATGCCGTTACCATGGCAACGCAGCTTCCGACACGTCCGAAAAATATGTCTTGCACATCTTCCCACCAAGACTATTGTGTGTGCCACATTTCATAAGCTTTTGTCAAAAACTGAGGAAGTAGTTCAATCCACAAGATCTTTCCTTGATCTTCCGCCATTAATATGCCGTTACCATGGCAACGCAGCTTCCGACACGTCCAAAAAATATGTCTTGCACATCTTCCCACCAAGACCAATGTGTGTGCCACATTTCATGAGCTTCAGTCGAATACAGAGGAAGTAGTTCAATCCGCAAGATCTTTCCTTGATCTTCTGCCATTTATATGCCGTTACCATGGCAACGCAGCTTCCGACACGTCCGAAAAATATGTCTTCCACATCTTCCCACCAAGATCAAGGTGTGTGCCACATTTCATAAGCTTTGGTCAAAAAACTGAGGAAGTAGTTAAATCCGCAAGATCTTTCCTTGATCTTCTGCCATTAATATGCCGTTATCATGGCAACATACTTTCGGGTACTGTCAAAAAATGCATCTTACACATCTACAACCAAAGGCACACATCTGTACCAAGTTTCATGGAAATTGGGCAAAAACTGAGGAAGTAGTTTGCAACACAAAATTTTCCATCATTTTGGCTCATAATATGTGAGCTGTTACCATGGCAACATACTTTTTGTCACTGTCAAGAAATGTGTCATGCTGACCTATATCCTAAGACAAACATTCAATATGAATTCCATGAGAATTGGAAGAACACTGATGAAGCAGTTTTGCCATGAAGCATTTTGCCCTATATTTTACCAATAACATGCCGTTACCATGGCAACGCACTTTTTGCCACTGCGGAAATATGTGTCTTGCACATTAACATATTCAGATGAACATCTGTACCTAATTTCATAAAAATTGATCAAAAACTGTGGGAGGAGTTCGCGACGCAAGATTTGTACCCATTTTTGCCCATAATATGCCGTTACCATGGCAACGTACTTTTGGGTACTGTCAAAAAATACGTCTTGCACATCTACAACCCAAGGCACACATCTGTGCCAAGTTTTATGGGAATCGGTTGAAAACTGAGGAAGTAGTTCGCGACGCAAGATTTGCAACGGACCGCCCGCCCAACCGCCCGCCCGACCGCCCGCCCGACCGCCCGCCCGACCGCCCGCCCGACCGCCCGACCGCCCGACTTGACCGACCGACCGACCGCCCGACCGTCCGCTGATTCCTATGTACCCCCTTCAAACTTCGTTTGGCGGGGGTATAATTACCATCATGCAACAGACCTAAGAAGGAAAAGCTGATGATTCCTTTGGGTTTATATTCATCTCCCTAAAATAACTTGTCTCTGTGAAATATGCAACTGCTCAGCCACTGAAAGGAATCATGACTTGTGCGGGCAACTTACTGGGTAGATGGAAGTGAGAGAATGGAACAGATGCATCTGGTGAGGTAGTAGCTGGCCTAGAGACTGGAAGACAAGACTGCCGACGCGCAGAGTGAACTTTCGGTCGGTCATTGTCATGATGCTGAGCAGGAGAACAAAAAATGATACTAGTAAATCACACAAATATATACAGGGAGAGTGTATAGTCACATAGACCATTCCTCCACTGTTACATGTAAGATGCATGTTCAGATGCAGCAAAATTCCAATAAAATATTTTAGTGACTTCACGCAGTAATGGACGATAAGAAGCTCATCTCTAAAATGTCTTCCAAGGCGAGTATTGAAAATACTCCATAAAACAAATGCAAAGCAAAAAAATTAAAAATAAAAAATAAAAAGGGATAAATATAGATAGTGATTTTAACACACACACATAATATGTGTGACTGTGCATCACAAAACCAACAAGTCGCACCCCTTGATTTTATGTGAGGACTCGAAAAAGGTGAAATGGGTCAACTAAGCCTTGGTTTTTTCATGTTTTCTGGGAGAGCTATTCTTCTTCTACATTAATCTGTAGTTAGGGATCATAAAATAAATGGGAAAGTGTGTTTTCAGCAGTTTTCTGGATCTTTTTTTTTTTGTAGCGTAGTGTGATCAGGTATGTCTTAGAGGTTGCTTTTCATTTTTTAAAAATCCTTTGCAAACTCCTCACTTTCAACTCTAATAACTTTTCAAAAGATAATGCTACTGCTTTGAAAGTTGGCATTAATCATGGACAGAATGTGTTAATAGAGCATGCTCAATTTCAGCTTAATCTGATAATCCCTTCGTTGTTGTTGCTCTGGTGGTTCACATCCTGTTTTTTGTCCCATTCACCGCGCAGCTGGCACGGCTTAGTAAAAATTAAGCGCTTGAATAGACCCTGTACTTCAGAGCCTCTTTTCTCAGTTCACTCTTTTCCACAGTGTGTGCTTTCTTTCCAATATTTAGATACGTAAGGTGAGTCCATCTGAATTGAGTTATACATCATTTTAAAGCTTAAAGTCTACTCTTTCAGAATCTGAGCTAAACTAAAAGTCCATGTCTGGCGACTTTTTGTTGAATTTGTGATGCAGGACCACATACATTCAGCTTGCAGCTATAAAACACAGACCCTAATTAAGTATGTCACTTCAGTGTTCCAACGTCTGCCTCTGATGCAACTGATCCATGGCTACTTTGGTTGGCCAAATACGGCCAGCAGTGCCATGTGCATTGCTTCCTTGTGGAATGTTCCGACAAACAGGTGCATGAGACATACCTTGCTACTTGCTTGTGCTCATCCCTGTTGATGTAGACACGGCGGTAGACCACATGAGAATGGAGTGTACTCTCAGTAGGCTTGGAAGGCGCGTGCAGAGGACACATCATCGTCTGTCAGAGGAATAGTTTGACAAGAAGGAAAATAAACACAAAGAAAAAGATAGACCACTGATTACACAAATCCTGTAAAATTAGACCTGTGCATTTTCTGCATAGAAACAGCAACAGCATGGAGTTCTTCACTTATAAACAGCACAGCAGTACTTTGAGAGGTGACAAGACATATTTGGTTTCAAAAAAACACACATTACTTTCCCCTTTCTTGCAATACAGGAGTAGTAATACATTTGTGGAAAACGCATTTTTGCCCCCCAAAAAAGAAGGAAAATACAAAATATTAAAAATACTGCAAGAAACTAGAAATGTCGCTACAGCGACTGGTTATACCCCCGCCAAACAACATTTCATAAGCTTTGGTCAAAAAACTGAGGAAGTAGTTAAATCCGCAAGATCTTTCCTTGATCTTCTGCCATTAATATGCCGTTACCATGGCAACATACTTTCGGGTACTGTCGAAAAATGCGTCTTGCACATCTACAACCAAAGGCACACATCTGTACCAAGTTTCATGGAAATTGGGCAAAAACTGAGGAAGAAGTTTGCAACACAAAATTTTCCATCATTTTGGCTCATAATATGTGAGCTGTTACCATGGCAACATACTTTTTGTCACTGTCAAGAAATGTGTCATGCTGACCTATATCCTAAGACAAACATTCAATATGAATTCCATGAGAATTGGAAGAACACTGATGAAGCAGTTTCGCCATGAAGCATTTTGCCCTATATTTTACCAATAACATGCTGTTACCATGGCAACGCACTTTTTGCCACTGCGGAAATATGTGTCTTGCACATTAACATATTCAGATGAACATCTGTACCTAATTTCATAAAAAATTATCAAAAACTGTGGGAGGAGTTCGCGACGCAAGATTTGTACCCATTTTTGCCCATAATATGCCGTTACCATGGCAACGTACTTTTGGGTACTGTCAAAAAATACGTCTTGCACATCTACAACCCAAGGCACACATCTGTGCCAAGTTTTATGGGAATCGGTTGAAAACTGAGGAAGTAGTTCGCGACGCAAGATTTGCAACGGACCGACCGCCCGACCGTCCGCTGATTCCTGATATACCCCCTTCAAACTTCGTTTGGCGGCGGTATAAATAATAGTTGAAATATCTGTGACAGTGCAGCATGACAATTCACATGTTAACCTTGCCATGCTGAAAAAAAAAGATAAAGAAATAAAAGTGTCCTAAGTCAAAGTATCCTTTATCATGGCACAAAGGATGCATGATCCTTGCAACTTGTGCAGCAATTAAAATTTCAAAATTTGGTGGCCCATCCCTTCACTATCAGCATGTACCAAACAGTTAGCAGATGAAACACAGCGTCACTGCCTAATACAAAATCACATATATTTGTAATTATTACATGTGACTGAAATCGTAAGCCTGTCAGATGTCTTGTGAGACCACAGGAACAATGTGTACTAGTACCCAATACCAAGGTTCTGACTACATCAATATACAGCAGCAGGTAGGCTGCCACACGGTTATCCACCTACTGCCATGTAACAACTTGTCACTCGTGCATGCATAACAGAATATCAAAATCCTTCATCATACATCTATTCGTTGAGACACTGATAATGCAAGCAATTCAACCAAACCGACAACAGACTTTTTCACTTAGTCAATCCAAGCAACATCTAAAGTACAAGGGCAACCGTTGACAGCACTTGCAAATGCATGAGTTGAAGGATTTGAAAACACCCTCACCTTATCCTTGAAGAACATGCAGTGGTCCTGGATGGCACAGTTGAAGTGGTAGACGTTGCAGCAGCGCTGCTTGTGGCAAGAGATGGTGGCACCAAGCTTGCTGCAGTAGCAGCAGTGGCAGGTCTGGCCGCGCTTGAGGGCTATCTCCACGTTCATGAGGGATCCATTCAGGGTCTCGTAGACCTCGTCTGACCACAGGGCGCAGTTCAGGTGCACCCAGGAGTCTACATTCAGGTTCAGCAATCTGGGGGAAAGGACAATGAAAAAAATGGTGAAATCTCCTTTTTGACAACATATTATTGGGTCAGCTTTGGATACACTCAATGCACGAACGGGTGCTATTAGTCGATTATTGTGCTCTTACAGCAGCATACTGGATATGTTTATGTTTGAGTCGGGACACAAAGATATCTCACACGATGACCTTAAAGGACAAGTCCACCTTCATATACATAAGGATTGAGAGAATGCAGAAATATTAGTAGAACACATCAGTGAAAGTTTGAGGAAAATCGGACAATCTGTTCAAAAGTTACGAATATTTTAAGTATCTGCGCAGTCACTGCTGGAAGAGAAGACTACTACAGTGTATGATGTCACATGCATACAACTATATAATGAAAATAAAAAGAGAATTTCACAAAACTTTACTTTTTGAATAAAGTGCACATTTCTTCGACTTGCTACTGACATATGCTAAGGGTAATATTATTCCCCCTGCCTTCTGAAAGAGAGAAGTCGAGTGTTCTTTTGTTATGCAAGAAAAATGGAAATATGTTGAATTTTCTTTATTCTTTCTTTATATCGTTGTACTCATGTGGCATCACAAGCTGTAGTAGTCTTTTCATCCAGCCGTGACTGAGCAGAAACTTCAAAAATTAATAACTTTTTATCGGATTGTCCGATTTTGCTCAAACTTTCACTGTTGTGTTCTACTAATATTACTGCATTCACTCAACCCACATGTCTTTTAAAAGTGACACTTGAATATATGGAAAGATGTTCTGTACCTGGCTGGTCCATTGGTTTCTCCATCTCCAAGCTCACTGCACAACACACAGGCTCTGGCGTCTCGCAGCGAGCTACCTGATCTCAAGGACGTGCCAAGTTTCTTGATCAGCTGTGTGAGTCAAGAGAGAAATGAAAGCCATTCAGATGGGGGTATTATTACAGAGGGTAGTGTCAGGTATATGGCCGTTTCCCATCGTTGAACACTTCACTTCATTTCAAACAAAGATTGTCCCCAATGTACAGCAACTGTATTGTTAAAACATTGGTCATGAGTAATCACAACCATTTTGTAACTACAACAGCACCTGAACAAGAGAGTGTAAGTTCTACAGTGGGAATACACGGACAAACAGTTGCTGTGAAATTGAAAAGATATGATGAACAGTGATCCAGAAATTAGCTCTGCTGGATGCTTTCTCTCATTCATCATACTAGGTGTCTAGGAAAAAAAAAAATCTCACACAGAGTGAATCATACACCATATAAAGTGGCTGAATTAGGAAATTCGAACAAAGCGAGTGAGAGATATGTACGTCCCTTTTCAAGAGAAAATTTAACAGTATTCTACCTAGAATACAATATAGAATGCATTTGTGCTTCAAGAGGCAATATTCTATGGAGTTCGTAAATTTGTGAATTTCGGTAAGTAGACTCGCAAAACTCATAAATATACAAAAACACTGCAAAATATGCTGCGCAAAGAAGAAGAAGAAAGAAACAACACACAGATATTCTTATACAAGCTGCTTTGAGTACTCAAAGACGGACGACATTACCTCTATGACTACATGGTGTTCATATTTGTAAAAGTGAGTTTGGCAAACACCTGCCGGAAATCATATCTGTTAAACCATCCCTTCAATCTTTTTTAATGATATCATTTTGCCAGGGTGGTCTCACAAACCTGGTCTATGTCTTGGTCACTTGGTGGACGGTATTTCTTGGCTTGAGAGAAAGATCCGTGCCAGCGTCTCCATCTGATGTTCTTCCACTTCTTCACAAGAGGCTGCAATAAATCATAGGAAACATCAATAAGTCAACATCTCATCATCACTGTTCATCATGAGTTGCACATTTGCGTACCATGCAATTTGTCTCTACTTCCCTCCCTCATAACTAACCATTAAATGCCATATCTGGCCGAGGTCTGTGGTTATAAAAATAATGGTATTGGCACTCTTAACCACATTTGAGTATATGAATATAAGAACGACCCAAGTCCATGGAGGATCATTTCCAGTAAACTAAAAAAAACTTCATATCTGCTTTATTTGTCCAATAATATTCTATTTAACTGTGATGGGAAGGCAACATTGTATATACAAATTAGAACATATATTATTATGACAATTAACATTTACATTAATTGTGGAGAGGCCATTTTGTGTGGTGGACTTGGGTCGTTCTTTGATTCATATGGACTTGGGTCGTTCTTTGATTCATATACATGATATTCTGCTATAGAGATGGGAGAAGGATGAGAGAGGGCGCTATTATATGAATGTAAGAATGACCCAAGTCCTTCATTCTTACATTAATATAAGATTTAACTCATTCATTTCAGGCACTTCCGGGGATAATTAGGATTTATCATTTACACACAAGATGAGTCCATGCATAAGCTACAATTTCCCATGAAAAACTGAATTTGGCCAAAAATTGGACTTGGGTCGTTCTTATATTCATATACTCATTTGCCTATTCCCAAGTCTTCCAGAGGGCACTGGCATTATAAACACCCTGAACCCTTTTGTACAACTGAGTGAGACATGACAGTAAGACACCATGTCCATAGGCATTTACAACAAGCAGGATTTGAACTCAACGTCTCTGGTTGAAAAGTCCAGGACATCCTCCACTTTGCAAGGTACACTATACAACTGACTTCTTAAAGTTTCATTAAATTAACTTGAAACAATTAATCAATGCTAGCTGCCATGGATACATGAGTAGGAGCTCTGATGATTACTACACAGTACATCATCCTCACCACCTCATCTCCCAGAGCAGCCCTCCTCCTCGTTGCTGTCTTGAGTGTCATCTTTAGCTCCTCCCTTCCACCCTCCGCTTTGCCCTCATCGGTCTCTTTGCATACATCAGGCTTCTTCACAATCTCCACTATCTCCTTGCTCTCCCGGGCAGGAGACACCTCCTCGTTCGATGCCGGCGTGGCCACATTCACCTCCGAGGACACATTGGCAGGCTGGGCGGCAATCGGAGACGATATAGCGGGCTGTGCCGGTTGGGAGCGGGGCGAGATGGGGTTGGACTTGGACTGGGGCGGGGTCTTGGGAATCGGGTTCGGCGATGTCGGGAGTGAGCTGCTGAACTTGGGTGAGGTGACAGTGAGCTGGCTGACGGCCGGATCCGAGCTGCGGTGGTTGACCACCCGACCTGCCTGGGCCTCCGTACGGGCCACCTGGGCCCGCTGAGAAATGGTGTACTGCAGGTAGCAGGCACTGCTGCAGAAGACCATATTCTGGTCGCTGGAACTGGTGGACTTGCGAACGCCTTCCCCGACAACCAGGACATCACAGTGTCTACAGAAGTGAAGCTTGGGATCATCCAAAGCACCACTCCCAGATGACGACTTCAAAGTAGCCTTTGCTGGGACCACAGGAGTGGTTGAGGCTGTCGTTTTGGCAAATTTCTCTGGAGATATCTTTACTGCAACTTCTACAGTAGAAAAGAAAACAATTTTGGATATGAAACAGTTAAGATACAAGGAAATGTGTAATGCAATATGCTTCTAGATAATTGAATTTCAGACAAATCCCACCAATGAGTCAAACATCAGTCTAGTTATCCATTCAGAAACGTTGAATTTCAACATAGCGCTTTTGCCAATTAACTGTTCCCTGGATCAATGCCACAATAAACAGTTATATCTCCCATGCATTCCAATAACCTGAGAAGAGAGAAAACAAAGACCCTCCACACAAAGAATTCATATTTGTTGTGTATTGTCTCCATGGGACACGAGTAAACAATGGTGTGAGTGGTCAGTTTCACCTGACAGATTCAAAGAACTGTATGGACACATTGTTTGAACATCGAATTCTGATAGAGAGAAAAGAAACAAACAGCAAGAGAGCAAAATCTCACCAGTAGGGGTGGTAGGACTCGGCGCCCACTTTCCATGCCTCTCCTTCTGCCCGGCCTCGTTGACCACCTCAAAATTGACAGGCTCCTTGATGCCGAGCAGCTTGGAGAAGGCCGAGAGGACGCCCTGGACGTTGTGTGTCACCTCCGGCATGAGGGACAGGGTCACAGATGTCGTGGCACTGCTGTTCCCGAGTGTCAGCGGACCTTCGGCTGTTCCAATGAAATTATTGAAATTGAAGTCAGTTTTAAGATGTACGACACCCTTTTGTGGCATTCGACTAGAGCTCAGCCTGACATTCTACATAAAATATTTCTTACACAAGTCTTGTTGATACCTGTGCAACTTCTTGCACAAGGAAAACTGCAAAGTATATCAACTCATAGCGATTACTGTGATCTTGACTTTCTTGACCTAAATTTCTGTTCAGGCCTGTGATATCAATTTGCCATACTTCATTACTGTGTTACTGAAACTGTTCGAAACTATTGAAATACTCGGCTTTTGGTATTTTTGCTCTTTCAATCAAATATCAGTGTTCATAAGCAGATGCATATATGTGTGCCCAGATTAGGGTTAAGGTATTTAAGGAGTTTGGGTTGCCTACAATGAGTTCTCACTTGTCGAAAAACACTCACGATAAGAACAACCTGTTAGGTCTGCGACCAGTTATGAGGGGTCGCACGGCTTTGGGTCGACATACCTTTCCTGGGCGTCGGCTTGATGATGGCAATGGTGGGCGAGCCTGATCTCCTCTGGTCGGCCAGGACCTGCTCCACGTCCTGGGTGAACATGCGCAGCCCCTTCATCTTGCTCGGCTCCTGGGCCTCACCCTCCTCGCACTCCGGGGATGATGAGATGATGACATCTCCCCCTTTACCAACACAATCACACACAGCATTATGTCACTTAAAGAGTCAAAAGATGACTTGCACTTCTCTCACACAAAAGAATTCTTGAAGTCATGAACACGTTTCTCAGTGATGACATGAATGCACACAAATGTACACTCTCTTTTAAAAGTTCACCTTTCCCCATCCCCTTCCCGACACTGCATAGTACACGTAGTCCATTCGTAATCTTTCAAAGACAATACAGGCATAGCATGCCTTTAATCTATACAAATACTGTATCATCTGATAAATTTCAGCATGCAGATAAGTTAGCCTTCATTTCACGACAGACACAAAGCATCTAAAACTTGACAGGAAGGCATGGAGGAAGATTTTCAAAAAGGACACACATATAAAATGATAAACACAATACTGAAAGAGTCAACTGGCAAAGTCCATACAGCTGACCAAAAGGTACACAGAAACAGTACTTTGGTAACAGGTTATGAAACAGTAGCCCACTTGAAAGAGTACGTAACAATAACAGAGACAATGTACTGATGTGCTTCCTTCTTGGATCAGAATCCCGCGGCAAAGAAAGAGATGAATTTTGCGGATGCAAAACTTCTAAATTTGCTGCAGAAGTGATTTTAGAATCATGATGTACATAGAATTGTTTTTTCTTAATTTTCTCTGGTACTTCGCTGGTGTTAACCCATATCGGGCCACCTACGGGATATTCCGTAGTTCGTCCGAATGCCACAGAGGCCACATACGGCTTATCCCGTAGTGAATGAAATGACATAAACCTTATAACCTTTGACAACATATCCCAGAATGCTTTCCTACACCGTCTGCGATAATTCAAGAGGATTTTGTCAGTCCAACGTCAACAACATCATAAAAATCATCGAAAAAATGTGTGTTTACATGGAATAACGCGAATAACCACGAAGCATCAGTGGGTGCTATCTACAGCTGTACGGAGTGCTCGATTTTGGATTTTCTGCCGCAGTTTTTGAGGTGGTTTGGACACTTGCTGGGCGATGATTCGACTGTGATAATAGTCCCACATGTACATCCACATGTATGTACAATAGTATAATTCAGTCGAAACTGAAAAGCTGTAACGCCAATAGTTAGATCTATAGATATTGTGACGAGTTTTGCTTCAACATACTATAGGAAGTACACATTATACTACGACTTCCCGTGCACTCGCAATGGCTTCATCATCATAAACATAAATATAAACATGCAATTATTGTATCAATGGTCATGATATTTATATGTCCAGAAAGCTGACACTCTGATCATTTCATTTCCAGTACTGGATGTGTAAAATTACAACATTCACTATTTTTAATCCATGAATGAAAGCAAACAAACAAATTGATTTCGTAACTTTAGGATTACTGTACTTCACTTCTGCTGAGTACTATGACTGCACTGTGCATTGAATGGCAGCATCTTATATACCATTTTAAAGGGAATTTTATCCTCTTTTCAAATGACATATAACTTGTCAATGTTTTGTTCATTGCTTGCTAATGAAGAGCGATTGTTTGGATAGTTGTCTGCCTGCCGGTGTGTGTGCGCAAATGGTGCTGGGCCACTGCGGTGTTTGTTTACACAAGTGCGTTGGCCCGATATGGGTTAAGAGTCACTAACTTTGGCTGAAACTTATTATCAAATATCTGTCCCTCCCCAAACATGACATTGAACTTCATGCCATTCATTAATGGGGGGATGTAATACCTTCCTTGTATATATGTTCTACTACAGTTGGCAGCTCTTGGGAACTCACACATTCCCATACACTCAATTCCAATCTCAGAAAAGGTGGGGTAACAACCCTCTTATACCCCTTTCACACTAGTCACTCTGGGAATCACCCAGGAGATTCAACGGGGGAATCAAGCGTGGACACCTGCAAAAAGTTCTTTCAAACCAGCGAATGTGCTCCCAGACTATAATTTCTCTCATTCACTCTTGCGAGGTGGACGCACACATTACAGCACTTAGGCAAAATGGTCCGCAACACATTTAATCTGGGGGTTTAACAGCAATGCCTTTCACACTACAGGATCACCCACAAGTTCCCGGGGATGGTTGGGAATTTACAAGGGATGGTTCTAAAGTAACATTTCTGAAAAGTCAACCTGCAATTTACCCAGGATTTCACCCATGGGGCCATGAGACCATTCATACTATGAGATCTCCCTGGTGAAATTTGCTCAGTGTAAAAGGGGTACTTAAGTATACAACACAGAGCGATAGAGTGACCTACATTGAGACCCTTTTGTGTTCACAATTTAAGGTGTGATTCCACACCACACTTTTGTTGGATTTTCATGACTAGAATGTAAAAGGAATGGTAGAGGTGTAAAAAAATATTTTTAAATTGAGAAGGCCATATTTAAAAATTTTACACATTTTCAGGAAATTGTGATATCAGGAGCAACACTGTGTGCAAAATTGGAGAAAGTGATTATGGTTACATTCATACTCACTACTAGTACTTGGTGAATAAATATGAAACCAATCTTGATGAACTGTATACCATTCTGTTGTCTGTCTATACTCTACTCATTAAAGTCAACTGTGGTAGCTGTGAGACCTCTTTTTCTTCCGCACAATAGGATTAGCAAAATAACTGCTCGTCTAAACTTCAGTGTGAACATGAAAGCTTTAATCCATGATCAATATCAGCACTATGTACTACAACCATTAAAGCCACCAGGTGAACTATGATATAGCAGCGTATAGATAAGTGCCAGAACTGACATGCTATGCACAGAATAGCGTGCAAGTCTTAATTTCTTTCTTTCTCTCTCTCTCTCTCTCTCTCTCTTCTCTGGCTGTCTCTTCATGAATAGATATATCTATCAAGATTTGTGAGCTTTGGTCATGTAAAATAGAAATATGGGTTCCATATGTTACACTTCTTAACTCATAACAAGAAGATGGCAGACTTCTTTCCAGCCCCCTAATGGAAAGGAGACAGCAATGAAGTGTTACTGACAAAAAAAGAAGAAGAAAAAAAGTGAGGCGCTAGAACAGGTTTTCTTTCACCTGAAATATAGCTTCCGAGCTTTCGAATAATAGAGTTACAATGACTGCCATGATCATTTTCTTATGTCCATGCACAGCTATCCTAGCACTGGATTTCGCATGCACTTATACTGTATCTCTTGCAAATACAACACTGTAACTCAAACACTAAACAACTGCGGCACTGAGATTACAAGGGCAAGCACTTCTCCTGTACTGACCTACAGAACTTTTCTGCAAAAACAAACTGCAGTTCCATACAGAGATATTCTGACAACCATGGTTTAACTTAATGTCAAATTAAAAACACTTGCAGTAGGCACAAGAGAATGAATGTACTCATGATAAAAGCATGATGGGTCAGTGTGAACAGCACAGCAGCATAAAAACTAAAAGTCAGGCCATATTGCACAATACAGCTTCGGTCACAACTCAGCGTACGTTTTTGGCGGAGGCCACGGCCGCCACGTTTATCTGAAAACGTGGGGGAGGAGTGGCAAAAGCATGAAGGGAGTACTATTGCGCAAGGTGTAAGTACGTGCCATTTAAGCGGTCGCGTCCATCATACGTTGCGCACATGGTAAGTTGTACGTGCTGACAACATGCTTACAACGTACGATTTCCATGCGACTGCCACGTTGTCGTACCCAGGAGGTACTTTCATATGCTGCTCAGGAATGTTGTAACTGCGTGCAAGTCGGTTGTACAGAGCACGCACGTCACCCATACTGGGGTGAATTTGTCGCCCGACCGCAGCTCAAACGCAGCGAAAGTTCTGCATGAACTAAAAGTGGAACTAAAAGTGCTACGTCGTGTCTGCGTACTCCCAAATCCGCACCGAGGCGGTACTTACTATGCATGGATCCACAAATTTTGCACACGTTTTTGCAAGTAGACAGCACGCACTTGCAAGTACGGCGAGTAGTGACCGAGGCATCAGCAAGACAAGCATGCGTGTGAATAGCAGGAGGCAATGAATGACTGCAGAGCAAGATGTTAGCACACATAAATATATTTATTATACATATTTAATGTCTCTTCCAGGAATGCATCCTCCAATGCAACCATTTCGATTTGAAACCAGCACTCTTGAATGACAGGAATCAAAGAGCCGGACCTTGGGAGAGACAGAGAAGTTAACACTCCATGCCATGCTGTGCGATTCACATCCACAGAACACTCATGATGACCGACTAACATAGGAGTCATGCAAACATCAAGCACTTGAAATGGTAGGGTCTATAGTATCTGGATGATACACATGATCATCAGCTGCAAAGCAACCCCCTTGGCTCAGACATCCACCTGACCACAGTGACAAAAACTACACAAACCATCACATATTTAGGGAGTGGAAATAGGACACAACCATGAAACATAATAGTTCTGATGTTGACAAAGCTCACGAGGTTGCATTAGACTGGACGTTAGGGCAAAGACAATGACGAAATAGCCCTCTTCCACAGAAGTGAGTAGCTTGGACAAACTTGACACAACAAATAGGAAGGTAATAAATGGCAGCTGCAGATATATGGGGATATATAAATATATACAGAGACACAGCGCAACACCAAACAGGACAGCTGAAAACTCAAACCTTTTTTTGTGTGCGTGTCACTGCTTTCTGCTTTTTTTGGCGCTTTTCTGCTCTGAAAGCACAATTTTGCACAAGTGGACTGCAGCCTCACCTTGCAAGTTAGTGGAGGGCGGCGGGGTGGGCAGGCCAGCCAAGAGGTGTCCCCCTGCCCCACTGTACGCATGGTTCATGGTGCGTGTGATTGTGCGCTGGTGTGCCTGCATCTCTCGCATGACCTCATCACCTGTCAGGACAGTGACCTCTGAACTTTGAACTGTGGTGGTGATGGTGGTGGTGGTGGTGGCTGAGGAAAGGGGGGCAAGAGGATGCATGCACCACTCAAGAGCACATCACATTTTGTCAACTGCTTTTTGGTTTGTTTCTGAAGCTACACGCAAAAAAAAAGACACACAAAAAAAGTGCACACAGTCACAGTTTCTTTTTCCTTCTTTGTTTTTCCAGCTTGAGGCACATCGAAACACTAACAGTATCATTACCCTCCCCACCTCAAGAAGAGGTAAATAACTGTCAACATCTGTGATTAAAACACCTGATCACGCAATGCTCACACCGAACCATTCTTTCTGTAGGATTTTACATCTACGCTGGTTCTTCTCCAGTGACACCTTCCAGTAACACCTTTTAAATGAGCTGATACAAACTGATCCTTATAAAGCTCCTACTGTCTCCTTGTCAAATTCCTCTTTGTTCCTCTCAACAGATTTATAATTTTGATAAGGGGCAAATATTATCACTCAAATGATCCAAATTCTAGCCAGCTGTAATGCCACTCACTTCAAATGCCCATAAATGACCATAACATTTACAGCTTGATATGTGTCCTTCTAACAAACATTCACTCCTTTTTATCTTTTTCCCTCCCCTTTGTCTCTGTATACCGTGGTTCTAGATCTCTGAAATTTGCATACATTTTATTGTTATTCTCCAACAAATTTCCCTCTTACCATTGCATACTATCTCTATTCCCCTTTCAATATTTCAGCTGTCATTTACATACTAGTAGCTTTTTGACCTACAAGAGCACACTAATTCTGAAGATAATTTTGGCCCAAACAATATCACATATGACTACCCCCCCCACCCCCCCCCCCAAAAAAAAGTAAAAGCTTCCTTATTTTTCTTTCCCCTATAATTCTGCATCTGCAACCAACATGTTGCAGCCCAGCACATAGGTCATCTTTTGACATCCTTTCCTGGATCGCAAAGCTAAAGCACATCTGCAAGAACTCATTACGCACACATAAAATCTGTATTTTTTTTTTTCTTTTCATCTAAAGCACAACGGCTAGTAACACATAGTAGGTGTAACAACAAATGTTCCAGCCTTTACAGTGTGGCTACTCCGACAGCAAGCATGGACTGGGATATAGCAAGAAACGGGGCTTGGGGGGAAGGTGGCAACATTCAGTGTGTAAAGCATGCTGAAAACATCAAATTCACTGATCCAACTCCCTTCTGCTGCACATGTTTAAATGCACACTTCTAGAATCTCCCATTCATCATCATCATCTTCCTGTGATCCACGCACAATGTACACAGCCTTTCCTACCCCTCCCCACACAGACAAAAGCTTGTGCTGATGTAGCCTTTTGACAAGGCCTCGTGGCTGAATATTGAGACTAACTCGCCACACCGAGCACTGCGAGAAATGGGTGAACGCGAGACCAAGTGGCGCAGCCACGAGGCCTTTTGAAACCTGGGTTTTTTTCCCTACCACCTCCCAACGAAGGCAAATATGATTTATTCATATATTCATGAGTCAGATCACAGTCGGTATGCTATTGAGGACGTGTCAACGCTGCGCTGGCAATGCAGGCAGCTACGGATGAGCGAGCCGCCGGCATGCATACTTATGCGTATTCATTAGATGCGACGGCGTGGTGAGCAATGCGGTCGCTGATTGGCTGCTACCCTTTTTGGAAGGAGAATTGACGAGAAACAACGCTCAAGTTAAGAAATTCATGTCAAGTTTCAAAAGGCCTCGGTCTAGCATTCACCCGTCCTCTCGCACTTAGTCTCTTTTTCAGCCACGAGGCCTTGCCGAAAGGCTAGTGCTGATGGGAAGCGGTGTTTTTCGATGGCAGATTGCGGCAAAGAATAATCACTTCATAATCTGCCCTGAGGCATGTGATTTTTAAACTGCATGATTTGCAGTGCAGAATAAGAACTTGGGGAAGTAAATATCACACTGATTTCCATTCAGTAAACTTTCTTGCCTGTAAACTTGGGAAGACATTGAATTTTAGGTAGTGTTTTACTATATCAGTGTCATTGACATCTTCCACAAAGCCGTTCAACAAGCTCACAGGAAACAAGGTGCATCATGGTTGCATTTTTCCATTTTCACAATAAGGCCAACACATCAAAAATCAACTGATCCAGTGAAAAAAAAAAAAAAATAATAATGAATAATTAAATAAATGAATAAATAAAAATAGGTCTATATGACCTATACTGCCATGAAAGCCTGTGCAATCAGAAAGATGCACTTTGTTCATGCGAAACACACATCAATATGTCCTTGCGAAGAAAAAGCAGAAGTTACAATAACTCCAGTCAACATCTAATATAAACTTTTAGAAGGAGGGGTGTAGTCAAAACACCTGTTTCCTATCCTGTTTAAAGTAAAATGTGCTCTAAAACTCCCACATTGCGCAGTGAAACAAATTCTTCCTGGCTTAACCTGCCCTTTTCATCTGCTCCTTGGTAAATGTAACACATATGGAAAATATTACCCTATGATAGCATTGTGGTAACCATTGCAGAATGCAAGGTGCAACAAAAGTAGCTCTGATAAACAACAAGTTAGTAAATGTAGCTACCAATAACTTTGTAAGTTCTATGATCATGTTCAATTGAGATCTCCCTCAATTTATCTGAGCCAATGATTATAATGCAATGTTCCAAAGTTGTTACCACACAATCAGTAATACTGCCCAATAAAACACTCCTGAGAAATATAGAAAGCTGCCAACCATTACTAGTATGTTGTCACACCCAAATGGCTTTGAAGTGTATGTTGATTTTGCATTTTTGATTTGTGTTGACTCCACATATCCTTGAAATCAGTACTGCAGACATTGCAGATGGAAACTCCTTCTTGAAATTGCAGAAAAGACCATGGTTTACTGCTAAGTCAAATTTGGATCTACCTTGCCACTTAAGACTGGTGATCAAAGCTTGTTGAGATTAACAAGTATCAACGACCATGTGAATGTCAGAAGTGCTGTGATCTGTTATAGGTTAACCATAATGCAAATATCCTGGGCATAAAGTGATAGTGCCACATGCAATTAAGAATGATGCAGTGCAGTAGTTGCTACTTTTAAGGGAAGATTTTTTTTACTCACCTTGTCCTTTGCGACTGACTTCCGTCAAAGCAGTGGGTCCATTAACAACACCGAGCGGAAGCTTGACTTTGCTGTCCGGCGAACCTTTGCTGAGGTGGTCATAGAAGTCGGGCACCCCGTCAAGGATGGCATGTCCAAATGCGCCACGTAGACGGGTGGAGCCGTTGGCAGTCCCACTTCCAAAGAGAGGGCACAGAGAAAAGTTGATGCCAACTTCTGGCTCTGACAGTTGCAATACTGGCATCTGCTTTAGGGCTGACATCAACTCCTCGACTGAAGAATAGCGACCCTCTTTGTTCTTCTTCGACTTTTTCTCCTTGTGTTTCTTCTTTTCCTTGTGCTTATGCTTCACTGGCAGTGGAGACGTGGGAGGTGGCCCAGGTGTAGGTGCCTTTTCTTTGGCAACAGACAGAGAGTAATCTAACTTTCCTTGCCTGTGTATCTCCAGCAGCATCTGGTGGTCATTTTCTGCAGGTTTCCCATCTTTTTTAACATAGGGCAGCTGCTCAATGATTTCAAGCTGCTTCTGCTGTTCCGACGTTAACTTTATGGGGCCTTCTTCATCATGCACTTCAGATAATATCTCACCACGTGGTTGCGCCAGAACAGAATCCACATTTCCTGTCCCTGCACCGGGCTTTTCCAGGTCTGCCTGACCTGGAACCGATGCCTTGCCAATCATGCTTTTCAGCCCAGCGGCACAAATTGAGGGACCCTGTAGAAGCTGCTTCAGCAGTTGATTCTGGCTGCTCTTCGATAAGCCATCTTTGGCTTCCTTTGCATTGATATCTCCTATCATTAGCATAGCTTGGCTCTGCTGAAGCTTGGTGAGATCAACATTGGCTGTGGGATCATTCGCCATGATGGATTGTAATGCCTGGTGAGTGGCGCTTCCTGGGGCAGTGTGCTGCAGTATGTTTTTGACACTTAGCATCATGCTGCTCTTTTCCTGTGTATGTCCAACTGCTGCCAACACTGCATTTTCATCAAATGTAGGAAGGGAAGTGGGGGGAACGGGAGTGGGCGGGGCACTGAAGGAATCACTAGGTTTCTTTTTGACTCGCTTCTTCTTTGACTTTGTCACCTTTGTTTGCATTCCTGGATAACTTGGAGGCATGGGAAAGCCCTCTGTTGTTGGTGTTGTGCTTTGCCCAGGTATCAAACCCTGCTGAGCTGAATCTCTAGGAAACTGAGACTGAACTGGTGACTGCAGTGGAGGTGTCATCTGATGCTGCGGTGATGGGAAAGGAGGTCGAATGCTCATAGGGCTGCCATGTACTTGCGGACCATGGCCAGGGGACATTCCTGGATTCTGTTGCTGACCAAATGGGACAACTCCACCGTGTTGTTGTGGTACAGGAAGTCTGGCTTGATTTACAATTGGTCCTGCATTCATCTGCTGTTGCTCCAATCTTTGCATTGCTCGAACATGTTCAAGCTCTTGTGCAAGCTGTATTCTTTGTCTTTCTTGCTGCTCTCTAAGCCTTTCCATTCGTTCCCTTTGCTGGAATGTTTCACTAAATGGGTTATTGTCATGTCCAATGTTGATTTGCATTCGCTTGTCTGTGCTGGACTGCAGAGGCATGCCCTTTCCTGATGCTGGAGAATTGAGGGGGGACTGGATTGCTGTTCCACTCTGACTCCCAGCATACTTCATTCCAACCTGAGTATTGGGCTGATGTGGTGCAGACTGATTGGATGCTGAAATAGGTGACTGCTGACCAGGGTGGATCATCATGGGTGATGGAGGTGGCATCATTGGTGATGGATGGCTGCTGTTTGATGCAGGCATTTGTCCTTGCGGTACCATTGGAGACTGCTGATCTGATAAAATCATTGGGGACTGCTGACCATGCTGCACCAAGGGGGACTGACCACCAGGTGGTCCCATGGGTGACTGTGAACCAGGGGGAACCATAGGAGATGCAACTCCTGGGGTAACAACTGGTGACTGATGAGAAGTGGATCCAACTGGTGATCGCTCACTGTTTTGCATTGGTGATTGTTGCTGAGTCATAGGAGACTGTTGTTGGCCTGATGAGACTGCAGGTGACTGATGGCCACCATGAAGAATTGGAGATTGAGGAACCATGGGTGACTGAACTGCCATTGGTGACTGCTGTTGAGGAGAAGGGCCAACACTACCTGGGTGCACTGGGTGTGACATGGGTGACTGCTGGGATGGTTGTATGGGCTGTTGTTGTGGCTGATTTCCTCCACGGACCATGCTCATCTGCTGACTTCCACCTGGCAGCATGCCGCTCTGATTGGTACCAGGCAAACTAGGAGTCTGTGGACTATTTATGGGGATCATTGGGGTCGGAGGTTTGCTACCAGGCATCAGCGGTGTCTGTGGGTTGCTACCTGGTAGATGAGGGGATGGCTGGCTATTATTTGTCATCATTGGTGATGACTGAGGCATGTGTCCATTTCCTTGAATCATGTGCATATGTTGGTTAACAGGAGACTGCTCTGCTGAGTTTGGAACCATTGGACTCCCATGTCCTGGCATGACCACCATCCCTTGATTGACACCCGGCATCATCTGCTGACCATGCATCATTGGTGACTGTTGACCTGACCTCACAGGGAATGGAGCTCTCTCACCAGTTATTGGTGACCGCATTGGATGTGGGATCGGTGGGGTCATCTGTCGCAACATCTGTCCTGGAGGTGCACCACCCTGCATCATGCCAGCATGTGGTCCTTGCATTAAGGAAGGGGATGGGGATGGTATAGACATTCCCTGATTGATCAATACATCTGGTGGTACATTTGGTGAGGTTCCCCCAGGTGGAACAAGAGTTGGCTGTTGACCTGCCATCATGGGGTTATGCATGCCAGGGTTCTGCCCCTGGCCCGGCATCATAAGACCCTGTGGAGACATCATGCCTGGCATCACAGCATTGTGATGACCAAGTGGTGAATGGTTTGGTGCCATCTTTTGTTGTTGCTTCATACGGAATTCCTGCAATAGAATTGCATGCTGTCTCTGCTGTTTGCGAACGTTCTCCAGACACTTTTGTTGCTTTGAATGCCTTCCCTGCACTGCCTCGAGTTCAAGTCGGTCACTTTCTGGAAATTGTTTGTTGTTTTTCTTACAGGCTCGTTGTCTTGATGTCAGGGCCTTCTTCTTTTTCCTTTCCTTGCCCACCTCATTTTCAAAGAATTTCAGTTTGAATTGCAGCTTCCTGTCCTTATTAAATATCCATTCCTCATACTCTGAGCTATTAGTGTCCTCCGGTGCTTTGTCCTCTGTGTTGTCATATGGGTCAAAGTTCAACATTGCCTGAGACATCCCATCCATAGCCATGTTGAAAAACGGAGACGGCATACGCTGCATATTCGGGGATATGAACCTTCCTGGGAATCTGAAGTTATGAGACTGAGGTTGGCCTGGCATACGGTTTATCATAGGCATTCCCATTCTAGATCCTGGACCGGGCAATCTTGGCATGCCATGCATTGGCATTTGATCTCCGGGATGACTTCCTGCCATATGCATCCCAGACCCCGGCATAGGAGGCCTTCCTCCAATGCCTGGATTCTGCACCACCATTGGTCCTCTAGGTCTCATGCCAAAGTGATTCTGAGGCACTGAGGACATTGGAGATATGGGGCCTGGGCTGGGGTGTGCTTGAATACCATCATGAGCATTGAATCTGGGGCCTTGTGGGAACACTTGCATCTGGGGATGACTGGGGGAGAATGGTCCCATTTCTTGACCATGGGCATTCATATTTGGCATTCCCTGAGCTCCTTGAGGTGTCTGAGGAGCCTGCTTGAAAAGATCAGCACTATTGCTCCTCAGTGGATCCTTGAGGAGGTCTACACCATGGAAATCTCCTGCCTGTGGAGTCCTGGGAGGTCTCATTCCTGGAGAGGCAGGAGGAATCCCTTGCACCACTGACTGCTGCTGCTGCTGCTGCTGCTGCTGCTCAGCTATCTGACGCTGCATCTGTACCTGATACTGACGATTCATTGCCAGGAGAAGCTGTGCATGAGGACCAGGTGGCTTAATGGTGAAGTCTTCAGCGTCTGAATAGGGGAAGACATGAACACAAAGAGAGCAAAAAAAAAAAATCCATGAACCACATGTATTTTACCTTTGTTTAGTAAACTGTCATTTCCTTCAACAACAACAAAAAAAGCTTTTGTATCCATTACACACACACACACACACACACACACATAAAAATTAACACAATTATTGCCAGTAGCTAAGAAGCATACAGGCACTAAGAAGAGAATATTCAGAATCAGCAAATTCACTTTGACCACAAATAAAAGCTTCATAAAAGAGTATACATTTTTATGTTTACTAGCTATCACGCTGTCTGAAAAACTGTCGTATTTGAAGGGTGCTCAATCTTAAAGGGATTGTATGGTTTTGGTTGAGACCTAACTTCAGGTTTCTAAAACTTTTTTTTTTAGATAATGAGAAACCTCTTATGAAATGTGACAGAGCACGTAATTCCAAGAGGAATTCAACGATTATTTGATGAAAATTGGTTTTGCAATGGCTGAGATATCCAAAAGAGAGCAATTCTACTAGAAGGTGGGACCAACCTTTTATTACGATCGCTTCGTTTTACTTTGTTTTCAGCTGTCTAAGCCATTCCAAAACAGATATTCATCAAATAACCTTTGAATTGCTCTTAGAATGGCATACTTTGTACTATTTTATTAGGTGATCCGAGTATCCTCTCGGATCACCTTCTGTATCTGTACGGATTCTTTCTTCTTCTTCTTCTTCTTCTTTCTTTATTTCTGGACAAATTTTGTGTATCGATTAGCTCAGAAAGTATTCTTCCTATCAATTTCAAACTTATACCATATGTATCATGTCCCAAAGACGACGGGTCTAATAAAATCATAGTGATCAGTCGACCGTGACGTCACTATGATGTCATTATATGAAAACACATTCTCAATCATATCTCATCAATGGAATGGAATTTTTCAATGAAATTTACGTCACATATATTTCAAGTTATGCGCATTCTACTCATATTCTCAAAATTCATATTTTCTCTTAAAACGCGCGCGTTGAAATATTTGTATGCTCAAATCGAGCTCAAATTTTTTTTGCACACGTTTCAGACCATTTGAAGCATTTTTGGAAAAATTGAAAAAAATGGACGGACGCGTACGCGTGCGCACATATACGCACGCACAGCTCATATGCAATAGAAATTTCCCATTTTTTTACACTTATCGGATGCCTGAAATGTCAAGGAATATTTCTACCAAGTTTCAAGTCAATCCGACTCAATATGACGTCATACGGGCCCGTCAAAGTTGAAATTCCGCGCGTGCGTCAATGGGGATACACAGTGCAATGCCAAAAAACCGCCAATTTTAAATCCGATTTTACTCGTCAGGATGGACGGTGACCCCCAATTTTCTTTACATATTCTGAAAGCTGATGAGTTGTACATGTCATTTCATGGGTTGGCGATACTGAAAAAATGATTAAAAGATATGAAATTTCTTAATAAAGTAAAAAAAGTAAATTTTCAAAATGACGTCATCAAATTGCAAGTTCACTCGAGCGTATCTCACTTATCCTTTGCCGATTTTCACCCAAATGTCAGTATGTTGTAGCTTATGAAATGGTCTTTCACAAATATATTAACACAATTTTAATTGGATGACAGCATCACCTCGTAAAAATGGATTGAATGTAACCTTGTCAAATTTGACCAGTTTACGTGTTATCTCAATGGGAGTGCAGTTTTTCTGGAAATGAAAATTGACATGACTATCTTTATCGAGCACTAGCTCCCTTGTGCTTTGGTGAATTTCTCCCAGATTTTAATATGTAGTAGCTGAGACTTTGGGCTATCGTGACTGTGCCCTCCATTTTTTCATTTGATGTCGGGATCACGTCCAAAAACTAGGTTGAAATTAAAGCTCATCTTCGATGTATTGAGATATTCCTTTCTTTTTGCAACTTTCTTTGCAATAACTCAAGAAAAACAAGCTATATCAGCCCAATATTTTGCACATGTTTAGTTCATGTCACGTACATTATTTCATAAAATGACAACTACTTGATCGGACACCATCTTGGGTATGTAAATTGAGGTCAAAGGTCATAAATGTTTTATCTTGTATCTTGGTGAATACATGTCCTATCTTTCCCATATTTTGCACACGCAAAGACCATGTTACAAGAATCAAAACAAAATAACCACTTTTTGCTCAGATGCCATCTTGCCTGTGCAAAGTGGGGTCAAAGGTCATATGTACTTTTTTTCTCTATCTTCGTTATGACGTGTTATCTCTATGGGAGGGAATTTTTCTAGATGTGAAAATTGACATGGTTGTCTTTATCGAGCACTAGCTCACTTACCCTTCGGTGAATTTCTCCCAGATTTTAATATGTTGTAGCTGAGACTTTGGGCTATCGTAATGTGCAATTTGTTTCTTCATACGACGTCGGCATCATGTCAAAAAACTTGGTTGAAATTAAAGCTTATTTTCGATGTTTTATGATATTTCTTTTTTTCTGAAACTTTCTTTGCAATAAGTCAAGAAAAACAGCCTTTATCACCCCCATATTTTGCACATGTTTAGTTCATGTCACGTACATTATTTCATAAAATAACAACTACTTGATCGGACACCATCTTGGGTAGGTAAATTAGGGTCAAAGGTCACAAATTGTTCATCCTGTATCTTGGTGAATACATGTCCTGTCTTTCCCATATTTTGCACACGCAAAGGGTATGTTACAATAATCACTTCACTAAATAACCACTTTTTGCTCAGATGCCATCTTGGGTGTGCAAAGTGGGGTCAAAGGTCAAATATACTTCATTCTGTATCTTCGTTAGTGTATACGGAATTCGGTACCAAAGATGGCAAGTCTGACTTCCTTTTCTAAATGAGAATCCAAACATCACACGGCCAATGTCTCCTCGACACAAATGAAACCGGTATGGTCATGCATATTGGGATCAGGACTCAAATCATTGATTTTCGAATAGATCGGATCACCTAATTTGTCAGTGTTGACAAATTCCGGTTCTAGTTTATATGTGGTTTCTTGGTATTTTGCAAAAAGTGAAAAGCCCAATCCTCATCTCCACAAATACTATACCATCCCCTTAAGAAGTAACTGAAACTAGAAATGTCGCTATGCGACTGGTATGCCTCCGCCACAATGCATGATTCTCCTAATAGGTCTATAGTACATGTGGACAATGTGTGATTACATTTTCACAAAATTGGCAAAATATTAAAATGACTTTGTCACAAATGTGTTGAATGTTCACCTTCCTTGACTTAGGTTTAATTGGATGAATAGGAGAGCATGTATTTGGGGATTTAAGGACTTATAACTTGACTTCAACCCTTTCATAAGTTTATGCACTGAGTAATTTTCAAGGTATGGAGAAAAAGTGCAATTTCTGTATTGAATAGTAAATTGTTACCATTTTCATCTGGCCTTTGACCCTAAAATTCATAAGAGAATCACTGTCAGGCAGAACATGCATAAATATGTACTAAGTTTCAAGATAACTTGAGCCACTTCCGAGATATGGAGGAAGAAGTAAGTTCAGCACTTTTACTTGATCTTTGACCTTTTTGGCAAAAAAAAAACCTGCTGGCATTGCATAAATATGAGGGAAATAGTAAAATTTTGAATTGTTGCCCTTGACCTTTGACCCCTGACCTTTGACCCCATGAACCCCAAATTCCCTAGATAATCACTGCCAGTCAGTACATGCATAAATACTATGTTCCATGAAGATACCTTGAACAATTTGCAAGATACGGAGAAAAAATGAAATTTTAACATTTTTACTTGACCTTTTGACCTTTGACCTCACGACCCAAAACTTTCACCAGAGAATCTTAATTGGGTAATACATGTATACACTAGGTTTCAAGAAAATATCTTCAGGCATTGCATAGATATGGGGGAAATAGTGCAATTTTAAGCATTTGACCTTGACCTTTTGACCTTTGACCTTGAGCATGTGCACCCAAAAGTTGATAGGCACAACTTCACCCCCTAATACACATACATGCCAAGTTTCATTAAGATACCTCAAAAGGTTTTTTAGTTACGCTGTCCACAAAATTCATTACGGACGGACGGACGGACAGACGGACAACCCGAAAACATAATGCCTCCGGCACCACTTCGTGGCGGAGGCATAAAAAGACTAAAAATGTCGCTATGGCGACTGATGCCTCCGCCATAATGCATGATTCTCCTAATAGGCGTATAGTACAATGTCTTCACAATGTGTGATCCATGACAGTTTCACATAACTGGCAAAATATTGAAATGACAGGTTTGTCAGAAATGTTTTGAACTGAGTTTGCTATAATTTTCTAAGAGTGCAGGTACACATATTTGGGGAATTGAGAATTTTTACTTGAATTCTGACGAACCTTTTTATAAGTTTATGCATTGAGTAATTTCCAAGGTATGAAGAAAGAGTGTAATGATGGAACAAAATAGATTTTTTTTTTTGAGGGGGGGGGGGGCATTGAAACCTGGCCTTTGACCCTTAACCTCTGACCTTCTGGCTGGAAATTTCTTGGAGAATCTCCATTAGGTAATGCATGTATTAAGTTTTGAAACTAATAATGCAAGCATTGCATATACTAGTATATGAGGGAAATAGTAAAATTTTGAGGAGTTGACCTTGACCTTTGACCCCTGACTATAGACTCATGACCCCTAAATTCCCTAGATAATCCCTGCCAGTCAGTACATGTGTATGTACCAAGTTCCACGAAGATACATTGAACCATTTGCGAGAAAAGTGATATTGCAACATTTTCACCTAACCTTTGACCTTTTGACCTATGACCTTATGACATGAAACTCTCTCTGGAGATTCTTTACGCAGTAGTACATGTCCACACCAAGTTTCAAGAAAATACCTTTGGGTATTGCATAGATATGGGGGGAAATTGCAACATTTGTAGCATTTGACCTTGACCTTTTGACCTTTGACCTCTTGCCAATGTCACTAAAATCTACTCAACTAATTGTCCCATCATGCATCATTCTTGGACCAAGTTTGGTGAAAGCTGCTTCATCCAGTTTTGAGTTGTCACGTAAACAGATAAATTTTAGGATTTGACCTTGATCTTTGACCTTTGACCTCTGTCCGATTTCACTGAAAAACTAATCAAGTAATTGTCCCATCATACATCATCTTCTAACAAAGTTTGGTGAAATTTGCTCCATCCAGTCTTCAGTTATCGTGTAAACGGATACAATTTCATGATTTGACCTTGACCTTTGACCTTTAGCCAATTTCACCCAAAATCTATTCAAATAATTGCCCTATCATACTTCATACTTGGACCAAGTTTGGTAAAATTCCAGTAAATATTACTCAAGTTATCGCGTAAACAAAAGCGGACGGACGGACGGACAACCCGAAAACATAATGCCTCCGGCACCACTTCGTGGCGGAGGCATAAAAAGTCTTAACCCTAACTAGGCTGGACTATTTAGGTAGATGATAGAGCCGGTGGGGGGGGGGGGCCTCCAGATCTTGGCCATTGACCACGCGATCACGACGAAAATTGGCACACACATTGTCTGTGACGTAATCTAAAATACGGTGAAGTTGATTTTTCAAAAAAAAATATAATTTATGCAAAATGATGCATGAAATCGGACTATTTGGTATAAATCATAAAATAAAGCTCAAAACAGGCACACTTTTTTGTGTATATATTCTTTTTAATGTCCTTAGCAAATATAAGAGAAAAAAATTGTGCCATTAGAAAAGTTTCTTAAGTATTCTATTGTTTTTTGATTTCTTATGTATTTCGTTGTTTTTTCGACTTTTTGATTTTCACTGTTTTTTCGATGAAATTTGTCCGCGACATTGTTCCGAACACGAAAATATGTTATGAATTGATTTTAATCACTAAAACCCCCCAAATAATCATGCTTTCATGAAATGTGCCTGTAAGCACAGTTTGCATTGAAATTGTACATGAATTCACGTTTTAGAGCAATTTTTGGTCTGACATGCATGTACATATTTATGCCTAAATTCAGAACCGCGCGCCCGGGCATCGTAAATTTAGTGTGCAAAGATGCCGGAGACTCGAAAGAAGAAAGTCATGAAACATCGCGGCGATAGCTTTTCGCGGTGGCGATACATCACGTGGAACGTCAAGGGGGGCCTCTCTAAGGCCCCCCCCCCCCCCCCCCCCCCCCCCCCCCCCCCCCCCCCGGTCTGGTTAGGGTTAAAGGGTAACGTGTATGGATTTGAACAGCTTACCTTTGGCAATCATCTTTGCCTCTGCTTGCAACCTCTCCAGATCCATGTTGTCTATAAAAAGGTCTGAATTCTTGTTCTTGTTATCACCCTTTACCACACTTGCTGCATCTGCAAGAGTTGGCTGTCCTTTTTGCTGATTCAGTTTCTGCTGTTCTTGTTTCTCTTTTTCCAACAGATCTTGCAGGAGTAGGGGTTGCTCATGGAGCAGGGTAGGCCTTCGTCCAGCTCCGTGTGTGCTGCTCTCCCCAGGAGTTACTGCAGCAGATGCCGCTGATGTTTGCGTCTCTGGAGGGACAGGCTGTTGTTGCGGAGTCTGTGCTGTGACAGTTTGAGGGTTTGGGTTGTCAAACCCAAGTGAAGCACTTGTGGATGCAGGTTGAGAAGTACTGTTAGTCTGGTTACTTGTCACATGACTGGGGATTTGATCTGCCACTTGGCTACTGCTAGACACAACCTGACTGACATGTGATGATGCCGCAGGTGTGACTTCTCCACCTGCTGAAGGATTCTGGCCGACAGCTGTGACAGCCTCGGACAAATTAGCTGATGCGACACTTTCAATTAGGGGTTTCACAACCGACCGATTAGCTTCAACAGAACCAGCTGTTTTTTGTGCCACTGCTTTCTCACTATTTTGATGACACTCTGACTTTACATCTTCTGTCTCTGTTTTCATTTTTGATTGGATTGATGAGAGAGCTTCTGACGTTACAGCCTTAGTGGAACTTGCATTTGTTGAATTTTTCGTGGGACCATTGGCTTTGACAGTTTCTCCAGACCCATCAGTAGCATTCATAGCATTGCTTTCCTCCGCAGAGCACCCTGCTTTGTCAGGCTGACTCCGTTGCAGCTCAAGATTGCCTCCATCCTTGGTAATGGTTACAGCTGAGCCACCAGGGGATTTGGGGGCATGATTTACAGAAAGTCCTTGTGAAGACTGTTCACCTTGCATTGAAGGTTTCGGTACAGCAGATTCCTTGTCCACTGCTACTGCACCTTTATCATCCCCTGCTAGCATCTTTGAAGTATGTAGCTCAGATCCCCCTTGCTCCCCTACAGTTTTCACTGGTGTGCCCCTAGCAACAGGCTCATCTGAGGGATTTCCATGTCTGCTTTCAGACAGGGATTGCTCTGTGGAATTTGCTTGGAGTTGATGGTTATCTGAGGCTGCACCAACAGCTGTGTCTGGAGGTTTTTCTCCATCCTTCAGGGTTGGTGCAGAGCTCATACCTTCATCTATAGCTTCGTCACTCAACCCAAAGTCTTTGAAGAGTTGCTGGTTTTCTGCAGAGTGCTTGTTGGTATCCAAATCAGTGCCAGCGAAGTCGATGAGACTGAATTCTCCTGAAAGAAGAAGGTCTTCCAGTTGGGCATCATGGTCTTCCTGTTGTGGTGTCATGGCAGGGTCCTGACCTGCAGGTAGGTGCAGTTCCGCTGGGACTCCTGATGGTTGCTGACTGGAAATGGCATTGTGAATGCGTCCAGATTGGCTCTGCATGGGATTTGCATTCTGGGCAGGGAAAGAGCATTATGCTGTGGGAAGATATGTGCTTGCTGACCTGGGTGATCTGTAATGGGTGACATCATGGGTGGTCTACTGGCAAAATTCTGATGGGGAAGTTGGCGTGGTGCTGGTGGCCTGCTATGAGACTGCCGGACAAGGTGATCATACGGGTCAAGTGAATTTGACCCCATGGACGATCTCTGCTGAGAAATCATCGCCCTGTGATGAATCTTTTCTTGAAGCAGGGCTCCAATGTTTCTTGGTCTTGGGACAGGTGAAGGGGCAGACACAGGAAGTCGAACTCCTTGCTCAAATCTTCTAAGCTCAATGAATTGTCCCGGACCGGGAGGTCGATTCCCAGCATCACTGCCTCTCCGTGACAATCCAGCAGGAAAGAGCCCCTGCCGCCACGACTCATCTGTCTGCTCCTGACCAACATGAAATTGCTCTTGCCCTGCAGAGAATGGAGCTTGAGTTCTTTGTCCAATATATACCTGCTGCCCATCTGCAGGTCTTGGTGTGCTGGGAGCACTGGGAAATGAATTCACCTGATCACTATTAGCAATTGGTGGCACCTGATCTGTAGACACACTGGACCCATGGGGATACGGAGGAGGTGGTCGCTGATGAGCCTCTCCACTCCAATTTTGATTTTGCATTTGCTGCTGCTCGCGTCGCTTCCTTCGCTGCTCTTGTTGACGAACTAGAAGCTCCCTGATGTGCTGCCTCTGCGCATGCTTACTGCCCTCTGCCACAACAGTCCTCTCTTGCACAGGGGGAGCAGCGGTGGGAAAATTGGGGCCATTGCTGCCTTCTGGAAATACCGGATTCTGAAGGAATGGAGCCTGTTGTGGAGACGGGAGTGGCATGTCTGTCTGCATCACCGCATGCCCAGGAGACATATTTCCCACCACAGGTGGCACCTGCTGTGAGACTGGCCCATGTGGCATTCCAGGAGATTGGAGTCTGTCTATGATGGACTGATTGTTGGAAACAGGAAGATGCTCCGTGGCTGGTACTTGGGGCACTCCTTGCCCTGCCATCAAGGACACCAGCTGGTGTGAGTGTGCATTGACAGTACCACCTCCTCCGTGATCAATTTCTCCTGGGTGAGGAGACCGGCCGGGCAGCATGCTGGGGGCTGCAGTGCCTGTCTGCTGAAGATGTACACTGGGAGGCTGGGCCACCATAGGGGACTGAGGCATGGAATCGGTGTTCATGGCAGCAGGTGATGGGGCTGGGATTGACATGTGAACAGGAAGACTGCCGTGGCCTGACATCCCCGAGTGTTCATGTTCACCAAACTGGAATGTGGCATGTCTGCATAGGTAAGTAATGATATAGCAATGGGTTAGAATTGTGTTTGTGTACACATACAGCCACAAGGCAAACTAACAGATATCTGTTGAAAATGTAGGAAAATGGACAATTTAAAACACTACAAGGTACCCATGATTGTTCAGCATATGGCACAAAGGTATGTATATACCCATGAGACAGTATCTGTACAAGCAAAAGTGACCCGTAGTAGAGTTCATAAAATTTATCAAAGATTAGCATTCTTTACATTGAAACATAATAAAATAATTTGACAATATTTGCACGGCATACCAATTTTCTGCCGTATTGACACAAAAAAAAAAACATTTAAAAAAATGGCTATGTGGCAATGTTGATGCAAGCATTGCACTTCGCACAGCATTTACTTTGTGTGTGTGTGTGTGTGTGTCCCGGAAATTTGTGTCATTTTACTCTTTTGAAGAGAAATGTTTTCTTTCCAAAAATGTAATAAAAAACACACAAGAAGCATTCTTCAAAAGGCAAGTAAGAAATAGTGTTTGCATCAGCTAAAACTTCTTTTCATCATAAACATTGGAGGAATAGGAAGTCAGTTTCTCAATGAAAATTCACCAACAATTGTTTTCAGTTTTCATACTCATGATTATTGATTTACTCCAACGGAGGAGCTAATCCAAATATCTAATAATAATAAAAACAGGAACATACTTGCACAGTAATAAGGTTCTTTTGCACTAATCTGTTCATCGTGATTCAGGGACACTATAAATCAAGGCAGCTTTCTCTCCAAAGTACAATAAGTACTAACTAGATGGTAAGGGTTGCTACATTTTGCACTCACACGTACCTGTAGCAGGAGACACTGGGGTTCCCGGCAAGGACTGTGGGCTAGGCTGGGGCTGAGAGGCAGGTGTGGACGGTGGCTGAGCCTGCCGCAGATTGGCTGCGTCAGGTGTTGGACTTGTGAGACTGCTGTCAGACTTGTGGCGCTTCTGCTGGTTCACCTGCGAGAGAGATATGAACACTTAACATTTCAACTGCCACAAAAAGTCTCTGCTTGAAAGATTTTGAGTTTACTCAACGGGCAATCAGTTTGGGAGTTGAAATGCCCAGCTGGCTAGCTGTGACTACCTGCCCCTTTCTCTATTTGGTTCGTTTCTGTTGAAATGAGCACAACACTTAAATTGGTGTTATTACCCTGATGTCCAAGGACTTCATTCATATCATACAGTGCCATTATCAATCCCTATAGTGATGGCTATGACAATTTTTATCACTCAACCAAAGACATTTGGTAGAGTACCTTCCTTCCTCCTACACAAGATATCTAAATATTTCTATCACACATGAGCACAGAGAAATTATATATATATATATATATATATATATATATATATATTTTTTTTTTTTTTTTTTTTTTTTTTTTTTTTAATTAAAGCTTTCTGGATATAAAACAACAGATATGCTAGAAATGGGTAACTTCTCGCACATAAATAAAAAGTCTCCCAAGAGTTATTTAGCCAAATATTCATCAGAACCAAAAAAAAAAAAAATTTATGATGCATGGTTCATTAAGATGCTGTCAGTCAATGACAAGAACTTGACAAAGGGTAAACAATTGGTCACGGGTCTCATGGCAGGCTAAGGTGTATTGTCTGAAACAATGCACGCGATCAAATCTAGGTGTTATACAAAGGTGGGATAGAGAGGTCCTCAGACCTGGGGGCATGATTTGAGCACTGTACATGAATACACAGAGTTTCATTTAAAAAAAGAAAAAAAAACCTTGAAGCATAGATATGGCTGAAATAGTGACATTCTAAGAATTTGACCTTGACCTTTGACCATTAACCTGAAGTATGTGCACCCAAAAGTTAATAGGCACAACTTCATGCCATCATGATACCTCGGTTTTTCAGTTATGCTGTTCATAATTATGGGCAAAAAACGGACAGATGGACAGACGGACGGATGGTCAACCCAAATACATAATGCCTCCGGCAACACTCTGTGGCGGAGGCGTCAAAACAAGAATCTCTTGATACTAGTATTTATCATATGACCAAATGATTAGAGTCCATTCTTAGGGGAACAAGACAAAGGATTGTAGAAATTGTTTCACAGTATGCAACTCACTAAGCATTGGCACATGCACTGAATATTTTATGATAGAGGGGAAACAGTAAATGAACACTGAAATATGCTGGGTGAACAATTGTGTGATTGCACCATTACAGTCAACAACTCTACATGCATAATGTAACACACAAAAAATTGTCAATATAATTCATGTCCATTATTGTTTTCTCATTGCCCAAACATGCAGAAGAGTGAGAATAATCAGGACATGGTTTGGCATCTAAGGAGAATTTACCAGCACTGATGCACGGCTTGTGATGAATGTTTGCTCTTCATGTTCTTCAGTGACATATTTCAACAGCATGAAACTTGTAAAAGGCCTGCTTTAAGCTTTTGAACACTTGGAATTAGCACCCAACAGCAGTGACATGGGTATTGTCATGAATATGGTATTGGAATTTGGAGGTGAGCCATGGAGCAAGAGCAAGAAGGGATGTGAATTGGACAGAGCGAAGTAGGCATACCTTCTGGGCTTCCTTAATTCGCTGCGATGCTCGGTTCTCCCGGGCCCGTTGCTGCAAAGGGGAGGGGGAAAAAAAGTGGGGGAGCCGAGAGCCGGCACATGCTTATCACAATGGTTGCTGGTGAACATGCATGATAGTTTACATTCCGTACATGGGCAACACCTGCTAAGATGCATACGTGTCTTTTGTTGGAGCCAATAAGCGCCTTGTTGGCACAAGTGATTATGAACATGTAAGGGTATTCTGATGGGGGAAGGGGGGAAAATGGTGTCGCAACTGAAGATAGTAATACAGGAAATGAAGCTGTTGACTCAAGCAACATACAATGGAATAGGTGGACTGGTATAGACAACTAAACTCAAATACAGCACAACAGCTTTTTGCCGTATGGTAATATACACATTGGGTTTTGTCATGCAAATAGTCAACAAGAAGCAATTGGCCTGGCCTGGGGAATTGGAGCAAACCTCATGAATTTGGTCTCTGCCATTGGCCACTTGATGTGCCATATCAGAAATTTATATCCCCCTGATAAATACTTGCCTCTACTTACCTATATCGGAAAAAAAAGAAAAAAACAAAACTGATGCATCAAGGGCTTTGACTAGATAATTGTTTGTGTTATTCTCATTTAGTTATCTCCTTTGTTGATGATGTAATATAGCATTGATGCTGAATGTAACAAGTTGAACAGAATGCTGAAAAAGAAAAGAAATTACAAAAAATTTTCCTCCATATTTTGAAAGACACCCCTGAAAACTGAGTTTCTTCATTTTACAATGGCAATGAAGAGCATGTTGTTTTCTTTAATGAATGAAGACATAAAAGGAAACTAACTTAGGCCTAATGTGACTCTATCTTTTTAACTCTTCTGCAAGTATGATGCTTTTTTGCTTCCTTTTCAGAAACAATATGTGATACTGTGTGTCAGTGTCTCGTACAAGCATGTACACAAAAACTATAGAATAAGGTATCTGATTTCAGTCTCATTAGGTACATATTAAAAAAGCAGAAATTTTCGAGAATAATTTGTCGCGCTCGGCCAGGTTAAAGATAAATTCCATGTGTTTTCAATTCCACACAATTAATATCTAAAACAGTATTACATATGTATCAAACAAAAAATTTGCATGCTTTTTTTTGGTGCTAGTTTCATGTCACATGAAATGCATGAAAATTTCAGTTTCTTCAATATTTTTCATACATGCACATGCTTGCAAAGAAATGCAGCATATATGACCTGCTAATACCTATCTTTGGTATTTTTGCCATTGAGAACTGCAGTGTCAAACACAGGTTTTTCTCCTCATAACAACTGAAATTCACATATCTATTGAGAAGGCTGTTACCCAGGCCTAAACTAGGAAGCATTAGTCCGACAACACTCATATTATATTTGTAACATATTCAACATCACATCCCATACACACACTGGTAAAAATTGCTTTGCACTGCACAAGGGTTTGCATGTTGCCATGAATGTCCTTTTTTGGAATGTAACAAGTGAAGTGCACATGTATACACACACACACACACTCATAGTGATTAGGATGGGAAGGAAGGAGTTCGGTTTACTCAGCTGTAAAGTGAGATTCACATTCCAACTCGGTTGGGACAGAATAGAGCAAGAAATGTTCTACTCACCAGGAATGGTTTCTTGTTCAACGAGCCCGCTTTTCTCCACAGTTTGGCAATCTGCTTGGCACGTGATGGCCAATCTGAAATAAAATAGGTAATGAGAAGAAGAAATCAACCTCAAGACTGAGGGATAAAAATCATGAAAGTTGCACAAATTTGATACCAGACACGCAGCAGAGTAATCAATATGTGCCATAAAACAATGAACAAGAGTTTCATTTAACCCCCCCAAGACACTGTGCCAAAATAGTAGATATATGGTACACATGTAAAACACCCTATCTAACCTGTCTGCATGGTGTTATGTCTCAATTTTACACACAAAGCACCAGGTTACAAGCAAGATATAACAGAATGGTTGAAGTGGACGTTGAAGATGTGAAGTAATAGTGTGAATATGCAACAGCACAGTTAGAAATGAGAGACAAACAATCAAGTGTCACCTGGAAAGTCCTTCTTCAGGTCGGGATAATTGATGTTTGCATAGAGCACTGGCGATATGGTGGCCTGGTCACCGAGCGGTTCATCCTTCTCCCACTTCTTGATGTTGCGCTGATTGTAGGACAACGTCTCGCTGTCTCCATCCCCTGCCCCACTGGACCATGGGCTTGGGGGCTCAGCGAAGTCAGGACTGAAGGCGGGGCTGGGAGGAGGGCAGTACAATGTCACAAGATTGATATAAGCAATTCCTATCAGAAAAACTCAACTAAATGCAGGTGCATCAGCAGCAGAGCCAAGTCGTTTTTGTTCTTGTTTCTTAATCCTTCAGGTGCCCAGGCACTAAGCTTCACTTGAAGAACTTTTTCATTAGTGTTCAGTAATTCCTCTCAACTTGATCTAGTTGTAAAGTTAGCTAGCCTATTCAAGCATAGCATTGTGCCTCCGTCAACCAAGAAGGCCATAGGGAATATAGGGATTATATAATCTCTATTCACCGGCAACTCGTTTCAAGACATCCGTGCCTTTCAGCAAAGAAAGCACTGCAGAGTGCTTGTCAATGGGCAAACAAAGCATGTAACGGGTTAAGTAGAATTCAATGTCCTGTTCACTTAACTTCAACAAATCAACAAAGATGATTACTTACCTGGAAACCTGGTGGCCGACAGTAGCAGCTTGTACAAGCTGTTGTGTCAGAGGCAGGTGTGGCAATGTCTGTTTCTGCATCGGCGGCTGCTGTTGCTGCTGCTGAGGTTGCGGCTGTTGTGGTGGCAGTGGTGGAGGTGGTGGTGGTGGCGGCTGTTGCTGCTGGGCCTCCTGAGGGGTCTGTTGAGATTGTTGTGGGGCGGACGAAGCTGTGGTTGCGGCTGTACCATCAGCAGCTGTTTTCAAATCAAATGGAAACAACATGACATGAAATTGTTTTAAAAAAAAAAAAAAAAAAAAAATCTTTCCGTGGGTTCCAGAACAGAAAGATGGTGCGCTAAGAAAATTTTTCACCAAAGAAAACTTTACATTTACATGTGACCCTGGCATCACAATATGTGCACATAAAGTTGCTTAGGTTTAATTTCTTGTAGGCCTAAAATATATTAAAGAGAGACCACTCATGCCAGAGATTAATGGGAACATATAGTCTGTGAGTAAATAAGTTTTATGCGATGAATCAAACATGCATGGTATATTGATGTCCCACCTCAGCATTCTTATACTTTGTACACTCTGCACTGATAATTTTCAGAGAAGATTAAGGCTCCAATAAGCATGTCGGTCAGTTTGCGTGGCCAGTTAAGGATGTAAAGAAGATTTAGGAAGGGAAACATACGGTAACCCCTTTTTGCTTTCACAGCATCTAGGCCGTCTACACTGACAAACCAGTCATGTACTACCAACTTTATGCACAGAGAACTAACTCTCTTTGCTGAATTAGTTGAAGTTGCACCTAGATAAGAAAACAAGGCTGACAACTTGCAAGAATGTAAAGTCTGGCATGCCATTAACGATGGCAAATTACCTTTAAAATGACACTTGGCTTGAACCATTGAAACACACATTCTCACCTGCGCCTGGTGAACAAAAGAGGACAAAGTCATTGTCTGCCTCATACCCACCACAGCTGGACTGCTGGTGGCTTTTACTCTTTGACTCACAGTGAAAATGAACTTACCTGGTGTAGGGGTGCTTGTAGCCCCCGCATTGTGATGTCCCTCAGGACTCAGCACTCCGGAGAAGAGATCTTCCACTTCCTTGCTGTCTATGTGTGCTAGATCTGGCGGGTGACAAACACACATCATATTTACCAACGATGAGTAATAAACCAAATATACATGCCACAGATCACACTCAACATGCTACCAACACGGGAATCAGTACATGGGACATGCTACCAACACAGGAATCAGTACATGGGACAAACAAGAGCAAAATTTTGATTAATTCGAGAATTGCAGCTCAGTTATAATAATAATAATAATATATCAATTTATTAGGCGCGAAACCTATAGACATATATTCTTCTGCGCTGCAAAAGCTTCTGATGTTCTTGACGATAATGAACAGTTAAATGAAAAGATGTGTTTTGAGTCGTGATTTAAAGACTGCTACAGTTGGGGATTTCCGGACTTCTAATTCCAGAGTTTGGGAGCTGCATAGGCAAATGATCTGTCTCCAATGTTACTTTTGTTTTACGTGTTGGAATTTGTAAGAGAAAAGTGTCCTTGAAACTGCACAAATTATGAGTATGTCTATGAGATTTAAATACTAATAATTCGGATATGTAACTGGGGGCTTGACCGATGACCAGTTATCACATTGTTTAACTTTGTTTTTGCAACATTTCACTCTAACAGACAAGGATAACATCTTTTTGACAGGCAGAAGTGAAGACAAAGAGACATAATCTAGGCTTTGCTGTTCCTAGTTTCAGACAAGTTTTAGATTGGAAGTAAGAGACATGTAACGTACCATCAGGGACGATTTGAAGGTTGTACGACAGGAGTGAGTCCAGGTCATTCATGTGATCTGAGGTTGAGGCAGCCTGCGTTGTTGGGCCATTGTGCTCAGCAGTACTTGTCTGTGGGGCTTCCGCATCGATGCCGTCGATGTCTAAACCTGGAATGCCAACACCACCAATCGAAAGAGTTCAAGCACGTATATCCTATCCTTTTGTCTTGTCTTTGGTTATTTCTCCCCCGTACTAGCAAGTACAGCAACCTAATAGACCTTCAAAACAACTCTACACAAATATCTGTTACTTTCACATTAGTTTTTTCATCGTACGATTCCACCAGTATGATTACTACACTGGTTCCTTTATCAAACACCTACATTTTGTGAAAAGGGTTGCAAAAGTATTTGGAATATTACAGGTGTATTCAGCAGGTCACTATGATTGGGCATCACTCTGCCAGACTAGACTGTAGCCATTTTGTCACTCACTCTCTCCATTTTTGCCCAGGCCATCCCCAATGAGCATTCCCAGGAGCTCCTCTTGGGGTAGAAAGTTGAGGGGGTCCTCACCAGACCCGAGATCACCTGCTCCATCTGCAGTGCTGTTTGCCTGAAAGAAAGAAAAACAAAAGTTAAGTAAAAAAAAATGTAGAAAAAAAAAGCTGCTGAAAATTGCTTATCCAATAGTGGCAAGCCAATGAGTTTAAAAAAAAAAAAAAAAAAAAAAAAAAAAAAGCTGGTTCAGATGCATGCCTGTCCCAACATCTGTACCACATGAACCTCCTGAGGTACTTTGAATTCAATTTTTAAAAAAAGAAGAAAGAGATAAGAAATAAAAAGGACCTACAAGTGCAATATGTTAGTCACAAGAAATTAAAAAAAGCTTCTTCTCACAACACATGCATGCTCACACACGGCGCTGTCATTTACAACCTAAAATTCTTTACAAGAACATTATACAATCCAACATGTAGTCTACAACCTAAGATATCTTCTTCTTGCTGTTGTTGGAGAAATACACATTCATGTTTCTAGAGTCTAAAACAGGAAGAAAAGGTGCTCTCACCTCTGCCTGATTTTGCTGGGGCTGCTTGCTTGTGTCTCCCCCTGTTGCCGTTGTTGTTGATTTCTGGTCAACAGCGGAAGAGACTTTCAGTATTTCAGTGTCTTTGTGCTCTTGGGCTGGCGGCTGCTTCGTCTCCTCGTCGGAAATGTCAAGGGTCGTGTTCACGGTCTGCTTCTCCTTGCTGGAGTCCAGTAATGACTTGCCGAAAAATGCCTCCTGTTCATAAATGAAATTACCTCCAATTTAGTATCTAGGATGGTATGAGCATGCCTGCCATGTGCATCCATCTGTCATAGAGATGAGTTACATGAGAGCAACATCAACAACAAGAATATCAATGACACACAGGAGGCCATGATTGGTATAGATACGCAATAACTAAACTTTTCTATCTTGTCACAAGGGCAGGTAATGTGCACAAAATGGACAAAAATCGGGGAAAACAGGTTTGATACAAGCATCTAATGCCACTGACCCATTACGAGTGGTACCTCCTCCCCAGTTTACGTAAGACAATTATTTCCTGCAGTGTCAACAATGGTTTGAAAAGAATGGTTACTTAAACAAAATGGTGGCTTTTGAGAATTAAAAACAAATTCATGCTGACTGATCTTGATCTTGCCATGTGCAACATGAATGCAATACACAGCATTAAAGATTAATACACTTATAGGCAACTGAGGTCTTAGTCTATATCAAGATTAACATACCTCACATTCTTCAAATTTTGGGGGTTCCCATTTTGATATAGCATTGCCAATACCTGGTTCGCTGGGGGAAAAATCAAACTGTTTCTTTTTCTAATCAAACTGCCCATGAACACAGCACACGCTACACAGCATGATATATAGTTATATGAATACAAACCTGAAGGTAGAATGGAAACTGGTTTTCAAGCTGGCTTCTCTTCCGTGATCTTTTCCTCTTTTTCACCTTCTCAAAATGAGTGTCTTCACCGAGTGAATGAGCTCTTTGAAGGACTAAAATATAAGATTGAAAGAGGCTTTTGTTAAGAGGCAAAATAGTAGATGCTTTTTTCCTTCCTTTTGTTGTTGTTGTTGTTGTTGTACCAGAGTAACAAAGTTTATTGAGAAAAACTGGTGAACAGAAGTACTTCAGAAATCATGATATCGAAGTCTAAGAGCATACAAACTTGTATGTGATAGTCCTAGCAAATTGACTTAGATAAGCATGCATTTACAAGATGAAGAGTTTATGCTATATCTACTCTACTGGAATCTTCACATTTGTAACAAACATGTATACAATTGCATATCAGATCTCATAGTTACATGTGGCAGCATTTTGACACATTGAGTCATGCCCTTCACTGTATTGGCTTTCATTGCAGTGGCCCACAGTGTTATGTTATATGTGCTCTAAACACTGTGATATGAATATAGTCAATTGTCAATTAGAAATTATCATGCTCTAGACACTGTGATATGAAAACAATCAACTACTAATCAAAAATGATCAAGCTATTGATCAATTAAAGAATTTATGAAATGGCAACAGCTGCCTTTGCTTGGTAAGCAGTTGAATAATATTGATGTCAGAGGTTTTAACATTAACATAAATCAGTTCTGCTACAAAGAACTATGAGGAAAGGTATCAGCACTGAGTTGACATGGCTTAAGTATACACTGGACACAAAAAATGATGGTAAAAGAGCTCACCATCAGAGATCTCCCGTGAGGTATCCATGGACTCTGTAGCTCCCCCTTCTGATAAGCTTCTGCTGATGGAAGCCATTGTGTTTTCCTTGTGTGAATGAAAGCCCCTTGGCTTGGCTATGAAGCCACCAACACCTACAGGATGACACAGCAAATGACTCGATCCAATAACTGCATAGCATCAGAAGCCTTTCCATTAATTCAGCATGACATATGGCTTTCTGTTTCTGCAGTTAAATTCTCATTCATATTTGCAGTAAATCATTCTGTAGTTACTCTCAGTGACAAATGAACATTTTTATACAATTTTCCTCAATGTTCAATTGTGTAATCATTCTGGAGTTAAAACCTATGTGCTTACAAAGCTGATCAAGGGACAGCAAAATCACAGTGATATATGAATACGCTCCATAAATGTTAGATCTGAAAGTTCCCTGCGGATTTAAATGATATCCTCTACCTTGAATAAACGACTGAAGCTTCACCAAAACAACAGAATGAAAAAAAAAAAATCACCACCTTTCATATCTTTGTTCTAATCATTTTTAAATAGCACCTTATTATTTTATTCATTCATTAATTTTTTTATTGCACAGACATCAAGAAACATTCATGCTAACTAGGAGAAAAACACACAGATGGAGCAAACACATGACATCTTTTATATGGATTGCCACGCGCAAAATCTCACCCGGTCTCAGCGCTGTTCTGTGCTTCGACTTCTTCTTGTCATGGTGGTGGTGGTGGTGGTGGTGGTGATGCTTTCCTTCTCCTCCGCTGCTCTCATGTCGATCGAAGTGACTAGGTCCCTTCCAGGTATCGGGATCTAAACAATGACATTGTCACATACACAAAAAAAAAATGCCAGTGTTGGTCAAGCACTAAATCCACAACTGATAAGAAGGATTAACACTAACTAAAGACCTGGCCTTCCAGGCCCCTGCCTCTCAGGAAAAAATAACAACTCTTTGGGTGTTGGGAATTGTTCTTTGAAATCACTCTATTCGGATCTTTTTGAACATATTTGTGATTTTACCAAGATGCAGAGATGTCATGGCAACTTCATATTTACATATTTCAATAATGTGGATGTGTCAATGTCACATATACTGGATGACCCTTTAAAACCTCTTTGTTTGGAAGAGACAGAAATGAATGTTCCATAATCTCATTCACATCATATTAAATCGTACATACAATTATTAATGACAAACAGGCCCAACATTAGAGAAATGTGACATGGTACATGTGCAATGTATCATTCATGAAGTATTATCTGGCAACTGCCTGCAACAATAAGAAAACATGACAAAATCAACCTGCTTCAGGTTGCTTTGTTTTGTTCTTTTTCTTGACGATTTCTCTATCCCCCACCCCCCCCCCCCCCCCCATGTGAAATCAATGAAAGTATGGTGACAGATGAGAGAGATATGTAAAATGGCAGAGATAGACCCCCTTACCTCTCCCAAGACCTTCCGGATCGTACTCCTGATCGGCAATCTTGGAGATCTCCGAGTTGGGGTCCGCCAGGCTCCTCAGCAGGGCCAGGCTGCCGATCTTAATGCTCGATCTCCTGCGGGACCTCTTGTGGGTGCGCGCCATGGCCAGGCTGCTGATCTGCTTGAAGCCACTTTCGGTCAGACTCACCCCCTCCACCGAGAACTGTTTGCTGACTTCTTGTTGAGGAAACAAAAATAGAGATAAACAGAGTTGAAAAACGTACGAAACGTTACCTCACAAAGTTGTGCATGCATCCTCCTCTATCGTACTGTATTTTTCTTCATATTTTATTCTTTACAAGTTTGGATGTTTACAATGAGAGAGAAAGTTTGGGTGGCTCACAGATTTTGGGATATCTCAAATACTTTGTATCTAAATAGCTCTAAAAAATCACTGCAGTACAAATGCGTATTAGTGTAAGATACAAGATAACATAAAAGAAGAAAGATTACTGATATATGCATGCAGAACATTATTGACCTGAATTCAATGCATAATGAGCACAGCAATGCCACTAACTAGAGATACTACTTCACAATCATCAGCACAGAATAAGTGAAATATGTCATCTAGGAACATGCAAATATGTATGTGACCCTGCATCACAAAGCCAACAAAAAGTCCCCGTCCATAGATTTTTAGTCAAGGGCAGAGCCTGAAAGAGCAAACTCTAAGCTATAAAATGATGTATAACTCAATTTAAATGGACTCTCCTATCCTATCTAAATACTGGAAAGAAAGCACACACTCTGGAAAAGTGTAAACTGAGAAAAGAGGCTCTGAATTGCAAGGTCTATTCAAGCGTTTAATCTTCACCCAGCCGTGCTAGCTGAGTGATGAATGGGACAAAAATCAGGATGTAAACCCCTGGAGCAACAACAATGAAGGGATTATTAGATTAAGCTGAAATTGAGCAAGCTCTACTAACACATTCTGTCCACGATTAATGCCCACTTTCAAAGCAGTAGCATTATCCTTTGAAAAGTTCTTAGAGTTGGCAGTGAAGAGTGTGCAAAGGATTTTCAAGAAATGAAAAGGGGCTTCTACGACATACCTGATCACATTACTCTACAAGAAAAGGGTCGTAGAAAATCTGCTGAAAACACACTTTCAAATTCATTTCATTATCCCAAACTTAGGAATAATGTAGAAGAAGAACAGCTCTTTCAGAGAATATGAAAAGCTCAAGATTGACTTGGTTGACCAGTTTCATCTTTTTTGAGTGTTCCCAGGGTGCAACTTTTTGATTGTTGGTTTTGTGATACACGGTCACACATGTAGCATGAATCACAGAAGATGGTGAGATGAATTGCACTATCAACATAAAAGGGAATCTACTTATATGACGCAATCCTAATGGCCTCTCCTGAATTACCTGGTTCCTTTATTGCTAGTTTGGGTACTTTGGGAGTTGGATCTTCATGGCTGGGTTCTGGAAGCTGAGGTTCTGGCTCCGGAAAGAGCGGTCTGCATAGAAGACAGATGTAGCCCTTGTCCATGGCTCGCTCCACTTCATCCTCTGTGTACATGCCATCACAGATCGCATGTAACCACCTGCGCAAAAAAAAAAAAAGAGAGACATTAATAATACAAGAGACCCGCGGGTCTAGCGCTCACCTGAGTATCGCAAGTTCACCTTTCACGCAGTCACTAATCTAAATTATTCACAGCTCTACCAAAATTTGACCAGGCATTCTCAAGTAGAAGATGAAACTGTACAATAAGGGCCCAAATTTTTTAAGATTCCTTAATTTGGGGGGGGGGGGATTGGGGCCCCCTGGGGCCCTCTGGGTGGGGCATGGTGCCCATTTTTATAAATTGAGATCCTGACCCCCTAGGGATGCTACCTGCCAAGTTTGATGAAAATACATCATGAGGTTTTCAGGAAGAAGATGAAAATGTACAATTCAGGTCCCCATTTGGACCTTCCCAACCAACCCCCCCCCCCCCCCCTGCCCCCAAGAGGGGCACCCCTTGATCTCCTATGAACAAACTTGAAAATACAGTCATTAATGTACTCACTCATAGTATTATCTTACCTCTATAACTTCTGATTCTAGAGAAGATTTTTAAAGATTCCTTCATTTTGGGGGTTTGGGGCCCCCCTGGGGGCCCCCTGGGTGGGGAATGGTGCCCATTTTAAGAAATTGAAATCCTAACTCCCTAGGGATGCTACCTGCCAAGTTTGGTGAAAATGGGTCATGGAGTTCTCAAGAAGAAGATGAAAATGTACAATTTAGGCCCCATTAGGACCCCTCCTCACCCCCCTCCCCTGGGTCCCAAGGGGGGCACCCCTGATTCTGCCATGAACAAACTTGAAACTACAGTTATCAATGTACAAACTCATAGTATTAACTTAGCTCTATCACTTCTGGTTCTGGAGAAGAAGATTTTTACAGAATCCTTAAGTTTGGGGCGTTTGGGCCCCCTGGGGGCCCCCTGGGTGGGGCATGGTGCCCATTTTAACAAATTGAGTTCCTAACCCCCTAGGGATGCTACCTGCCAAGTTTGGTGAAAATGGGTAATGGGGTTCTCAAGAAGAAGATGAAAATGTACAATTTAGGCCCCATTAGAACCCCTCCCCACCCCCCTCCCCTGGGTCCCAAGGGGGGCACCCCTAATTTTGCCATGAACAAACTTGAAACTACAGTCATCAATGTACTAACTCATAGTATTAACTTAGCTCTATCACTTCTGGTTCTAGAGAAGAAGATTTTTACAGATTCCTTAATTTTGGGGGGTTTGGGCCCCCTGGGGGCCCCCTGGGTGGGGCATGGTGCCCATTTTAACAAATCGAGTTCCTAACCCCCTAGGGATGCTACCTGCCAAGTTTGATGAAAATCGGTCTTGGGGTTTTCAAGAAGAAGATGAAAATGTAAAAAGTTTACGCACGACGCACGACGGACGACGGACGACGCACGACGCACGACGGACGCCGGACGAAGGGCGATCGCAATAGCTCACTTGAGCCTTTGGCTCAGGTGAGCTAAAAATGTATAGTGTAATGGGAAACTCCTGAGCTTGACCTGTTAAAGACAGGCTGATATTGGTACATCGAGCACTTCCCATAGACACTTGCCCGAGTTTACTCAGGACTCGTCCTTAATGGGTTAATAATCAATATGAGAAGAGGATGTTCATCTTTAAATGAAATTTTACACATGATAACTATTTCATACAACACCTAAAAAGATTCTATCTATCTGATTACTCATCATGTGACATGCAATTTAAAGTATCACTGCAAACCGTCACTGTTGAGCTGTGCAGTTTTGTTTGGCAAAAGCGGCTTGCACAAAGCTGACATCACCAATTTACACTGACTCCCGTGTTAAACCCACACTCAGCTTGTAGTTTTTGTCCCATTGCGCATCTTTGACATCACAATGAACATAACTTCTTCAACGAATCGCTTTTTCGTGTACAACTGACTGTACTGTGCCACCCATTTGCTCTTCATGCCAAAATAGTTGCCATTTCTGTTCTAAAGTAAACAAATCTGTGTGGACCACATTTGTCGACGTCCAAGGTGATGTTAAAGCACATAGTGTATGGTCTTTACTTGTGCAATGGAACACAATTTCGCACTCAGTGAAAGATGAGGCACCTTTTTCTTTCACCTCGTGCAAAATCTGGTAGCATCGCACTCATAACCATTCACTATTTGTATGCAACCAAACTAATAGATAAATACTGTATACATTAAATATTTCACGAGGTTTTTATTTTCGCGAATTTCGCGAGTCAGGAGCTATTCGCGAAATAAAAGACACGTGAAAATAATTACTTTGATGCCAATATGAATGTGACACATACGAATACATTTCTCCATTCAGTGCAGTACTCCAAGATCGTGAATTTAATCACTCGCGAAATCATCGGGAAGTCCCGATTCGCAAAAATTTAGACACACAAAATATACGCCGTATACGGTACTACATCAAGCTCACAGAGGTGAAGCATTGATAATCAAGACTACAGAAATCAGTGCTTCCTTGCCTTTCACAATGAGAGCACTGGCAAATGAGCTCTCCGTCCCGGTAGCTCTTGAAGCAGATGGCGCAATGGGAGAGGCTGGCGCAGGGACCACACTGAGTGTAGTTGTTCATCCAGTCACAGTTGTTGCCCGGTGTCACTGCCCCGCAGTGAGTACAGCAAACACACCTGGGGAAAAAAAATTAAAAAATAAAAAGAGGACAGGCAAAATGACGGCAAATGAACTGCTGAATCTCTTGCTAATCTTAGGGAGAGAATTAAATATAATGTGCAGTTTTCATCACACCAGCAAAGGAGCTGACACCAAACGATCAAGAAATAGACATGGCTATGGTGACAGGAAAAAATCAACAGGATGAAATCTTATAGTTTTTCCCCTACTGGACATAACATCACTTCCTCGCCTGTTAATACCAATTCGAACAACATTTTGCCTTCATCACACAGAAGATTTCATACAATTTTTCTGTCCAAGGTATGATGTTCTATTAGTGTAGTTATCACAAAGTAATCACACTATGGTTTACAAACAGACAGCTGACAAGTTTCTGGTGATTAACTGATAAGCACTTCAATAAAAGCTCCCAGTCTTAATTTTTCCCTTGCAACTGAAGAAAAAAAATCTTTATAAAAAATTAATAATGCGATGGTGCACACAAGGCTGAAATTTGTGATAGGTGACAAATACGATATCTGTCTGATTCATATATTGCTGGTAGGCTATCAGAGTTGGTGGCAAACTTACCACTTGCATTTCCATCCGCCCTTGGGCACGGTCTGGAGCGGCGGGTCCAGGCAGTAGGTGTGGTAGCTGATGTCACAGTCATCACAGAGCAGTAGCCTGGCCTCATCGCTCGACTTTCCGCAACCTTCGCACACGGTGCAGTCCAGACAGCGCCAGCCCTTGGACAGCACCACCTTCGTGATCTGGATTTGACAGAAACACCAGGATACGTGGTGACACAAAACTAAAAATGCACTGCTGTTTTACTGTTTCACCTTCCATCGTCTTCCTGAGCACAACGACCCTTGAATACACATGCAAACTGAAAGAATGAATAATAAATGCCGTAACTTGAGAATAATGTTGAAGAATTGCTCTTTCAGAAAATATGAACTTCTCAAGATATAATAGGTTGACCCGTTTCACCTATTTTGAGTCTTAACGTAAAATTAGGGCAAGCGATTTTTTGTTGGTTTTGTGATGCTCGCTCACACATCGTAATTCTAGGATATGCTTTCAAAATGAAGACCCACCGAAAAAAAACAAAAGAACAACTATTCTTTTATACTGGATGCACAATGTAGACATGCTACATAAATCAAAGCAAAATCAGTGTTTCCCACATAGAAGTAAGATATCAGTGTTGTTGTTTGTCGTAAATTATTTGCCAAAACTTCACTGTTGTTCATCATTACCCAAATGCCAATGCAATGCAAGAACACAATTCATGTATCATCTAACAGTAAGCTCCCTTTCCCTAAACATTAAAATGTAGAAGGGGAGACACATACCTTGATGTTGACACAATACGGATGGTAGCATTGGCCACATTGCGAACATGTTAATAACCGTCCCTCTGGTCCCAGTCCAAAGCTGCCACAGCTCAAACACATGTCCTGCGAAGAAATATCAGTCATAAAACTTAGCATCAGATTAAGTGAACACATTATGATGTTTGACGAGTTAAGTTACAACCAAAATAGACACACACACACACACACACACACACACACACAAACATTTCTAGCAGGTAATATGTTTTTACAAATAAAAAGAGAGTTATAAAACAACTGTTTACTTTGTTTCATTCACATTGAGAAAAAAAAATAATTCCTGGCAAAACCAATTGCCACTACTTTACACTTCTACTCCCAAGCTTGGTGGTACATACATGCTTTAAATGCTTGGAAACCTTACCGCTTTCCTTCATCAAAACGTCCCAGATACATAAAATGTATGTTGGCATTTGTTTTAAAATCCAGAGGAACTGCAGTACACTAAGGCATATCGAAATATCTGGCACCTCTTGGGCAATCTCTAGTCCCTTTCATCAACTCATTCACCCTAACTTCAGAGTTAAAGCACAATCTTTTTGATTTACAAACAAGCATTCCACTCATTCAGTGCTATGACAAATATAGAACAGATACATGGCATATATAGCTGAGGTTTTGACCATACTGCCCATATATCTCTCTCTCTTCCTCTCAGTTCTATGTCCCCACCCTCAATGTATCATCGTGGGCACACACAGTCCTTGTCACAGGCAGGCATATGAATAGCTTTGATGATAAGAGTGATGACAGTCTTAACACAGGGACTACAGACTCAAGGACCCCAAAGAGAGCTAATATGTAAATCAGAGACTACACACACAAGAGGCATCACCTACCTGGGTGGATGTGAACTTGTCCTCCAAGGAGAACAGGACGACTGTGGTGTGCATGGATGAGTCCTCCTCGTCCTTCTCCTTGGCACTGGTCGTTTTCTCCACCACCACAGGTTCAGCTGGCACCACCTGACTGGATGGCTGCAGAACGAAAACACATGGATTCCTTCCGCTTTAGTCACTTGTAATTTCCCCTTTACATGTTACAGTTTTGTTTTTGTATGTGACAACTGGGTGTGACCCATAGCTCGAAAAAGATAGAGTCATTACAATACGAACTAGAAGAGCACTCGAAGAGCGCAGACCTCTGCCAAGCATCTTATTTCCACTCATTCACACATATTATACTAAAAATTGCCCTATTTCCCAGTGACAGAAGCTCAATTGTTTACCTCCTGCTTCCTGCAGCAGCTGTACCTCAGGCGCATGTTTAGCACTTGTACCCAAGCCTCAAATACGTGCAGCTTGAACTCCCAAGTTTATTGACCCTACTTGCTAAAGATGAGAATCCTTCAAAAATGTCACAAAAAATTTTGGGATCACTACCAAAATTTAATTATCTGTTCCTTGTGTCATTACTGACTTTTCCTCTAAGTTTCGTCAAAATCCATCACAGCTTTTCGAGTTATTTTGCAAACAGACAGACAAGACAGACAAACCAATGCCAGCAAAAACATAATCACCTTGGCAGAGGTAATCGCCATACCACAACCCAGGGCGTCCTATCCTGCTCTTTCATCACATGGGAGAAATCTGGAATATCTGAGGCTATTTAAGCTATCTAATCTTTTTCCCTTTCATGAACACATAATGCACATGCCCATACACTCATGAGATTGAGCACTTCTATGGATGGCACAAAACAATAGGCTTGACCCCAAATCCAGGATGTAGGTTCACCTCCTGGACTCTGCTATTCATATGGGATTAGGACAGGAGAACCCTGCTGGGCTCCTCTTCTATTCAATATACAATGGTTGGGCAAAGTCATGCTGAGCTCTCTCTCTCTCCAGTTGCTTGTTCACAAAAGGTTCTCAACATGAGGAAAACCTCACTATGGACATGGCAAACAAAATATCCAGTACACTGAACACTCTTTTAAACTCGCCTTTGAAGCATAAAGTCAGCCATGAGCTCATGTGTGATTGAGTACACTGACCTGTGCTACTGCATTCTTTCTTCAGCTGATTATCATGAGCTAATAATCAAGTGCAAATACATTTTCTCTTTCTCTGAAAACTTCCACAGCTGAAAGAATGCTTGCCTTCACAGCCAAATTATAAGTGTCATTTACACACAATATATTGCTTACAACACTGGGTGCATTTGAGCACTCAAAAGCAAGCCAAAGCAAACCGAACCAAAGCAAACTGTACCGTACTGTGCCAGATTTACAGCATTCGAGCGCGCTGTGGAGAAAGCTACATCATGAATTATTTTTAGAGGGAGTCACACAATGTGCAGCAACACATTCATTCATCTAACACACTTAAGCTACTTACAGATGTCCCGAACAAAGTGAATGAAATCATTGCATTATGACATATGTGCGTATTACGTGCATTCTTCACATGCCAACTTCTGGTACAGTTTTGGTACACTTTTGGAGCACATTGGGAAGGGGTCCACTTTTGGCTTGGTTCAGATTCTGTACAGTACACTTCAGGAGCATTTGAGCGCTCCTCTGACGTGGGTACGGTACGGTTTAGTACCCTTTAGGAGAGTGCTCAAACACACCAATTGTTGCAAACACTGCATTACAGAGTTTTCCCAACTACTTCTCACAGCAAAATTGCCTGAAAGCAGAAGTTTGTGATTCATTCGCTTGCAAAACAAGGCAATCGCCAAATTGTGTCTCGCCCATTCGCGTACAAGGAATTAATATTTTTTATAACTCCCAGAAGTTAATTGACCTGCTTATGACCTTTGACCTTGTGGTGACCTTCAATACCCTAAGGGACATTTACCATCCAAGTTTGGTCACAAACGGACAAAGGGATCAAAAGTAATGAGCCATAATCGAAACGCGCCATAAAAACTTAACATTGGGTCCTAAAAATTTGTTGACCCCTTTCTGTGACCTTTGACCTTGTGATGACCTTTAACTCCCCAGGGGACATCTACCGTCCAAGTTTGGTCACAAACGGACATAGGGATCAAAAGTTATCAGCCACAATCAAAACGCGCCCTAAAAACATAACATTGGGCCCTAAAAGTTTGTTGACCCCTGTCTGTGACCTTTGACCTGTGACGACCTTCACCTCCCCAAGGGACATGTTCCATCCAAGTTTGGGCACAAACGGACAAAGGGATCAAAAGTTATGAGCCATAAACAAAATGCACCCTAAAAACTTAACATTGGGCCCTAAAAGTTCGTTGACCCCTGTCTGTAACCTTTGACCTTGTGGTTACCTTCAACTTCTCAAGAGACATCTACCATCACCCAAGTTTGATTGCCATTGTAGCAACATGTGCTGAGTTATGTGTGATAAGAGAGTCTTGCAAGTAAACTTTAACGTATGACCTCAAATCACCTTTGACCTTATCATGTGACCTCTTACGGCACCATAACATGAAGGTACCCCCAGTGCATCTATGACCCAAGTTAGGTTGTAATCCAAGCAACTTATGTGAAGTTATTTGTCAAAAGAGAGTCTTGCAGGTAAACTTTAACATAGAAAAGAGGGTCTTGCACATACCCTTTAATATATGACCTCAAATGACTTTTGACCTCATCACATGACCTCTGACAACACCATAACATGAAGATACCCCTAGTGCTTCTATCAACCAAGTGTGGCTGCCATTGCTGTAACAGTTGCCAAGTTATGCATCATAAGAGCGTCTTGCAGGTAAACTTTAACATTTGTGACGGACGACGGACGACGGACGGACGACGGACGGACGACGGACGGACGCCATTTGGATCCCTTAGTCTCGCCTTCACCTCCGGTGGGCGAGACAAAAACAAAACAAAACAAACAAACAAACAAAAACTAGCACCCAGTTGCACTAGAGGGCCCTGTGGTTTCCATACCTGTGGTGTGGCAGGCGGCAAAGCTGTAATCTTGATCCTGGTCTTGGAGCCTCTCTTGGCAACATGGCTACCATGCCTTCTCCTCCTGCCCACTGCTGCATAGCTACTACTGCCTCGCCCCTGTTCATGCATGCACATTGAATGCAATGATGAGAAACTAGGTCTTCTAAAATCTTGTCATTTGCACCATCAGAAAATAACATGCTGAATCAATTTGCATGAATAACCAATAATATCAGGAAGTCGCATCAGGAAAATGAACTTTACACCAGTGCTTGTCTCCAAAGAATAAAACCCTCTAATGAAAGCACCAAAAAGTCCTACAAATATCTCATGTAGATTGCATATACTGAAATTATAAAGGATCAATTGGATCATCGCATGCTTTAACATTTGATATAAAGCATGGGATGCCTAGGAAATTATAGATGAAGTAAAACATGCTAATAAGCTGTGCTGTCAAGTCAGCACTTAAAACATTGTTTTGGGCACTTTTATCTTAGTGACGGATGATCTTCCAGTGAATTACAGTATGATCAAGATCATTTATTGGGAGAGGGATGGTTTCACCACGTCAAGAAAAAAGTAAAGGGGGAGGGGGGGGGGGGGGGGGGGAATGTAGCCACCTACCCTGGGCCTTCCGGCAAATCTCCTCCTGCCCATTCTCTCCAGCTGACTGAGCCTGTCCAATGGCTTACCGCCCCCATGGGGCCTTGCCAGAGGGGCGATGGTGACCGACACACCCTTACTCGTCGTTGACACAGTCGATGATAGCTCCTGATGCATAAAAGATTACACAATGGGAGTTGCATGAATTTGCGGGGATGTTTCTGGCCTGAATGTTATTTGCTCATAAAGGAAGAACAGATTGAAAGAAACAAATTGATGATAATCACACTTGCTATGAGATTTTTGATATCTGAAATATGATAACAAAAGTGGACATAGTAATGCATGACCACTGAAAGATAAGTTGCAAATGAAATAGGCACTTGCAGTTACTTAGAACTACTAGCAAGCTGTTTCTCAACATGAAGTTGTGCAGCAAAGCACTGATTTTATGCTCATTATACAAAGAAAAGGTGGTAGAAATGAATAGTTCTGTTTCAGCAGTCAAAGTACTCATCAAAAACCCATACAGATGGTTATTTCTACAGTACTCCCCATTCCCATGCTCTTGCGTGCTCTTCTCTTGCTCTTTAATCTTTGCAATTGTTGTTTTGGGTCTGAGTTATACACTGCATATTCAGCCTGAAAAAGGAAATAATGGATAGACCTCTTTCCTCTCACACCATTCAAGCAATGGAAGCTGGACAAACCATACCTCTGGTTTCCTATCATCTGATGCTATGGTGTAGTCCGTGTCGATGCTGCTCAGGCTCAGGCTGTCTTCCTGCACGCTGGACGCACTCAAGGAGAGGTCCTGCGATGTGTCATCTGGAATGGGCAAATATGGGGGTGTTCTGGAGCTTGTGGCATGGCTGGGACTCCTGCCAAATGCCCCTGGAAGTGTGCCAATGAAAAAGTGTGGTTCCATGTTCATAGACTGGATTCACAGGAGATCTCCTTGCATAGTAATAATGATCATAATAATACTGATTAAACATGAAAACAAACTGTCAGAGTGAGAAACTTTGACCACCAGTCCAGTAAGCTGTACAAACTACAACAAATATGATTGCCACTTGATTGTGCGTAAATCAAGCAACACGATGATCTGAATGGGGAACTAAGGAAGTCATACTGCCAAGCACTTGTAGCGCAATTGTGGTGCGCTTCCCTTTCACTTTCATAGGGCAATATTGCTATTTGAACATTTTCTCTGAAACAAAACAAAACGCAAGATCAAACCACATTAACCACATTAGCCACATCCATCTACACAATCACAGTACTTATGCTCATCCTAGTTGTATGTCATTTGGTCTAAGTGTAAGTGTAAGTGTGTGTGTGTGTTCTAGAAAGCCAGAAAATGAGTAAAATGGTCATACCTTCGTCAAATGGACTTGCCGACCGCCGCCTCTCCAATTCACCTGCCTTGTGTGGTCTGATGCGGCATTCGGGACACTTGTACGGGGTGGGCTGACCCGCAGCCTTCATCTGCTGGTAGTTGCTAACTATCGTCCTATCTTCACATTCAGCATGCACATATCTACGAAGCATGGACAGGAGGTAAAAGTAAGAAACAAATGCTGAAGGCAGGATAACACTTAAAACAAAACAAAACAAAAATTAATTGTAAACACCACAAAAGAGATGAAATTTTCTACTTTAAACTTGCACACACCAGTGATCTTGATTTGATTCATTGCCTGCTAACAGGTTACTTCATATGACAAACATCCATCCCACATGAAATAGCTGGGGAAGATGGCTTGCTAATAAATCAGACTGCCTCACAGGCAGGAGTCAGAAGTTCAAAGCATTACACTGGTGACAAAAGTTATATCACACTTGGAGCACAGTAGGTATGAAAAATCTCTATTCACACCTCACATCAAAGCAGCAGGGAACATTCATACCACAGTTCTACACAGCTGCAAACAATCACTTTAGACATCTTAATCATCAGTTGAAACTGGTAATACACATCTGAACAGTGGACCTCACTCATTTAAACAGCAGCAAACCCCTCATATTCTCCGACCAATCAGGTGGGCATTACACACCTGCTACAAAGGTGACACTGAACCATGACTTTGTGCGTAGTATGGTGCCGGTACGCCTTCCCACAGATTGGGCAGCAGTAGCCCTTATTGCGCTGTTGATAGCAACTATCACAGACGGTGTAGTTGTGGTGCCACCGTGAGCTGGGACCATTCCCGGGTGTTCTCGCCCCACAATCCGTGCACACCCGACAGTTCTGTGAAATAACACAAAAGCAATTGCAGTTGGACTTAGTACATGGTGTTGCGAACTACTTCGCAGTGCTGTAAGATACAGATGAAAAATATAGACATTTTGCCATGACTTGCTCACTATTTGAGAACTTTTCGACTTTAAGTCTCTGAAATGCAGTTCTTAGAAGGACACAAAGTAATACACCAACAATGAGTAACACTTTATCTCAAACTCTGCGACTCCAGTACACAAAAATTTAAGAGTCTCATGTGTAGCATCTACATGGGCTAGAAGGATGTCAACCAGGCACAAAATATACAGATGTAATATATCAGAAGATAAACATAAATTGATATTTTAGAAAGTATACTGTATACGCCATATATTTCATGAATTGAAGCTTGTCAGACAATTTCACAAGTAAATGAATTTGAGATCACAAACCAAATTGGCAGAATGGGAAAGAAATATATATTTTAAAGAAAAAAGCAAAACAAATGTACAAAGCATTTGAATAATGGAATGCATTTTGTTTGTTTTGTTGCGAATTGTTAAATCTCATGAAACATGCTCCATACATGGTAGATGACATACTGCAGTAATACAGGCTTTAACAATCCACATAAAGAGGGAGGACTCCACAGAAAGGGGGAAAACTACACCCAACTTACTTTGCATTTCCACCCATTCTTTGGAATGGTGATCATAGCTGGCTTGAGACAGAATGTGTGGTAGCCCTTGTCACAGGTGTCGCATACCAGCATCTTGTTGTCATCCCCGGGTTGCCTGCAATGTTGTTAATAAGTTGACTTGATTGTAGTCACATCATACACATTAGGCAGGGCTCGACACTAACCGTGGCCCGGTGGGCCGGGGCCACCAAAAATGAAAGTCGGGCCACCAAATTTTTAAAAAGGTCAAATTTGGTGGCCCGCCTCGGGCCACCAAAATATTTTGAAAAGTATGTCAATAAATTCGAAACTTTTTGCGCCAGAAATTAGCAGTTAAATTTTTTTCAAAGGATGGATGAAAAGGACTGAATGAATGCCTGAGAGTGAGTGTTGCAAGTTTGTTGAAGTTTATTTATGAGTAGATATGTCCAACTTCTAATTCTTACTATCATAAATCTTAAATATTTGACTCATGAAAAAAGGACTTTTAATGTTTTTTATTGGGGTTTTTTCGGGACACCAAATTTTTCTCTCGGGCCACCAAAAATTTGAAATGTAGGATTTTGGTGGCTCCATCGGGCCACCAAACAAAAAAGTTAGTGTCGAGCCATGCATTAGGCAATGATGGGCCTTGATACAAGCAACACACACATAAATTAACTTCCTTGTCAAATCTAGCCTAGAAAGCTACCAGTATCAAGCTTTACTCTGAGCAACTCAGTTGCATCTTACCAAGTCACTTGCTCTTTTTACATATCATTTGATGGGAGGGAAGTTTCCTGATTTGAACTTCATTTCACATAGTACAGACTCACTGAAAAGACACAGTATCAAATTCAGATTATTTCATGCAGTCTGAAATTGGAGGTGTCTTTCTTTACCTGCACGTCTGACAGATCTTGCAGTTCGGGCACTGCCACCCGGCTCGGACGATGGGATCTATAGATACCGTGGGATCCAGGCAAGAACCATGGTAGTGCTGGCCACAGCTGGTGCAGAACAGCGACTCGGACAGGTTGCCCGGAAGGTCACAAATGGCACATTCTAACTCCTCCATTTCAACTGTAAGGTGGAGGACAAGTCACAGGGCATCGTAAATATACACTTGGCAGGATACTGTTAAGGCTTTTATTCATTCATTTTTTTTTTTTTTTTTGGGGGGGGAGGGTCCATCAACTGGGGTCGCATTTAACTTTTTTTTTGACTAGCCAGGCGGACTACTTAGAATCAATTTTGACACTGAAGCAATATTTTGGCTAGCCAGACGGACTAGTTACTTCAGAATTTTATGATTTTTAGCTAGTCCGACGTGATTTTGGGTGGCCAATGGCCAGCGGACCATTGCCAATTTCGAACCCTGCATTAATGGCATGAAACACAATGCGACAAATATTGGTAAATGAATATGAAGAATTAATCATTCAAAGGATGCATATAAACTTTGTAGAACTGTTTAAAGTAGATGCATACAGTGGACCCCTGTTACAATGAAGTCCACAGGACCAGCAGTTTTCTTTCGTTTTATCGAAATTTTGTTATAACCGAACAAATTTAAACAATAAAAATACATAGAGTAGATAATGTGGTGGCCTGAAATTTTACTTTGTTGTAACCAGAATTTTGCTATAACCATGTTCGTTATAACAGGAGTGCACTGTATCTGTTTTGAAAAGTCAATCCATTCATGTATTTCACTTTTGACGGATGGGGATGATGCGTAAGAAACTCACCTCTCTCTTCTGCTAGATCCAGATGTTCAGGACATAAGAGAATGAGTGACTTGATACCCTGTTCCGCAACAAAAGAATTTAATAATGACATTAATGATCACCATATTTCTCTGTGTGAATAGGCACAAGGAGATACACATCTCTGATACAGCTTAAAATAGCTTTCATTCTCTGGAACAGGCCATGTCACTAAATCCCTATTCACATTGGGATTTGAAGTCACATTCATGCATCCCTAGCTTCACATTGACAACTCGTCAAAACTCTTCACATAGATGCAGCCATGCAGGAAACATAGTCACATATTTCATTTAGACAGCTAATATCACCACTTTGAAAACAAACAAGTTGACCTCGCATTTGGCATGCACAATAGAGGGCTTCATAGAAAGCACATGTAAGGATCTATTACTCATATCATTCTAAGTTAAAAGCAACATAAAATATTACAGTCATCTTGCACAAGTCAAAGTCGCATGAGTAATACCTTGCCTGGCCAAACTATGAAAAAATGTGTTGGGAGTGTATTCTGTTAGTTGAACATTGCCCCAGTCATGGCTTACGCTCCGAGCCAAATACACTCAACTTGTGCAGGGTTGAAGAGTTGGCTGGTGTCTTACAAACACAAGTACAGTGTGCAAAGGAATCTTACCTGAAAGGAACCACTACTTGCAGCACATGGGTAGTGATAGACTCTATTGCAGCCTTGCTCTACACAATGGATGGTGGCTCCATACCTGTGACAGTAACTGCAGTGCTGCATGATGGATACAGATAAGAGAAGTGACACAAAACTTCAGTATCAAGATCCCCAATGAGATGTGAGTGCAAACCAGCGTGGGCTTGCAGGCACGCCCCTCTACTAGTGTTAGAATATGATGTACAAACTTGAGTGATTATGTTATAGTTATGTTATCAAAATATTTTTTTGCATAAGCTAACTTGGGCAAAGGGTCAAATGTCCAATGAAATGAACAGGTAGATTCCTTACAATTAAAGGGATGGTACAGTATTGGTGGAAATGAGAATTGGGCTTTTAACTTTATGCAAGATACCAAGAAAACACTTATGAAATAGTACAGAGCATACCATGCTAAGAGGAATTCAAAGTTTATTTGATGAAAATCGGGTTTGGAATGACTGAAACATCCAAAAACAAAGTAAAACAAAGCGATCGTAATAAAGTGTGGGTCCCACACTTATTAGAATCGCTCTGTTTTGAATATTTCAGCCATTTCAAAACCAATTTTCATCAAATAAACATTGAATTCCTCATGGAATTACATGCTCTTTCATATTTCATGAGAGGTTTCTTATTATCTCACCAAAACTGTTAGAAACCTGAAATTAGGTCTCAACCAAAACTATATGATCCCTTTAACCTGCCCTACAATGTTTTCGGATGCCTGTGAGATGGAGGCATGTGGATTTGCAACATCACACTTTAGTCAACATTATCTGATGTATCAGCAGCTTAACACGGAGTACAACTAAGTACAAAGTAAATCCTTTCTAACTTCACACAAACACTGCAGTTTAAACGTACATACGCAAAAGGAGAAACATGAAAAAGAAAATAAATCAGCAAAATTTTCGCATGATGATGTTACGATTTAGTATTGCCATTTCAGCAAATGTCCTGCCAGACTGTGAGGAAATATGGTTGTCCTGCATTGTGTACAAGAAGAAAAAACAGAGAGGTGAGGATTTCACTGTGGCAGACACTTACCTGAGTGATACCTGAGAACACAGCTTTATCCACATTCAGGAGTTGAAAGTTTTCATTTTGGCACACACCATCCGACCATGCAGCACAGCAATGATGCGCTGTTGTGTGACCTGTGGCGCATAGAGTGAATGACAAGTCCTACATGGATGACTGAAATCCAATATGTTTGGGATGTTTGATCACAGGATTTACTTTTTTTGGGGATTGGAGAGTTAATATTACATAAACAGCCATATACTATATAGACTTGCAAATGTTTGTAAATACCACTGAAAAGAGAATTAGTCATTCAATACATTCTCATGACATTCATCTCATTAGAGGCTGTACATATTTGTACAGACAGAGCTTTGATACAACAACATGACTCACTGAAAAATATACACTTACAAATCGTCGGTTGAGAATGATAAGGGCGTTAAGTTGTCACAAAACCCGTAGTGTTCAAGATGACTTAACACCCTTCTCATTCTCAACAGACGAAATACTGATGAACTATACATTTGCATAGTGATGCTGACTTGAGCAAAGTTGATTTCCTGAGACCTAAATTTTGATTTAATTGACACAAGGCTTTCTTTCTACTTTGCATGGAAATGAAATGGCTCCATCTTCTTCAGCTCACTGCCCTCCATCCCCCCCCCCCAAAAAAAAAATAAATAAAGGGGAAAAAAATAAAAAAATAATAAATAACGTACTTGTATGTCTGAAATTTACCTGATGGTTCAAACAGAGTATGTAGCTCAGGTTCCTCCCCGTGACCTACATGGCTGAGCTCATCCATGCCCTCAAGAGATGGGTCCTTGATGGAGTCAGGGTTGGTTCGCCGCGGTGATTTACTCCTGTCCCTGCTTCAGGGCGATAGAGCAGAGTGAGGGGAAAGCGTTATTGTGGAGTCTTAAAAAAATTATCCACAATAAACGATGGTGAAGTAAAAATCACGATGCTTTTGCAATCATAGTATGAATCTTGAGTGTATTGTGATTGCGTCTTCATGACAGTTCTCTCTTTTAAATAAAACACTTCAATCATCAAAGAATATTTGGTTAATCTTAACAAATATTATGTCTCTGATACCCCTTTCAGGTAATCGCGGTTCAATTATCCGCATCCAAATAATGCGGATGAAGTAATCAAAATCTCGTTCATATATCCCATGAAGTGCGCACTACTTTTACGAGCGCCCGTTCATATAACGGTGCGAAAGACGGGAGTATTTGTCATGGTTACTGCGCACGCCTCTATAATGACGTAATGTTTCCGGTGATATATACTCGCGTGTATGCACAGCTCTCGCTCAAGCTCAGCAATCAGCGGTTGTGCGGGAAATCGAGTGACCTTTGACCGAACTGTGGAATGTTAGGGCGCATAAGTCGTAAAACGCGTTCATGTATTCTCGATCAACTCCTCATGCTGCAATAATGCGCATAATAGCAGCATCAAAATAATGCACACTTTTTTACTCCTCTCCCGTTCATGTAATCAAAATTTTACGACTTATTGCTCCTATTATCCGCATCCACGATTACCTGAAAGGGGTATGAAAGTATCAGCAATATCTCACAGAATTGATCTTCTATATGAGTAATAACCTTGGTGACATCAAAATTAGCTTCATAAAAGACATAAGTTTAGAGTAGCACGGATGAACTGCATGAAATGTGGACAAAACAGTCATGTGTTGACACATGAATCATAAAATGTTCATCTCCACTTGAGTGGTTCTAGCCACAATTCATTATTAGTGGATAGACAGTGGAAATTTGGGCTTCTTTATAAGAGTATCTTGAATGTACCTTGCTAGAACTGCTGTTACCAAGGTATATGGAGCTACATATTGTATCTATGGGATAAGAATGAGAAGTTTTTCTTTGTATGTAACAGTGATTGGAATCACACACTGTGTTGTTACCTCTGTGACTTAGGAGGACCCCGCGCTCTCCGCCATGTGAGGTGCTTCTGGCTCCTCTCATGAGGACTGTATGCTGTGTCATCGTCATGGTTTCTCTTCGGGCGGGGCAAGGGCTTCCGGAAGGGATTGAATCCTGGGGTAGGGTCAAAGCGCAGAAGGTCCCCCTGTCCCAACAGGCTGCGTTCACCGCAGCAGCACAGCGAGCACGAGGGCTCACTGCTACTGGAATAGGATGCGTTATGAAAACTGATTTCGTTAGTTCTGCCCAGTTATCAAATTCAATAGTCTGGTCAACATATGGCTGTCCTTTTTCTGTGAACAGTTTATCCACGCCAGGGCATGTAGTGTATATTTCTTCAATGAGCGATCATCAGATATGCTTTTAGCATCTTCTTTAAAATATTTATGTGTACACAATTTCCTCCTTAACATGCATTATGTCATCTCGAAGGTCTGCTACAGTTCTCCGGATAATTCCCCTCTCCCTATATACATACACGCAAGAACACTGGAAATGTGATCTTTATAGTTATATCTTTTATGTTCAAAAATTTGTTAAAGCAATGCAGTGCCTCTTCCTGAAGTGTGTATGACTGCAGTATATTTGCCATGATTTCATTACATATCCTGCAAATGAAATACGTTGTATGCATGTAGGGTTCACCAGACAAATTCAAATACATACAGTGATTCACATTTCTTAATCTAAGATTCTTCACTTGCAATCCACTCGTTTGGCATGACCATGTCATTCCACTGAGAAATCACTGTGTTCACAATTCACTAAAAATAGCCACAGTCAAAAAATATACCACCTTTGGCTCCCTTTGCAGTCAGTAGCAATTCATCAAAAAACAACATCAACACAACAAAACAAAGAAAGAAAAATACACACAAAAGGCAAAAAAAAATGCTGCAACTTACCCATTATTACACACTTCCATCATTTCCCCCTCATACTGGTTCCCATCTGTAACGCCCATCCCATAACCTCCCTGGCCCAGGTGGCCAGGGCTGACCCCCCTATTGCTCAGTTCAGGCGAGGTCACCCCACTGTCCGTTGCAGCACTGTAAGAGTCCAAAGATTTGACCAGTGACTGGTCACTAGAAGTCCTCTCTACAAGGTGTTCTGCATCATCTGCCACATTGGACACGTCCCCAGGGTCATCGTCCAGTGGCTCATCATCCACAATTTGTTTGGGGGCCGGGGAGGCGTCCGCCTCTGGCCCGGCCGGAGTTGTTTCCATGTTTATTGCAAGATCTGTTGGCTCGTCATCCCCTGTACCCTCCAATCTACAGAAGATGTGAAAAGTAAAGCAGGGTTTGCAGCTCACAAACTTTCCTCATAACTTTCATGTTTTCTCACTCTTGCTCACTTATCAGAGAACCTGCAAACCTGATAAAATTCCTTGAAGAAAAAAACGCTTGACTGCTTTATTAATTCTTTAAGCATACAGTTGTTCAAAGTCCATGAATTCAATGTATTCTGTATGCATGGAATGACCCATCAGTATTGTGTTTTATCCTCACTCTACTTTTAAGAGTAGTCATTTATTTTGCCCTTACAAACACTCAACCTGTAGTTCCTGAATACCCAGATTCTTTACATATATTTCATATTTTCTGAATACAATTTGTTGTGTCCTGTTGAAAATGTATACTGCTGTACTTACAAAATGGCCTTCACCTTCTATATATTCCATAACGTGGAAACATCAAAACATGAACACTAGTAGCTCAAGTACACTATTTTGTACTTGAATGGAAGCAAATACTTTTCATTTCAGATTGGATCAAGCAGAGCATATGAGAACTTACAATGCATTTGTCAAGTAAACTCATTATTTGCCATAGTAATGCAATCAGATGTATAATTTCATAATCTAACCCCCCTCCAAAAAAAACCCAAACAAACAAACAAACAAAAACCAAATGGGTAACAAAAAGACCTTTGAAGAACACTAACAAATGTAACTATCAGAGTAGATTAGATTCAAGACAGTAGGTGGTAAATGTAATGGAAGCACTCACCTCAGACCCCTTCGTCTTTCATTGATGGTATATGTCTCACGTTTTGGCCGTCCCCGTCCTCTACGTTGTGGAATCTCCACTTCCATCGAGACCTGAAATGAAAAGTTGACAATCCACTGAATACATGAAGAGTTGGAATCAGATTGCACAACTTCTCTCTTTCTTGACATAAATCCCGGCCTTTATGATTATTTTCATCAACAAGGTGTGAAATTTTGTAAAGCGCATGTACAGGAAGAGTTCTTTTCCTCAGCCTTGTATGCAGAAGAGCAATATCCGGTAATGATTAAGTGACTTGCTAAATTCTTGTTCACAAAAAGAGCACAAGATGTGCAACAGTATGTACACTGCTGAATAAGTCTATCAAAAAATAACTTTAATCTGGCTAGATGGGATGACATGAGCAGGAGGGTTAGGAAGGAATACCCTGCACTCTGTATTGAACAATTACAAGTGAAAATGGGTCCCTCAAGTCATTAAGGATGTAAGGCCTATTTCCAATGATTGTAATGAAAACACACAAGCAGGACTTACCTCAGGTTCTGGCTTGGGGCCAAGTCTTCGCCTGCGTCCTACAAAGCAAGAATTTCCAATATGTGCAAAGTCAGAAAATATGCTGATACCTCAAGATTGTATTGGCATAATACAAGATGATATGCAAAGTGAACATCTAATTGTAAATTCATTATCTGACATGATTTGCAACAAGCTTGTTATCCTATAAACAACCTTATTTTGTTCCTCAAATTTGTCATTTCCATGACATTTGGGAATAGGCTGAAAAGATATTCTTTTTGATAATTCAGAACTTCTTGGAAGATGTGCTCACACTTAAATAAAATTCGTTTTACTCTTTGAAGCTTTTATCATGATTTTAGTACACTACTGTGTCTTAAACCTTTTACATAAAAGAATCAATCCCTCATTTACAATGTACATGTACACTACATGTCTTTTTGCAATAAGCAGCATGTTTTATGAAGTGAGTTTCAATGAAGTTTTATCATTTTGCAAAAGCTATGCCAGCAATATATTAGGAAATGTGTACCTGCTCTAAAATGCCTAGTTAACAGGTTTACTGTTGATGGTGACTGATGAAGATGATGACACCGATGGCTACGTGAACAACAGTGTACTGTAATTGAGTAATGTGTAATGCTGTGGATTCACAATTCAGGGCAATGCCAGCATTGTGTCACCACAAGAAAAAAAATAATAAACAAATGCAGTGTACAGAGAGGGGGAAAAGCTCAATAGAACCAACATAATGTGTACGATGATACACATGTACTGTATCACGGAGCACTGGTCACCTGTAGCATTAGTTTTGGGGGTGAATCAAAGAGGGCATATGACTGCCCAATAAAAGCTACAATTTGTACACTGTACAGTGTACATGTATGTAACATGTTCGAATCTCACTTTTACATTGTATTGTTCAATTTGCCGGACTTTTAAAAAACAATGCATTGTCCTACAGTTTTTGCGATTATTCTGCAACCTTCCTATGATAAAGAAATATACGCTGTACAGACAACAAAGGATACATGACACTATGTAAAGTGTTCTAAAAATTCATTTGTTTTATATTGAACTGCTACACCCTATATTTGTATGTTCAAAGTGTTCATTGTACATGCACATAACTACATGTAGCATGTTGACTCTAGATTCTTGTAATCTTTTTGACATTATACATGTACCCCTCAATGCTCTCTATTGAGACAAATTTTGTGACAAAATAGAAGTCAGATTTTTGGAAGCACTGTGTATTGCTTTGATAAATGCATTTAGTTTGACATATCTGGGCCCTGTTTTATAAAGAGTTATAATTGATTATATAGTTGATTTCTATCATAAGTCTATGGGAGCCTGTGTAGTGAGGGAATTTACAATCGATTATGATCTTTTCATAAAACGGGGTCCTGGATGACAACATAAAGCACTGATTAGTATTCTACAAGTATTTCATCACTTTCCTACATTAATTGTACCTTCTATGTAATTCAGCAACCATTTTGATCATGTTTAATGTCATATCGCCCTCAGAAATATGAATTATTACATAAATTATGCCTTAACGAGCTGGTACAGAGCATACAATCTAAAGTGCAACTCTGGTCCATTTATATTCAAATTAAATTCAATAAAGTGTAAATGGTACACACACAATGGGAAAGGTTATAATGTACATCACATTACATACAGTATAAAGGAAATACAAATTTTTTGTACATGTTTTCATGATGTAGTGATGGTGGTCACAAGCAACTAAATGCAACTTTCAGAGGAGGTACAACGTAATCATTTCACAAGTTTCCCGGTACTCTTAACCCAAATCTTCACTAAATGTCTCTATTTGCAAATTATGTAATTCAACAAGTACAAGGTATGTTCTTTGCATCAAATTATTGTAGTGTGGTAGTAACTGGCTATGATGACTCTCAGGGGCAAAGGGGTTGTAGTTACGTACTACAACATCATCCACACAAAAAAGTGCTTAAAAATACTTCTTGCTCACAAACTAATGAGAGTTATGGGGTGATGGCATATCTCCCTTTCAAATTTGCATGAGAATGCGACCCAGATACAACATACATTTGTAAAATGTATCACTATTCGTTGAAAAGTCAATGAAACTGTAAAATTCTGTATGCATTTCATCCTCTGTCAGACTGTAGTAATACTACAAATCTGTTTCTCTGATTTTACTAAAAAATGTATGACCTTGCACTTTAAGGAATTAAAATGGGAAAATTATCCTTTTCTACACCTGTGCCACAAGCCACAAGTGTGGGCATACACACAAGGCCTAGTATGTATTTGATAAATTTGTTTACAAATGCCATACACTTGTAGTGCATAAATGTATGCCTTGTAAAGATCTACATGTACAATGTACATGTACAATTGTCTGTAGATGTCAGATTGATATGACATGAACATGTTGGGCACAACTGATGTTTGTGTGCCACGTACTATGTATACATCTGCACTATGTGGGAAAAAAATTATCAAATTGTGATATAAAAACAATATGTAGTATTGTACATGTACAGTACGTATGACAGATATCACGGGATCTACATGTACAGTTGTACATACAGTGTATGAATATGATAACACACGAAAATATCACCACCTGATCTTGATCGCATTAAATTTACAGACAGTCATTAGTGTACAATATGTACTTACGTTGTACGATAACCTCAGCGCAAATTGTGAGAAAAAATAAATAAATCTTGTGAAAATGTCAGTGGCCTCATTATTCCCAAAAATATTTGTATGTGAAAATAACAGCTTTTACAGTAGGTACCCTACCTGGTTTGTTACTACAGGTACCAAATGACAAAGGATTTATAGAACAAAATCAGAAGTAACTGTCTCTGCCTGGAGCAAGTTTTGTTCTCACTCCACAGTACATTGTACGTGTACAATGTACATCATACCATTATTGAGTATGAAAAACGGATTGCCACCATCTTATTTGTTATTGCTGTGGAAAATATTACAAAAATCAAGACATTTGGACACTGCAGACAAAGAAAAAGAAAAAGAGATTTGCCATTCTTATATTTCAGTCGGACAGGAGAAAAGGAAAATTATTCTTAAATGGACAAAAAAAATAAATAAAAATAAGCCCTCCTCTTCTAGAAGTATGTACAATGTAAGTGAAGGTACATAACATGCAAGTTTGTTCCATGATCCATAAAAACAAATGCACATGTATACAACTGTACACTGTAAAGTACATGTAGCAAACAATACATCCGGTTAGAATTCTTGACATCCCTGTGACATTTAGATGAGGTACACATTTCATATATAGGATACTGTAAGCACCATACATTTTGTGAGCATATTATTTCGCAGATCAAGATTTTGGATCAACAAGTTTGCGAGTGGTTAGATTTGCAATTCATAGCAATGGCAAAGCAATGAGAAGAAAGTTTCATTGCTTTTCAAGAAGCAAAGTTAGTGATATTATGATCTTGGAGACAATATCTGTTATACATGTACAGCGTTGTATGTACATTGCATTTGTGGTAATAAAATCAGCACAAAATATAGGGCGTGTACAGTACACTCTCACATACATGTATTGACGTCAAGATAGACTAGACATGCAATTCTCACCTGACATTCTCTCTGAATCTGCTCCAGTGATTGGTTAGTGGACCAGCACAGAGAGCTTACTTGGAGAGCTAGGGTATTTATTACAGCATGATAATGGCGTGGTACAGGTGTGATGGTGTAAAAGCGATGAAAGGGTGTGAATAGCAGCCGATCTGACAAAATCTAGCATGTAATATGCAAAGAGGGAATTAAAGTTCCATTAAATACTGTAAGTATAAAAGACTGATGACACTGCAAAAGCTACATATATACAAGGGTACAATATGTATAACTTTTCTTCATATAAAATATAGATGCAAAACAGCATATTGCAAGATCTTCAGAAAATGAAGTACAGTGTAATATGCCAAAAGACCATAAAAAGAATTAAGTGTATATCAAGTATCACACATATCACTGTCTAGACAATGCCACACACACTGTTCTAGAATTGCCCTTCAGCTTGGATACACAGTAAATGTACACAATTTAGAACATTTTTAGCAGAGCTCAAACTTCTCTGTTAGTTTCTGTACCGTAGTAAATGAAGCCACTTTTGATTGTCTGGAAAAGTTTGTTTACTGGGCACATACTTTTGTAAGGTACAAAGCCTAAAATCACAATGTAGCATCTTTATAAGCCAGTACTTTTACTTTACTATTTCTTTGTGAAGGGCATCTTCAAATGAAAGTTGTTGTAATCATCCTAGATAGTTAAAGGGAATAGTTTTGGTTGAGACCTAACTTCAGGTTTCTAACATTTTCGTTGAGATAATGAGAAACCTCTTTTGGAATGTGAAAGAGCATGTCATTCCAAGAGGAATTCAACGTTTATTTAATGAAAATTGGTTTTGAAATGGCTGAGATATCCAAAACAGAGCAATCCTAATAAAAGGCGGGACCCACCTTTTATTATGATTGCTTTTCTTTTACTTTGTTTTTGGATGTCTCAGCCTTTCCAAAACCGACTTTCATCAAATAAACTTTGAATTCCTCTTAGAATGGTATGCTCTGTACTCTTTTATAAGTGGTTTCTTGGTATCTTGCAAAAAGTTAAAAGCCCAATTCTCATATCCACCAATACTATACCATCCCTTTAAGGTACAATGTATGTTGATATGGTATTAAAACAAAAGTATCATAATTGCTTTATTGTTATTTGTAAACATAACAGAGAATGATAAAACAAGTTTAGAAGAAGCAATTCAGAAGGACAAGAAGAGCTCTGATAAATAAGATTTAGCAGGAAAAATATATGGAAAAAATGAAAATTGTTTTCTAGTACAATGCACTGTACCTGTCATTCAATATCACTCCAGACATTTTATATTATACACTTTTGTATACTCATGTCATACATAAGTCATGCACATCATGTTTTCCTTTGTCAGCATCACAAAATATGTACTTTCAACATACTTCCCAAGTATATTTGATACTAATAATAATATATGATAAAGCTGTGAGATTTTTTTTCCCATTTTGTTGGCTTAAAATCAAAACACTACTTGCTACTGTGTATGTACCAACTGTATGTGCACAGACTGTCCACTGCATGGTGAATGAGTTCATGTTCATTCCAGGCAACAGCACATACAGTAAAGGTGTGCATATTTGATGATTTCATCACAAACATGTACAATAAATGTACATCTACTAATATTATGTAATCATTCTCTACTTGTAGGACATAAAAATTCAATGTATGATAAATTATGATGTAATAATGTAGATGACACCTACAGCTGTACATACAGGTACAGAGTACATTGTAGTTGTGTGTCATCAGGCAGAAACACAGATGTAGAATATACATTGTTTAGGCAGACAGCATTGCATTTTTATAAGATAGAATGTTAATTTGTCAGAAAGGTAGTTAGTAGCCCAGGGTTGAAGCCATCACACATCCATCTACAACATTTCCTCGCAAAGCATGAAACAATCAATGGAAGCAAACCCAGTAAAGGGATGACGTATAGTTTTGGTTGAGATGGGCCTTCAGGTTTCCAAATTTTCATACACTGTAAGATAGTATGAAACTTCTTAAAAACATACAATTCTACAAGATTCAAAATTAATTTGATGAAACTTGGTTTTGAAATGGCTGAGACATCCAAAAACGAAGAGGTCACTAATAAAAGGTGGGACCCACCTTTAAAATGATGACCACTTTGGTTTACTTTGTTTGTTTGTTTGTTTGTTTGTTTGTTTGTTTTTCTTCTTTCTTTTTTTTATATCTCAGCCATTTCTGAACCAATTTTCAAAGAAACTTTGAAATCCTCTAAGAATTGTGTGCTCTTTTCATAGTATTTTATAAGTGGCTTCTAATTAACTTACAAAAAGTTCAATTCTGAATCCCCCATCTCAACCAAAACTTAACCATCCCTTTAAAAAACATACTGTACAACAGCAACATTCCTTTATTCATCAAGCAAATCAGGATTCCTACAATGTACATGTAGATATACTGTGGAAGTGTTTCATTTGGACTACATGTATTTGTTCTACTCCAAACTCTGTTTATTAAAAAAAAAATCAAAATAAAGCAAAGACATCATAAAGCATGGAGACTGGAGAGGATAAAGTACTTCTACACTACAGATAATGTATCATTAAAACTTTTTGCTCAGTTACAATGAACAAGAACTACATGTATGTTGTACTGTACATACGTGTACATAATAAGCAAATTATACATAGTGGTGCAAACAACTTACAAGTCATAAAGGTGTCTCTTTATATAGATTTGTTCAGTGTGCTTTGTAACATGCACTGGAACCATAACTACAGTTGTATAAAGTACTGTATTCGCTGGCGATATTAAGGCCTCACTATTTTTTAACAAAAATAAAGCTGTAAAGTCCAGGTAAGCCCTACAATGTACATGTATAAGCCAGCACAAGCAAATTATTGTCTTTCCAACTCAGAGAATCACCTGCCTAACCAACGCTTATAATCATGTACAGTGACTGTACAGTATCAATGGGACTATGTAATGAGCCAATGAGCAATGCAATATCAACCACTAATGCTATGTTTTGCAATCAAGTGACAGCATGTTTTGTCAGACAATCCGTTCAAACGTTATGATTTTCTGAAGTTTCAGCGCCGCTTTCGTTGGATGAGAAGATTAAGTACTACATTTTGTGACGTTACATGCTCAGAATGGTCTAAAGAAAATACGTACATGTAAACAGTATAGGGAGAATGCCATAAAACTTAACTTCTTTTGAAAAGTACACATTCCCTCAACTTACAGTGTATGACAGAATATACAATGTATGTCAAGGGTAATATTCCCCCTGCCTTGTGAGAGAGGCAAGTAAGGTGTTCTAATATTATGCAAGAAAAGTGAAAATAAGTGTCTTCATATCTTCTTTGTACATGTACATGTACATACAAGTATATTATGTACACTGTACACCAGGCATTTGTACATGAATGAATGAATGAATGACAGCATTGGACAATGTCATCAATGGTAAAATACTTCTTTCTTTCGTATGTATCTTGTACTTATGTACATGTGTCCTACTGTTTGCACAATTTTCTTGTATGAGATACCTCACTGCATCAAAGTGCAGTAATGTACAAGAAATTTGCCTACATGTACCGGTACAGTGTACATTGTATGAGAAAGATACCTGTACAAATTGTACCTTCAATGAAGTTTTCAAAACAATTGATAAGCTTCAGTATGTGTGACAAGGTGAAATGGTTGAGAAAGATGTTGTTGTTTTTTCTTTTTAGTACAGTACATGTGTTTAGTAGTGCACATTCATTTTCTTTTTTGTATTACATTGGTCAGCAGTGTGTGCTCAACAAATCCCTACTCCTATAACTATAAAGATATAATAATTATAATTTTTTCATGGTTGGCAATTCGCAAATGTGTCATGCCGCAAAAAAGGCCATCAGTTCTAATTTGTGACAGTTTCATGCCGCAAGAGCTTACATACTGTACCTTTACAATACTACAAAGTACAATTTACCTCACGGAATTTTGATTTATACATCATTCTCAGCTGTAACCCAAAAAGGTGCAGATCCTAAACTAAGTCATGAATGTTGAAGATTAAAGTCAATTTCTTAACTTTGTCAAGATGTTTCAATCATTGAAATGACATCTTAATTAGAAACAACAATAATTATGACCTTGGTCACCTTCATTGCTTACCCTATATTTGTACATTGTGTAAGGAATACCCCTTGTTTACTTTGTGTACCATCTCTACCACACTCATAATGTACTTTACGGGGAGTTCTCATGTGGTCCATTAATTGAACAGATCTTCACCACCTGGATGTAGACTGATAGGCCACACAATTTACAAAAGACTATGAGCCTCATACACACTTGTACAGTGTACATGTACAGTACTTTCTACTGCGAAGTCAATACAGGTAGTTGGCTCTTTATGCCAACAGCTTCCATTACTTCATACATATATACAGCTGTACAGTAACTCTCCCGGGACAACTTCCCTTCTTTTAAATGCTATGTGACCAAAACGTATCATCTTTGAAGTCTACACATGAGATCGCAATAGCTCGATGTCATTCTTGAAAAAGAAAAAAAGCATCAACAAATTATAAATTCCACAGGTTGTTTCAAAAGCACATTTTCATTTATGACTCTTGACGGGGAACAAATATAAGCATTATAACAATTAGGGCCTAATCCACAAAATACCAGTGGAAACTACACATGTACACTGTAATTTTCGTGACTCACGGCAATAAGTGTACCACTATATCAAATATTTACTATACGATGTACTCCTACAAAAACTAAAAAACAATTACCAATGTATCTCAATATGTAACATACACACATTTGTAACCCAAGGGCCTTTCAACAGTTAATGGCATTACAATGTACATTGCAACAAGAACCAGTTCTGGGACAATTACCCAAGACTCATCCCCTAACCCTAATCTTTAATCTAACCTTATCACTAGCCAGTATTTAGCCAGGGGGTAATTGTCCTCAGGGTCAATCTTATTTGTAAATTTCAAGAGCATTTTCATTGACCCCAAGCATTTTCATATTTCTACCAAAATAAAATAGCACTTGACTTACCTCTTTCAGAAAGGGGAATATTATCCTAAACAATTGTCTGCAACAAGTCGATGGAATGTGTACTTTCCATGAAAAACAAAATTATGTGGAATTCTCCTTATACATGTATATGTTCTTCATATTGCTGTCCAAAATGACATTATGAGTGCCATGCAGTCTTCCAATATCCAGCAATGATGGAACCAAAACTTTAAACATTCAGAACTTTTGAGTCAATTGTCTGATTTTCCTCAAACTTTCACCGATGTGTTCTACATGTACTTATTGCTGCTTTCACTCAATCCACATTTATATTTGGCTTTGGTTTCCTTTCAGGTCCAAGGGGGTACCTTAGGGGTATGTAATACATGTACACCTGTGCATTCTGCATACCGTTAGTGCCAGCATGTGCAATGTCGGCAAATAGTAGTTCGCAAGATTAATAAAGGACAAGTCCACCTTCATATACATTGTACATAAGGATTGAGAGAATGCAGCATTACCAATAGAACACAACAGTGAAAGTTTGAGGAAAACTGGACAATCCGTTCAAAAGTCGTGAATTTTCGAAGTTTCAATGCTGCCATCACTGGATGAGAAGACTACAACAGCTTGTGATGTTACGTGCGTAGAACCGATATAAGGAAAGTATAAAGAAATTCAACATCCGATTAAATGTATTTTCACTTTTTTGCATAATAATACAATACAGCACTTGGCTTGCCTCTTTCAGAAGGCAGGGGGAATAATACTACCCTTAATTAACATATGTCAGTAGCTGTTGGAGGGAATGTGCATGTTTTTTCTAAAACTGAAATTTTGTGGAATTCTCTTTATATTCCCTAAACATCATTCTATGCATGTGACATCATACACTCTCGTACAACTGTAGTCTTCTCATCCAGCAGTGACTGTGCAGAAACCTTAAAAATTCATAACTTTGGAATGGATTGCCAAATTTTCCATAAAAACTTTCACTGATGTGTTCCACTAATATTGCTGCGTTCATTCAAATCCTTATTATGCATATGAAAGTGAACTTGTCCTTTAAATGGGGAAACTCAAAATTTGTACACATACACATTGTACAATGTACAGTACAACTTGTATATGCCTGATTGTTGTATTCGCATCCATACTCTACATGAAGTCAAATTTTTTACTAACTAAAATGAATGTAAATATCATCAAAATATAGAAAAAATAGAATGTTTTCGGAAACAAATAATGGAATATGCCTGGTTACCTTGAGCAAACTACTATCATACATGTACAACATGTACATGAACCCCAAGATGAAGCCTCGTACAGTGTACAAATACATGTGTGTGTGTGTTGTCAAAATGGAAAAGGTCATCCTATAATCTACAACCTAAATAATCTCAAATATTATTTACATTGTAAGTCATAATTTCTTGTGAAGTATAAGGTGAAAGGGATGGTACAGTTTCAGTTGAGATGAAGCTTCAGGTTTCCAACATTCTTTGATGATATTTTGAGATTTAATGAGAAATACAACCGCATGAAAGAGCATATAATTCTAAGAGGAATTCAAAGTTTAATTGGTGAAAATTGGTTTTGAAATGGCTGATATCCAAAACAAAGCAATCCTAATGAAAGGAGGGATCCAACTTTTATTAGGATTGCTTTGTTTTACTTTGTTTTTGTATATCTCAGCCATTTCAAAATCGCTTTTCATCGAGTAAACTTTGAATTCCTCAAGAATTGTTTGCTCTTTATCATTTCATAAACTGGTTTCTAAGTACCTTGCCAAAAGTGAACAGCTGAATCCTCACCTCAAGCACCTACATGTAGTATACATTGTACCATCCCTCGAATACCTTGCAACTGCTGGACAATTGAACCGTGTATCGCAAGATCATCTGAATAAAGCAGTTTGTGGTTCTGATTACATCTAACAAGGCAAAAATAATGGGTAAAAAGTTTGCTACACTGAAGTTTGTTTACACACTATAAAGTGGTGCTCCCACTAAAGGGATGTGTACCTAATTACATTTTAAATGTACTTGGTGATCTGCCCTAAACTACATGTACATGTACATGTATCGGCTTTATCGAGTCGGCCTCACACCAGCGTCAAGCCGCCTCCCCAAAAATTTGAAAGTGTGTCTACAAATAGCAGAAATGTTGGCTGTACGCCGCCTTGAAGTCGGCTTGACTACCCCCGTTTACACATACGGCGGCTTGGCCAGTCTGCGTGGCGAGACTTTCATTTGAACAATGATTTATTTCTTTCGTGCTTCCATCGTGGTCGATCTCAAATCCTGTGACTTTCATTATGCGATTTTGCCACTAGTGTAGTATTTTAGCACTTTTCACTTATCTGTTCTCCTGTTACAGACGCGTTTTCTTCATAGCTATGAAGTTTGATGATGTGAAGAAGCTCATCGAGCGAAATCGATTGAGATTTCATTCAAGTTGGTCATTTGGCATTCAGATTTCTGACGCGCAATACCGAGGTCAACAAATTCACGTATCCGCACTATTGCACAAGCCCATGATGATCATGTGACTCTCGAAAACCGGCGTCAGTCCGCTTTGTGTTTACACATACGTGAAGGCGGCGTGAGGCCGCCTTGAAGCCGACCTCAAACCACTTCCAGAGGTGAACCGAAACTGGGGCGTCCTCAAGCCGCCGTCAGTCCACTTGTGTGTTTACACATTACGTTTGAGGTGGCGTGAAGCCGGCCTCACGCCGGCGTCAGTCGTAAGTGTAAATGGGGTGTATATCTCATCATACTGATATACCACATTTCAGATCCAATAAAATTCCAACATGCATGGTCAGCCACAGAGTACAAATCTAAACTGTATTAAAACTTTTAACAGCATGCCACCATAAATTCCTTGCCAATGCTATAATGGAGTAGGATGCTGGAAGCATTACTTTCACATGCTTTATTTTACAAAAGAAGAAAGTATTTAAGAAAAAAAAATCACATGCTCTATACAATATCGCCAAGTGCTTTCTAAATTTTCTAGCTAAACAACTGATTCAGATTGCATTTTATAAACTTTCTTATCCCATGTTTTTTGTTTAGTTTTTGTATGTGAGCAGTGGACATTAGCAAATGTTTGCCACACAGCAAATACCAGGTACTACTCTCGCAGTGTATGGATGCATCTGGGAACTTCTCTTGTGGTATTTCTACCAACCTGGTTTCATCAGAATTTCTCCCAAGTACAAAAACTGCCACTATGAGATCATGTCAAAACACTTTGGATATTGTCTTGGTCTATACTGTACCATGCCATTGTTTGACTGCATTATTCCTTACCGAACTATAATCGATACACCTTTTTTTTTTTTTTTTTTCTGGTTGTTTACATCAGCTTTAAGGCACTTACTGTTTACCACTGGGAGCAGTGATTTTAAAAAAAATGTTTGAGTTATCATATATGATGTATACAGTATACATGAAGGTCAGTTGTATAACAGAACATTCTACCATAAAAAAAAAGAAAAAATAAGAAGAATAAATTATAAGGGCATACAGGGTATCACTATTTTTCGCAATAAGCCATAACTGTCTACAGATGGTCTATGCTAGAAACAATTCTATTTTACCTATTCTTCACATTTTGCATATTTACACTGTAACAATACTTATCATTGCTTATACTGATTAATATCCATTGGTTGTTTCTATCCCTAACTCATATTTAAGAACTATTTTGAAGCACTAAAGTTTGGTTATTGTTTCATCTGCAAATGATAAATAATGCCTCAAAGGCAATGCTGCACACTGGCACTGGTCTGACGGTCCGTGACCAGTAACAATCACTGTTGGACCAGTAACCCTGGGGCGCTCCTTCACACATTTTTTATACTGTGGGAGGGCCCTGCGTCAACAGAGTGGTGTCTCTGTACGATAAAAAAAAAAAAAAAATACAAATTTAAGCGCCTCTAAAAGTGTCCTATCTTACCAGCAAAAGGCTTACTTTTAAACTATACATACATTCCGTATCTTTTCATACTGGTTGTACACTTGCTCATTTCCAGATTGATCCATGGTCTTGAAAAGAAAAAAAGTTCATCTACATACATGTACCCTCCGTTCATGCCTTCGTTTTTCGAAACAACCTTTGCGTGGCACATTGCGCATCGGCGATATGAATACAGTTGTATGCATGAAAGCTGCGATGTCTTTAGCCTTTGGACAAGGCCCTTTTGCTGTGTAGTGGCGAATGAAGGGTTCAAGTGAAACGCGCACAGCAGAGAACGATCGGATGCCACACGATGTCGCACAGCAAAAAAGCCCCGTCAAAAGGCTACATTGCTACCAGCTAGAGCATGTGCACACGTTTCAAATCCATTGTACTGAGCAGTTGTCGTTCTGACAGATTCCTCTCGACCGAATTATTTAAAGTTATCAATGGACAGAAATGGACTATTGGAGCAGGCTGTGTTGGAGGAACCAAATGTTCAACATCCTGTTTTCAATAATTGGACTACATGTGTTTGTATGTAGAAAAAAATGGGTGTGCAGTCCTGCTTTAAATAGAGTCATACTGTATTGCAACTTTTTGTCTTTCTAAGCTGGAAGTTCAGCTTACACATTGTACATACATGTACAGCCTGTATGCACCATGTACATTGTATGTATCTTTTTTTTTTAAAATCACAGAACATTAAAACACTAAAGACATTTTAGTTAAATTTTCTTTGGAAAAACTACTCATTTTGATAAATTGAGGAATTCTGAAAAAATTTGTGGCATTTCATCCATTCAATACAAAAGATCTACAGCTGTACTAGAAATCACTGTTTTCACACCTCAAAATGTAAAGCTGAAAATTTACACAGAATTTCCAAATAAAAGAAAAATAATAATACATGAAAGGAATACAAAGACTAAAAGTCAGCAAGCATTGAACATCAAGAATATTTGCCAACATGCATTCAAAAACTCACTTGTCCTTTGCTACAGTGGTAAATCTCCTTGGTTTTCAGACCAACTCTTTCACGCAATATAGCGGGCTGATGGGGGGGGGGGGGTGGGTGAGACTGGGAACACAGCAACAGGGAAGGTTTCTGGAGTTTTTAACATCATGCCAATGGAGTCGGTTTTTTATGCCACTTTTTTCTTTTTTAATTTGATTGTTCTTTCAGTTTGACTTTGCATACATGTTCGGTTATTTATCCATCTATGGATCTATCATGTACTATTTCGTGTTGTTCTCCCTCTATGTTATGTATATATTGTATTTGTTATGCTTCGTCATCTATATGAGAATGTAAAAATTCCGCACTGAATTTCCTGTAATGTTTTTTATTGGATGATTAAAATGAATTGGATTGAAATGAATTGAATCATAATGAAGTCAAGGCATCCGTTCATGAATATGTTGGACTTGGTGACAATGGGAATGATCCATGACTCAGGAGGAGCAGGCTGTTCAATTCTTTTATCAGTCAGGTGAAGGAAAATATATTTACATTGTTCCTCACAATACATTACAACATGTTGTTACACTCTACAGCTCTAAAAAAAAAAAAAAAAAAAAAAAAAATGTCAGTTGCATACAAGTGTTAGACCTCTTACGTTACATTTGCTTGGGATTCCTTCAATTCTTGTCAATTGCACATGCAACCTTTACATGTCATTGTATAGCATAGATTGTGTCCCCAAATCATTTTAATTGAGCCATGGCATTGAGGTTTCTACCGATGCCTTTTATGTTTGTCATCCACTCCTCGCAAACTAACAGCACAAAATCCCACTTGATACCAATGCTCAAACAGTGATCTCTTCTACTTCACTTAAATTACTATTAATACACAGTCTTTTCGCGTGCTTCAGTTCTAGAGCATACCAACACTACCAACACTCACAGCATTACAGCAATGCACGCATTCTCATTTTCAAACATCACACCCACACACACGCTCTCTCGAAGTCACGTTACAAACACACTTACACAGAACGTTTGCATGGGATCGCACCACACAGAAAACATCGCTAACATCACGCAGATATCAAAATTGTTTCCAGCATTATTTGAGAATCAGAAAATTGCTTGCTAACTGAAAACATGCGATGAAAATACGGTAGTCAAGATGAATATTAGTGAAGCACAGCTCAAGCTTCAAGGGCAGCAGCACGCTCAGCTCTCAACCTCCTCAGCCAAGCGGACGTGTAATTTGTTAATTAAACGATGGAATTTACCTGCATGTACATGCATATTTTGCGTTTCAAATGCAAGTTAGCAACCAATAAAAGGAAAAATAACATAGAACTCACAATGTACGACGTCTCGCAGGAACAATTCTACCGGGATAATGAGCCCGTTTGAAGAAACAAAGGGTTCGAATATTTTCATCACGATTACTTGTCTACTGATGCCGCCATATTGAATGCCTCTTCACCCTTTGTGACCTCCAAAACAGGGAGATTTAAATGAAAAAATGTAGATCCCCTCAATCAGTCGTAAATATCTTTATTACCTCATACAGGCGGAACATGGATACATAATGTCAATCTTTCTTAGATTAAGACATTTTCTAGGTTTTATCACCTGGAAAACACATTTGATGACATACAGATTTTAGTTACATTACGCGGATGAATCTCATGTTCTGAATGAACCGACCTTTTTTATTATGCTAAAAAATACTACACACACTCGCGAGAGCATTGCAGTGCCAGTGTGCAGTGTGGCACCCATCCCTGTGTGTGTGTGAGGGAAGGACCGCCGCTGAATGGCACCAACCTCGCGCAGTTTCTCGTCGCAAACGATCATTTTTTTTTTCTAATATTTACGATAATATCGTGAGTTTGGTTTATTGATCTCAAGATGTACCAAATATCATCGGCAAATCATATTTGATAGCAGGGACGGACATGATGTTCGCAAATGAGTGGGGTTCGGAGGAGTTTATTCGTTCGTATTGGTGCGCTGGCGAAATGGATTTTATCATACGCAGCCACAGCAAAATGTACACAGCAATAAAGATGGCCTGGACTCCGTTATTGTGCCCCACCCCCGCTTTGAAAACACCCAGTATGATCGTACACATGGGACATGTTTAAATGGCCTGCTCAATACATTGTAATACATTGTACTATGCGAGTTTAATTCTTTCTCCTTTTTACCCTCTTGGGTATCTTTCTTCCATGTATACGCAGAAGAAAAGATTTGTGGTTTTGTTTTGTTTTGTTTTTCTGCTTTGGACAGTGCTATACTACTCCGGTAGGCCTGTGTACGTCCAGAAAAAAAAAGAAAAAAAAAAAGAAAATAAGGTCGCCACTCGGTCTGTCGCTTTTATTTCTGTTTTCCCCGCTGGTCTGCACATAGTAGGCCCTATGTATACGAAACTGTTTTATATTCTGGCTCATTAGGCCCTGCTCATTTTTTTTTTTTTTTTTTTTTACTGCAAAAGTAATGTGTAAATCGTCGCTGCATACTCACGTCTGGCAGTATGATGCAAATTCTCAGTCGAGAGGAAATCGGAAAAGATTTTTCGTTTCTTTTAGAAAGTTTTCATATTTTCGGTGAAACAAGCTATACAAATATTATGAACAGCGTTGCTGGATAAATATTGAAGAACATAATACACAGCGCCTTCGTTAGTTTTCTCCAGTTAGGCCTATCAAAACTGGCTAGGCCTATAGGCACCTACATTTCTGCCTTATAGCAGTAATATAGTGACGGCTGATGTTATTCATTCATTCATTCATTCATTTCATTTCCACACGGGCACTTGCTTCAGCCACAGCTAGGCTGACTGTTTTTCCACAAGTCCACGGTTAACTGCATGGGTTAACACACGAACACACAGGAACAATATACGCAGATCATACGAAAGCAAAAACGAAATAAGGCCTATTATGAAAACACAAAACAACATCAAAAAGACACCAACATTTGAGTTTACAGGCTGCAAATCACAATCCCCATATCCATCACAAGCCCCCCCCCCCCCCCCGTTCCCACTCACACACGAACTTAAAACTTCCATGCTAAATCATTCGTGTTTGAACTTTCACAAATAAACTACAAGCCCATGTAGGCTACACAAAGCATATAAAGTTTAATTCAGGCCTATCTACGACTGAAAACAGTCTCATTAAATAGAAATTATATATTCAACTTAAATCTGATGGTGAAGGACATTGCTTTCAGATCCCTATAGGCAATCGGTTCCATTCTTCGATTCCAAATGAAAAACTCCGTTTCTTGATGGTTACCTAATACACGGTTTAGGTATAACTCAATAAGCACATTTCTTTAACCACAATAATATTCTTTAATTACAAAATGTCTTAAAATTTCTCCCAGTATCATAATCATATGCAATCTTCATAGCCCCTACTGAGCGATCATATGAAAAATTCGCTATCAGTAAGATTATCAATTGTCAAAATATCAAACAAATTATATGACTCGGAAAACTCCATTCCTTCTTCAGTACATACAATTTTTTGTTCTTTCAATACAATTTGTTTTCCGAAAAATGTGAAATTTCAAAATGACATATATATCTTCCTTATTTCTTATCCGATTTTTGTCATTTTTGTATCGTTCTGTAGGAAATATACACTCAACCAAAAAAGTAAGTTCCCCCTAGCATCATCTTTGGATATATCTAAAAAGTATTTTACTGATTTTCATAATTCAAACGGGAATGGATAGGGAATTTTATTACTCATTATAACATGTATGGCATATCATTGCCACCAGATATCATTATTGGTGTGAAAAAAAATAATGCATTTGATGTCATAGAGGGAAAAGTTGCACTTAAGGTTATAATAATGAAGCATATTGTGTACATTACATATATGCAAGCTAGCAAGTAATGACCTTTTTAAATTGTTATGTAATTCTCAGATCCCCTGACTGTAATCCGACAGAGAATCTTTGGGATATCATTAAGCAGAAAGCGAGCAAGAAGGTGAAAGATGACACTTCACTGCAAGAATTTCAGCGCATCTTGCAGAGAGCATTATAGGCCAACATTGAGCAGCGCCAAGTACAGACTTTAGTTAACAGTGTATATGAGGAAGAGATACCGGCTGCTTGGTCATTGAAGCAGATGGTGGACATATCAATTATTAGATACTTCACTGTGTGCTCATGAAAAGAAAGAGATAGAGAAATATGCAATAAACCATGCTTAAAAGTTCAGAATCATGAGTGATTGTTTGATTATTTGTGTAAAAGTCAATGCAAATCACTAAAGTGCAACTTTTACTATAGTGCAATTTTTTTCCCCATGCATTTTGACATAAAATGCATTTTTTTCATACCAATAATGATATCTGCTGGCAATGATATGCCATTCATGTGAATTATGAGTAATAAAATTCCCTATCCATTCCCTTTTGAATTATGAAAATCGGTAAAATACTTTTTGAGATATATCCAAAAATGCTTATAGGGGGAACTTACTTTTTTGGTTGAGTGTATATAGTTCCCTTTCTTTTGAAGTGTGTCTATTTTTTTGGTGGACTTTCTCTCTGTAAGCCCTCGTGCAAGTCTCACATCGAGGCCGAAAACCTCTATTGGTGAAGCAGAACTGCGCTTCTTAACTGTTACATATTATCTTATACTTTTCCCTGAGAGTTAAAACTGAGTTAAAACTATACGGGCAGAGGTGACTCCAAAAAATAGGCCTTAGGTTATACTTTCCGCTCAGGGGCGCAGCCCCAAAGAAAACAGGGGTGCACGTCACGAGTTCGACCCGCAGCGAGTCATACATCCCACGAGAATACAGCCCACGAGTCATACAGTCCATGAGCTCGACACTTACAGGCAGATAAGGCCCATGAGTCCGACACTAATAGGCAAGCAATAAGGCCCATGACAAGTTCGACACTAAGCATAATAGACCCACGGAGTTTGACACATTAAGCCCCATGAAATGATGACGATTGTAATGCCGAACTCCTGGGCCTTTTTTGCTCAATGCCAATTCATGGGCCTTGTTTGCCCAGTGTCGGACTCGTGGGCCTCGTTTGCCTTCTATCGAACTCATGGGCCTTATTTGCCTGGTGTCGAGCCCATGGGCTGCATGACTCATGGGTGACGGTCTCCTGGGATGACTCCGTAAATGCTAAGCACATACCTTCGAGGCACCGAGGCACTACCGACAATATATAGTTTTAAACAGAAACTTGAAATCAGGCATAGTATATTTCTTTTACATCTAAGATTAAAAGAAGGGGAAAGTACTAGTATGTCGAGGTGAAGTCGTGTGAGAAAAGAAAAAAGAAGAAAAGAAAACAGATGAGGGACAAAGATAAAAACAAGAGGAAGAAAAGATGATAGAGAAGAAAAGAAGAAATGAAGAAGAACAGGAAGAATAATAAAGGTAAATGACTGATGGAGGAGAAAAGAAAAATAAACGAAGAAGACGAAGACGAAGAAGTATCCCTTTATTGTTTTATTCGTCATTGCGTGTTACTCCGGTATTACTTTGAGTTTCTTGAATAATTATTGTAACTGTTTTATGTAGATACGTGTACTAGGAAATTCAAAATGTGCGCTCTTAAATTCACGCAAAGTAACGACTGTATATATTACGAAGGTCAACACAAAACTCGGACGTGCATGGATACATTTACACACGCATAGACATACATGTACACAGCCACACATACATGCGTCATACACAAACATGCACAAACACACGCAGAGCAGACACACACACATGCTTCATGTACATACAAACATGCACAAACCACTTTATGAAATGTTAAAGAGCATACAATTTTAAGGGGAAAAACTTTATTTCATGACAGTCGGTTTTGAAATGGACGAGTCCAAAAACAAAATAAAACAAAGCGATCCTAATTAATGGTGGATCCCACCTTTTATTGGGATGGTTTGGAATATCTCAGCCATTTCTAAACAAATTTTGATTAAAAAAACCTTGAATTCCTTTTAGAATTATATGGTCTTTCATATCTCATTATTGCCAGGGAACATATTTTGCTGGTTTGATTGGTTTTGTAGAAGATAAGTTAGCTTACGTAATGACTCCCCAGTACAGTGCTCCTTGAGCTTCTTTAGTTATTTTAAACATGTATAGAGATAAGGTGGGGCAAGAATGGGCTGTGGCAAGCTGCTGGTTCCCTTGGGCAAATTACTGTATTGTTCGAAACAGGTGGTTGTCCCTTCTTCTGGGGTGGCATGCATTGGGAGTGCAACCTGGTATTTTGGAAGATAATAAGACTTTGATTCATTAGCTTTGCCTCTATAATGCAGTCCTGTAGTTGAGATCTCAGCAGTTTTCAACTATAGATCGAATTGTTTTCATTGTGTTTTAACGTGTGAATGATGTGAATTTAATGGATACTATTTTGTAGGGTTAGAAATGTAAAGGTGGAAAGATTGTTTCAGTGTGCAACACCCTGTGCGTGGATGAGGTCACTGGTTGACAGCTCTTTTACATCAACTTGGGAGCACCTGTGTGGCAACCATTGGCCTGGGTCTGCCCATAGGTTTCAGTTTCCCAAGAGACTGTGGTGTGTAGAATCCCAAAGAGACGGCTGTGGAGCTCGGCTCTTTTCCCTGCTTTATGAATAAATGAGCAACAATTATCCACAACATCCCTGTCTAAAGACGCTGACAAAATGGTGGCGAGGATGGGTTGCTGTGACGACTGACTGAAAGAGACGCTGACCCAGTCACTGCAGCCAGAGGTCAGTGGGGAGACATCAGTTTTGCTGCAACTGTTGACACATCGGATGACTGAGGGAGACACTGACCCCTTCACTGCTGCCAGAGGTCTGCAGGGAGACATCAGTGCTGCTGCGACTGTTGACACATCGGATGACTGAGGGAGACACTGACCCCTGCACTGCTGCCAGAGGTCAGCGGGGAGACATCAGTGTTGCTGCGACTGTTGACACATCAGATGACTGAGGGAGATGCTGACCCCTTCACTGCTGCCAGAGGTCAGCGGGGAGACATCAGTGTTGCTGAGACTGTTGACACATTGGCTGACTGAGGGAGACACTGACCCCTTCACTGCTGCCAGAGCTCAGCGGGGAGACATCAGTGCTGCTGCGACTGTTGACACATCGGATGACTGAGGGAGACACTGACCCCTGCACTGCTGCCAGAGGTCAGTGGGGAGACATCAGTGTTGTTGCAATTGTTGACACTGGGTGACTGAGGGAGATGCTGACCCCTTCAGTGCTGCCAGAGGTCAACAGGGAGACATCAGTGTTTCTGAGACTGTTGACACATTGGCTGACTGAGGGAGACACTGACCCCTTCACTGCTGCCAAAGGTCAGTGCGGAGACATCAGTGTTGTTGCGACTGTTGACACATCGGATGACTAAGGTAGATGCTGACCCCTTCACTGCTGCCAGAGGTCAGCGGGGAGACATCAGTGTTTTTGCTACTGTTGACACATCAGATGACTGAGGGGGATGCTAACCCTTCACTGCTGCCAGAGGCCAGCGGGGAGACAACAGTGTTGCTGAGACACTTGACACATAGGATGACTGAGGGAGATGCTGACCCCCTTACTGCTGCCAGAGGTCAGCAGGGAGACATCAGTGTTGTTGCGACTGTTGACACATCGGATGACTGAGGGACACACTGACCCCTTCAATGCTGCCAGAGGTCAGCGGAGAGACATCAGTGTGGAATTACTGCGACTGTTCAACACATCAGATGACTGAAGGAAATGCTGGTCACTCCCTTACTGCTGCCAGGGGTCAGCAGGGAGACATCAGTGTTGTTGCGACTGTTGACACATCATATGACTGAGGGAGACACTGACCCCTTCAATGCTGCCAGAGGTCAGCGGAGAGACATCAGTGTTGCTGCGCGCGACTGTTGACACATCAGATGACTGAAGAAAATGCTGGTCACTCCCTTACTGCTGCCAGAGGTCAGCAGGGAGACATCAGTGCTGCTGTGACTGTTGACACATTCAATGACTGAGCGAGACACTGACCCCTTCACTGCTGCCAGAGGTCAGTGGGGAGACATCAATGATGCTGCGACTGTTGACACATCAGATGATTGAGGGAGATACTGACCCCTGCACTGCTGCCAGAGGTCAGTGGGGAGACATCAGAGTTGTTGCGACTGTTGACACATCGGATGACTGAGGGAGAGGCTGACCCCTTCAATGCTGCCAGAGGTCAGTGGAGAGACATCAGTGTTGCCGAGACTGTTGACACATGAGATGACTGAAGGGAATGCTGGTCACTCTCTACTGCTGCCAGAGGTCAGTGGGGAGACAACAGTTTTGCTGCAACTGTAGACACATTGGATGACTGAGGGAGACGCTGACCCCTTCACTGCTGCCAGAGGTCAGCGAAGAGACATCAGTGTTGCTGAGACTGTTGACACATTGGATTACTAAGGGAGACACTGACCCCTTCACTGCTGCCAGAGGTCAGTGGGGAGACATCAGTGTTGTTGTGACTGTTGACATTGGATGACTGAGGGAGATGCTGACCCCTTCATTGCTGCCAGAGCTCAACAGGGAGACATCAGCGTTGCTGCGACTATTGACACATCGGATGAGTGAGGGAGACGCTGATCCCTTTACTACTGCCAGAGATCAGTGTCGCTGCGACTGTTGACACATCGGGTGACTGAGGGAGATGCTGATCCCTTCACTGCTGCCAAGGGTCAATTTTAATTTAAGGGTTAATTACTATCTGGTCTACAGTCAATTTGTCTCATAATAGCCATTTGGTCTATTTTTGGTCTAACACCAAATAGTAATTAAACCAAATAACAATTATCGGTAGACCAAACAGTAATTGGACGAAATGATGACTAGACCAACTGGTTATTAGACCAACTGATATTGAAGAGTCTATTAGACCAACTGGATGTAGACCAAGTGGTAATAGAGTGTAAACCGATCCGGACGATAGCCTCTTTGAAATGGTTGTTTGAAGGTTTAAAAGTACCAACGCACCCTTTCGGCAAAACCGGGGGGGGGGGGGGGGGCTTTGGACGAAGGTGGGGTTCCAGTCAACGCGATGCGACCCAACGCTCCCAACGCACCCTTTCGGTAAAACCGGGGGGGGGGGGGGCTTTGGACGAAGGGTGGTGTTCCCATTAACGCGACGCGCCACCATCCAACCCACCCTTCCCTTACGAAAAAGTCCTGTGGTACTCCTGTGGTAATTACCACAGGACGGTACCACAGGACAGTACCACAGGAAAGTACCACAGGAAAGTACCACAGGACAGTACCACAGCAATTGTCCTGTGGTATTTTGGGACATACCACAGGACAGTACCACAGGAATTCCTGTGGTATTTTGGGACGTACCACAGGGTAGTACCACAGGAAAGTACCACAGGACCGGTACCACAGAACAGTACCACAGGACAGTACCACAGGAATTCCTGTGGTATTTTGGGACGTACCACAGGGCAGTACCACAGGACTAGTACCACAGAACAGTACCACAGGAACTGTCCTGTGGTATTTTGGGACAGTACCACAGGACAGTACCACAGGTCGATCATTACCAAACAGCATTACCACAGGGCAGTACCACACAGCATTTCCATGGTACCACAGGAGAGTACCACACAGGACAGATCGAAAAAAAAAATCTGGGAGAATTTTAGCCACATTTCACGGAATATTCCTGATAGGTGAGTGATGGATTTCAGGACAAACATGGCCCTACTTAATAACCTGTCCTACTCCTAACATATAACCTCAAACGAGAGTCTAATGGCCAAGTGCCAATCTAGTCCTATAATAGATCTATATAGTCATATTCTATTCCTAGGTAGCCATCGACCTTATCAGTACATATATATATGGCCGTCTATCCGTAAAGCATTAAGGCATGGTTACTAACTCGATTATACTTTATTATCAAGATATGAAATTACACTTTCATAACAATATCTATGATATTGGAAATAACATAACATAATTAGACAATCTTTCATAAAGTTCAAAGTAACTTCCATCATCAATACTTTGATTTTTTAAGACATATATGTATTTTCTAAAATCTAGAGTGCTTTTTATGAATATTCATGAGCTATGTAAAAATTTGTACCACAGGAGTACCACAGGAGTACCACAGGAGTACCACAGAAGTCCTTATGAAATTTCTCATGCTTTACATCAGCACTTTCACTAAATAGGTAATACTGTAGGAGTATAGGACAGGATAAGTAATGGCAAATCAATTGTTATAATTCACAGCATAACTCATCTATCAATTAATTGAGGAATATTAATATGTGCTTTTTTGTTTGTATTTTTGTTATAAATTTCAGTTGATTCTGCCTTACAATTTTCCTGTGTGGTACTCCTGTGTGGTACTGCTGTTTGATATTCTCCTGATGTGATAGTCCTCTGGTATAAAATGTTAAGAAAAAAAAAAGAATATCCTGTAGCATTTTTCTGTGGTACTTACGAATTTAATTTGCTGTGTGGTACTTCTGTGTGGAATAGCACCATATTATGATTTTCCTGTGGGATTTTGGACAGTTCCTGTGGTACTCTCCTGTGTTATACATCGAAAATTACCACAGGAATTCCTGTCGTACTGTCCTGTGGTACGTTCCAAAATTCCACAGGACAATTCGTGTGGTACTGTCCTGTGGTACGTCCCAAAATACCACAGGACAAGTCATGTGGTACTGTCCTGTGGTACTATCCTGTGGTACTTTCCTGTGGTATTGTCCTGTGGTACTATTCTGTGGTACTGTCCTGTGGTACGTCCCAAAATACCACAGGACAAATCGTGTGGTACTGTCCTGTGGTACTATCCTGTGGTACTGTCCTGTGGTACTGCCCTGTGGTACGTCCCAAAATACCACAGGACAAGTCGTGTGGTACTGTCCTGTGGTACTATCCTGTGGTACTTTCCTGTGGTACTGTCCTGTGGTACTGCCCTGTGGTATTGTCCTGTGGTACTGCCCTGTGGTACTGTCCTGTGGTACGTCCCAAAATACCACAGGACAAGTCGTGAGGTACTGTCCTGTGGTAATATCCTGTGGTACTGTCCTGTGGTACTGTCCTGTAGTGGTATGTCCCAAAATACCACAGGACAATTCCTGTGGTACTGTCCTGTGGTATGTCCCAAAATACCACAGGACAAGTCGTGTGGTACTGTCCTGTGGTACTTTCCTGTAGTACTGCCCTGTGGTACTGTCCTGTGGTACGTCCCAAAATACCACAGGACGAGTCGTGTGGTACTCTCCTGTGGTACTATCCTGTGGTACTGTCCTGTGGTACTGCCCTGTGGTACTATCCTGTGGTACTGTCCTGTGGTACGTCCCAAAATACCATAGGACAAGTCGTGAGGTACTGTCCTGTGGTACTATCCTGTGGTACGTCCCAAAATACCACAGGACAATTCCTGTGGTACTGTCCTGTGGTACTATCCTGTGGTACTTTTCTGTGGTACTGTCCTGTGGTACTGTCCTGTGGTACTGCCCTGTGGTACTGTCCTGTGGTACGTCCCAAAATACCACAGGACAAGTCGTGAGGTACTGTCCTGTGGTACTATCCTGTGGTACTGTCCTGTGGTACGTCCCAAAATACCACAGGACAATTCCTGTGGTACTGTCCTGTGGTACTTTCCTGTGGTACTGTCCTATGGAACTGTCCTGTGGTACTGTCCTGTGGTACGTCCTAAAATACCACAGAACAAGTCGTGTGGTACTGTCCTGTGGTACTATCTTGTGGAATTCCTGTTGTACTCTCCTGTGGTACGTCCCAAATGGCAATTCATGTGGTACTGTCCTGTGGTACTGTTGTGTGGTATACGTCCCAAAATACCACAGGACAATTTGTGTGTATACTGTCCTGTGGTACTGTCCTGTGGAACTTTCCTGTGGTAATGTCCTGTGGTACTGCCCTGTGGTACATCCCAGAGTACCACACGAGCCTGTGACACAGTACCACACAGTTCCTGTGTTAACATATATTTGTGTGGTACATTGTGTGGTACCAACCAGTACCACAGGGAGTACCACATGAGCCTGTAAAACAGTACCACACAGTTCCTGTGGTAACATTTATTTATGTGGTACATTGTGTGGTACTGACAAGTACTACAGGGAGTACCCTACAAGTCCGTGGTACAGTACCACACAATTCCTGTGGTAACATTACAAGTGTGTGGTACATTGTGTGGTACCGACAAGTACCACAGGGAGTACCACAGGACTTTTTTGTTAGGGTTTCGGCACAAGCCCCACTGTGTGACGTACGTTAAACAGCATTGGGCTTTTCTTCCACGTACAGTATCCTTCCTACTCGTGGCGGGGCCGATTTCCACGACATAGCATGTTTTCCCCTTGCTCTTTCTTTTCTTTCTTCGTTTTATTATCGGAAGGACTTCATAATGTCCCTGGACTAATGTAACCAGTAAATACAACCCTACCCAGTACGGTTAAACCGAAATCTAACCCGCTCGCTAACGCACGGATGCACGCACACTGCGATGGGGCCGATTTCACGACTTTGCCGGTCATAGAACGTAGCAGGTTGATAGTCCCGCGTGTTTTTTTTTTTAGACGGCACAGATTGGGGACCCTAACCCTAACCTAACCCTAACCCTAACCCTAGCCCTAGCCCTAACCCTAACCATCAAACCCTAAACCTAACCCTAAACCTAACCCTAACCCTAAACTCTAACCCTAACCCAACGTGTTTCCCATAGGTTTAATACGCGCCATGCCCCAATCTGTGCCGTCTAAAAAAAAAACGCGCAACTTTTCACCCTGTACAACAGTTACTGCAGGATACCCCATCAATGAGTGGTATTGGTAGTAGGTGGTGCGCCTAGCAGGTCGACCCCTTCATCTGCTCTCAATATCCCCCCTGAATGCTTTGGACATTTCATTTGAAGTTTCTTCACAATAGTAACAGAGGTTTGGATATATCTTGAGGAACACTGGACGATTTCTGGACATTTTCAGCCTGTGGTGTGTGTGCTTGAAGGATATCATGTTTTGCCTCAGCTGGCATTGAGTTTCCCTGCGTGAGCCATTTTGTGTTGAGTTCACTGGTCATTGCTGCCTGTCTACAAGCATGACTTATTCAAGTTCAGTCAGCCACGACAACAAAGGACGCATGTCTTAGTTGCCCTTTCATGCCCCAAGGTAACAATGGAGACGGTCTGCTACCACAAGTATTGTTCTCATTGTTCTTACTGCCTTGGCCTTAACGCTGCCTTCTTCAGAATTGGACACTGAATTCAAAATGGCTGTTACTGCACAGGACAGTATACGACTTATTTACGATAGATATTTTCTTCTACACCTGAATCCTCATAGCAGAGAGGTTGACATACTCATGCAGGCACCTGTTAATCTTCTCTTGAAATCAAAAGACAGTGCTGGTCATCAGAGAAGATGCAGGAAGCATCGTGGCAAGCGTGGTGGAAGGCGAAAACAGAGACAGATTCGTGTATACACGGCATCGAATCTCACCGATAGGATTTGGCGCTATGAGGTACGTAATGACAATGGCAGAAATCTGAGTAACATTGTGAATGTACCTTAGGAACATGATTGTAAACTGAATGTTCAATGTTATAATGGAACTGCAATTCGGTGAGGAACAAGACTAACCTCCTGCTTGAACATGTTATTGATAGCAATGTGGATATCATGTTCCTTACGGAAACCTGGTTGCATAGTGTTGATCCGGTTGTCATTGATGAGTGCACACCAGCGGGTTATACATTCTTAAATGTGGCCCGTGGTAGGAATGACCCTCATGGTAGGATAGCAGTCATCTACAAAACTGCATTGAACTTGTCCACTGCAAACATCAACATCCTGTCTTCCCACGACACCTTTGAACTAGCTGCTGTTACCAACCCCTCACGGTCAATATGTTATGTTGTCATCTACAGACCCCCACCCTCCATGAGGAATGGTTTGAAGACAAAGGAGTTTCTTCAGGAGTTTGGGGAACTTGTTTGTGAGCTGACTACGTATTCCTGGAAGCTTCATATCTTGGGTGATTTCAACATGCACGTAGATACCCCTCGTAAGCCGGATGTAGCATGTTTCTTGGAAATCATTGAGGAAGCAGGTCTGCAGCAGCATGTCACTACTGCAACACACAAATTAGGCCACACTCTTGATCTCGTAATCTCCAGGCTGGATGAGTCACCTGTGGTCGACTGTCGAGCTTGTGATAAACTGTGCTCGGATCATTTCATCATTAGCTGTACTATTGATGCAGCTAAACCTTAGACAGAGAGATCCGTCTGTCCGGAGGACTCTTTTATATTTTGCCATTAACGCTGTCCTCCGTAGACAGACGGAAGGTGGTAGTACCCATTGCTGTGTGGATGTTCTTAGCCACTGTCTCTATGGAAAATTGGGTGAGGTACCTCACCCTTCTCGATTGCGTCTAATTCACGGCCCTGGGTCGGCAAATTTAAGCTTGAATAGTTAAATCAACTATTCAAGAATAGACTACACTCACCAGATTAATGAATAATCCAATATTTTAGTAGAATTTTCAACGTAAAACACAGCCTGTCGCGTCGTCACGTTCAAACTGCAGAAACACACACTATGAATCTCTTAGCCAATCATATGCGAGGTAGCTTCTACGAGTTTGTTTTACTAAAACACGTACCTCGCATGTGTTGGCTTTCAATGGCTTACAGATTAAAAATGGCGACTTACTGCTTGCGAACGGCGATGTTGCGATATCGATAAAATTTCTGCGTTATAACCGAGTAACTGTGAGTATTTCGATTGCACAATGTGAGAAATTAACCCCAAATATTGCTGCATAATGTGTCATGTCATGTCAAACTTGTTTGAATGTAAAATAGCTGCCTGAAATTTGGTTAATCGTAACGTTTGATCTGTGCGCTACTGCCACACAGGAGCTGGCATCATTGACTTCGGTCTGTATACGGAGGGGATCCCGTGAAGCCAGACGTAGTCTCCGCGGAACATTCCCCGACGGACAGATACAGACCGATCTTTCGGTCAAGCTAAACCTAAGCAACATGATGCAACATCGCATTGCAGAAACTTTCGAAACTTAGACAAGGGTTCCTTCATCACTGACATCAGTGAAGTGTTTCATGACTTTCCTTTCGACGGTGATGTTGATGATCAGGTTGCATTCTACCACAGTACCATTCTGGATGTGCTCAACAAACATTGTCCGTCCACCAAGCGTGTTCATCGTTTTTGCCTTCATCCACCTTGGTATACGAATGAAATTCACCAAGCGAGACGCTCACGGCGAAAACTCGAAAGGCGCTGGAGAAAGTTACAAACACCTGAGAGCCGCCATCAGTACCTAACTCAGATTCATGCCGTTTGTTGTCTCATTCACAAGGAGAAATCAAAGTATTACAGAGAAAAGTTGAAAAGTGCAGATGTGAAGAACGTGTTTCGTGTCCTGAACACACTCTTGAATAGCTCACCAGCAATCCTACCTGCAGACATGCCATCTACATGTACATCATTGCCTGACAGATTTGCCACATTCTTTGTAAAGAAAGTGGAAAAGATTAGAGAAAATCTCCAACTTAGGAACGAGGAATCGCATACTGACGTCTGTTCAAGTGAATCGATTGTGGATACATCTGGAGCCGAGCTGGCAGATTTTGATGCCATCACAGCCCAGGAGGTGTACAAATTAATTCACTCTGCGCCTAATAAGTCATGTTTGCTAGACCCACTGCCTACGTGGCTGCTAATGGAGACCATCAACACTTTTCTCCCCTACATTGCATCAATTGTTGACACATCACTCAGTAGTGGCGTCTTCCCATCGTCGTTGAAGGAAGCTGTGGTGACTCCTCTGATCAAGAAACCAAACCTAAATCGTGATAACTTGAAAAACTACAGACCAGTCTCCAATCTCTCATTTCTTTCAAAGATAATTGAGAAAGCTGCTTTGTCTCAAGTCTCCAACTACCTGGATACGAATGATCTCTATGTTGAGAACCAGTCAGCTTACCGACGTTGGCATAGTACTGAGACTGCTCTCTTGAAGGTACAAGACGACATCTTCAGATCACTGGACAACAAGCTCGTTACCTTCATCGTCTTCTTAGACCTGTCTGCCGCATTATTGACTGTATTGACCATGATATTATGCTGGCTCGCTTAACGAGCAACTTTGGCATCTCCGGGAGTGTGAAAGCTTGGTTCACCTCTTACCTCTCCGACCGCAGCTTCAGGTTGAAGGTTACAGGTGAGCTTTCGGAACCAATGTCTCTTGCTTTCGGAGTTCCTCAAGGTTCCGTACTAGGCCCGCAACTTTTCAGTCTATATACTCAACCCATAGCTGACATCATCAGTCACCATGAGGGCATACAGCATCATAGCTATGCTGACGACGTGCAACTCTACACCTCTGCAGACCCGAAGGACAGTCAGGCAATTGAACTTGCTCTCACCACATTATCTGCATACATGTGTCAGGGACCTACAGCTGTGGATGGAGGATAATCTGTTGAAACTGAACTGTGACAAAACTGAATTCCTTGCTGTTGCTAATCCGCGGTTCCATCCCTTGATATCTGATGTCACCCTGACTGTTGGTAATGTCGTCATTTATCCATCAAGTTCAGTTAGAAGCCTGGGTGTCGAAATTGACTCCTCCATGAAGCTGAATCACCACGTTTCTTCTCTAAGCAGTTCGCTTCATTTTCATCTCTCAAATATTGCACGTATCAGGCCTTTCCTCGATCAGAAAGCTTGTGAGCATGCTGTGAGAGCTCTCGTTACCTCAATAATAGACTATGCAAACTCCATGCTGTCAGGTACTTCTTCAAGTAATGTCCAGCGCCTTCAACGTGCTCAAAACCGTGCTGCAAAGCTGGTTTTTCTAGCCAAGAAGCGTGACCATGCCTCTCCTCTTTACACTGGCAAAAGCGAATCATTTACAAAATCCTGTCAATCACGTACAAATGCCTTCAGAATTGTGCTTCATCTTACCTCCTGAGTCTACTTTCACGTCACCAATCTAAAAGACAAGGAATGCGGTCAGGCCAAGACCCAACCCGGCTGTCTGTTCCTAGGACTCTCACTCGGACAGGAGACAGATCCTTCTCGGCAGCTGCCCCACGCCTGTGGAATCAGCTCCCTAAAAGTATCAGGGAATCACCATCTCTGTCAGTTTTCCAGAAGTCGTTGAAGACTTTCCTTTTCAATAACTGATTGATTCATTATGTACTTTCTTTTTCTTTCTCTCCTTGTTTGTTGTATTTTTTTCTATCTTTCTTTTCTCCTACCTCCCGAGTGAAAGATGGATTTGTGAAGCGCTGTGATACATATGTACTATTTGTAAGAGCGCTATAGAAATACTAATAATTATTGTATTGTATTGTATTGTATCAAGAGGTACTAGTAGGCGAGTAGCTACAAAAGTATTAAGGCGCTAGGCGAGTATCTCCCATGACTGGCCGGCTGCAGAGTTCTGTGGTGGTTGCGAAGAAGCTAGCGCTAGCTTCTATACTCTTTGGTGGTTGCAAGCAAAGAGGTTCTATCGAACCTCTTTAGTCGCTTGCAAGACGTCTAACGTTACGTCGCCGTCGGCGTGCGGTACGATCGCTACCATAGAGATATATACCAAGAACACTAGAGGGCGGACTCCGTAAAATCCCTGTGACCGATAGAAGGAGGCGTTCGCCACTTTGGTCCGGGCAAATTTGGATGGAGCGGGGCACAGAACTCTACAGAGTTCTGTGGAGCGGGGTCTGTTGCAAAATCTTGCGTCGCGAACTCCTTCTACAGTTTTGAAGCAATTTGAATGAAACTTAGAGTAAATGATGATATTGAGGTATAGATGTGCAAGACATGTTTTTTTGTGTGTTTGTAGGACAATGCGTTGCCATGGTAACCACAATTTTACCAAAACCTTGTGGAGCTAGGAACTACTTCCATAGTATTTAAGCATTCAATTTCAAAATTGGTATCTATGATGATCTATAGGTGTAGTTATGCAAGACACTCTTTGTGTTTGTAGTTGACAAAGCATTGCCATGGTAACCGCATGTTTTCTTCGAAATCCTGTGGAGTGAACAACTTCCACAGTTTTGAAGCAACTGAAATCAAATTTGGTAGGCATTATGGCCTTGAGGCAAAGATGTGGAACACAATTTTTGTGTTTGTCGGACAAAGCGTTGCCTTGGTAATCATAATTTTACCAAAACCTTGTGGATTGAATAACTTCCACATCATTCAAGCAATTAAGGTCAAATTTAGTATGTATGATGATCGGGAGGTGTAGTTATGCAAGACATCAATGTGTAAATATAAAGAAAAATGTGTTGTAACCACTCATTTTTATATCAAATTGAACCATTTAATCTATGAAGGTGAAATTTGGTGTGTATGATTATCTTTAAGTGTAGTTTTGCAAAAATAGTAATGTCCTTTGTATTTGTATCGGACAATGTGTTGCCATGGTAACCGCATTTCTTTTTTACAATTTAATCCTGTGGAGTGAACTTCTTCCACAGTTTTCAAGCAATTGAAACCAAATTTGGTAGGCATTTTGTCCCTGAGGTATAGATGTGGAACACATAATTTTGTGTTTGTCACACGAACCGTTGCCATGGTAACCACAATTTTACCAAAACCTTGCAGATCGAATAACTTTTCCATCATTCAAGCAATTAAAGTCAAATTTAGTATGTATCATGATCTAGAAGTGTAGTTTTGCAAGACACCAATGTGTTAGTATAAGGAAAATGTGTTGCCACGGTAACCACTCATTTTTTTTTTTTGGTCAAAATAAACCATTCAAGCTATGAAGGTCAAATTTGATGTGTATGATGGTCGTTAAGTGTACACTGTAAAAACATCGGTGTTAGATTTAACACCACGGGTGTTAAATCTAACACCGATCAAACTTCAATAAAGGACCACACCCACAGGTGTTAAAAATGCACTGTGATGGTGTTGAAAAGTGTTCACCTGACACTTCGTGGTGTTAATTTGACACTGTACCTGGTGTTATTTTGACACTGTACTGGTGTTAATTCTAAAATGACACCACATGGTGTTGATTTGATATTTGTTGGTATTAATATCAATGGTTTAACACCCGTCCAGCTTCAATAAGAGACCACACCAGCTGGTGTTACTTTGGTGTAAATTTATTTTCACATTTTTTCAAAAATCTAGTATTTTAATGTAAAATTCTTGATCGTCTTGTTTAAATCAAAAATCAACAAGAAGTGCAGTTACAAAGAAACTCTTCAAAAAACAGTTTAAAATTTGGAAATGACACCCGGAGGTGTTAATTTAACACCATAAATGAGCACCGAAAATTTAACACCAGCTCGGTGTTCACTATTTAACACCGGACTTTTTGCAGTGTAGTTATGCAAAATGTCCCTTGTGTTTGTATCAGACAATGCGTTGCCATGGTAACCACACTTTTTACCCAATCCTTGTGGAACTCAGTGTCAACTCTGTAATTGTACAGTAAACTAAAATTATTCTGTTTCCAATTCGACAAGTGCACAAACTTTAACGTCATTGCCCTCATGACATCACATACTATAAAGCAATTGGGGGCGTCAGTGATAATTCTAGTTAATCACTGTATCGATGAAAAAATTATACATGCATATAAAAGTATAAAAAATATAAAGATAGTGAATTGCATCTTGTATAGAATAACGATGGGGTGACTAATTGGCACTTTCTCCAACCCCCTCTTTTTATGGCAACCAAATAGTAAAATTATATCACAGAAAAAATAAAAGTTTAAAGTGTGAATGGGTAACTCCCCCCCCCCCCCCCCCCCCTACACACACACACACACACACACACAAGCCTGGTTGGGTTTGGGATTCGGGTGAACATGGTGAAAGGGCTCCCTCTTTTACAAATTAAATTCTTGATCCGCTCACGTAAAGCCTGCATTTTTCCATAATGATTTTCGCTCGACTATTTTGTTGATAAATAACTGATATCAATGATTAATTGCGTTACTTTATTTACTTATACAGATTGATTCAAGACAAAAAAAAAGAAAAAGAAAAGGTCTTGCAAAATTCGTCAGGGGCACTCCGCCCTCCCTATAGCCATTCTCGATCTAGTGCTACGAAGTTATAGCTAATACATAACTATAATATGCAAGGTCGGCGGAACGGGGGGGGGGGGGCATTTCAAGTGCCTCCTTTCCACACACACAAAAAAAACCACCCAAAAACTACCCTTTTTACTTTTAAAAAGTGCTCTATTCTGAGTGCCCTATTTGGCCCTTGAGCCCCCCCCCCCCCCCCCAAAAAAAAAAAAAAAAAAAAACTCACCCTTTGCTATACCAGCAGTTAATTTTACTATGGTGATATAGTGTGAAAAAAGCTAGCATACCAAATAATATGCCTGATGACACGACATAAATGTGCTCCGGCATTGATATCTCTCTGAAAATAGAGTTAGCATCATGGGTCTGATTGGGCTTTTGATTCAGGGCAGGGTGAGGATTAGGATTAGGGTTAGGGTTTGGGTTAGGGTTTATGTAAGCTTCAACATTAGCATTTCAAACTGGAGCATGTGTCATGGAACCAATATGCCTACACGTACTTTTAAAAATGATTTCAAAATGGGACAACGTTTAATTAAGTGTTCCCCTTTGGCGGCTTTCCTCCCAGGAGAACACTTTCAACAGTTGGCCCAATGAAAACTTCGAATGAACTCATCAAGCAAATCCATCACGCAGACTGAAGTCATGTCCCCTGTAAGATACACAGTATTCTATAGACTTTTAAGTGAACACTTCTCGGAGCAAGACCTGTCGCAAGAAGATGATATCATGGAAACCAGCTTTCTGAAAACTGTTTTGCATCATTAGGCCTATGGCTGTTTGTTCACTGAAAGCAGTAGGTATGTAAAAAACAACCAAGCGTCCAAGCGACCTTTACTGACCAAGGATATGTTGTGGCAATGGGGAATAATCAGGTACGATTATTAATTGCAAACACTAAGGAACTTGTTTTAGAGCAGCAAACCATCCCAGACAATGTGAATTAATTTATTTCACAGTACAAAGACTGACGCAGCTTAGGAAAGTTTGATGTAATTGCGGTAATTATATATCACAAAGGGTCACCCGGTTGTCTGGAGATCAAGAGAACCCTTTATATTGCATTAACCATGGTCGTGTTGGTCGGCTTGAAAGTATTACCTCGTGGAGAATAAGGTAAAATTTTGTTTAATTTTCATTTTCTTTACCATTCATAATAAGAGATTGCTAGCAGCTTAAACTTTTGAGTTGTTTCCTTATCTCATCTCCGACCCCCTCATCTTCTTGCTGAAATGCGTATAAATACAAGTGTTTGAGCGCTAGTGTGAATACGTGTTTACGTGTCCCACTACTACTGCGCTGCCCGGACCATGAAGCTCCTTGCCCGGACGCGTGTTTTTTTTAGACGGCACAGATTGGGGACCCTAACCCTAACCCTAACCCTAACCCTAACCCTAAACCCTAACCCTAACCCAACGTGTTTCCCATAGGTTTAATACGCGCCATGCCCCAATCTGTGCCGTCTAAAAAAAAAACAAAAAACAAAAAACAAAAAAAAAACAAAAAAAAAACGCTGCCCGGACAAAGATGGCGCGCGGCCTTTTCAACTCCGCACACGAGCACTGCGTACGCGCGCCACACGCAGTCCGCGCTCTGGGCCCTGTTGCATAAAACCCTTACCGCTGGACTTACCGCTCCTTTCTAGCGGTAAGTCTTCAAATTAGCGGTAAATTTTGTAATCCTTGATGCTGATTGGCTGTGACGCCTAATTTTGACGGTAGTTACCATTGAAATTCAACGGTAAGTTTTATGCAACGGGCCCCTAGTATTCTTTAGTATAGACCACAGAAGAGTTCTGTGGTATAGACCGATTCTGTGACGCGCTATGTGTATTTTTGGCATGGGCAGCGCCATTAACGCGGTGTCTAAGCCGACCCGCCCCCCCCCCCTCCCCTATTCCCCACCCCCTTCCGCGCGCGGAATGAAAAACTGATGCATGGTCGTTTTGGCCAATAGGCGTCTCGTACTGAGTGCGCGAATGCTTGCTTAGTGCGCCAACCTTTGTTACATGTGCGCGATAAACATGTTGCCCGTGGGGTGGGGGAGAGGAGGGGGGGGGGGGGTCGGCTAATAAAAGACACCTCAAAATGAGCTTATGGCTGCGCCCAGTGCCACAAATTGTCTGCTGCCCTCCGGGTTCGTTGAGGGCAGCAGACAATTTGTCTCCTCTCCCCCACCCCACGAGCAACATGTTTATCGCGCACTTGTAACAAAGTTGAAAGTTTATTTACTCACAACCCAAACTCTGGGTATCGGAGTCCAATGAAAAACATATACTAATGTAGCACATTATGATATCAATAAATAAATAATAATTGCAAATAACTCTGAAAAGTGTACAAAACAACTATAAAAAAAAGAATGAAATGCGATTGATGAAAAATGAAAACATCTACAGAAATATACAATATATACACGATATATGGTGAAACAAAAACAAAACAAAAACAAAACAAAGAAAGGGAAATATGACGAGAGAGAGAGAGAGAGGAGAGAGAGAGAGAAGGGATATGGAGGTGAAGAGGGAGAGTGAGAAGGACACAAGACTGGTGAATTAACAAAAGATATACGAGTGACTTTTGGTTCAGGAAAAAAAAAAGAAAAAATAGAAACAGAAAAAAGAAAAACGCAAAGACATACGGAAATGAATTCATACGCTAAGTGAACAAGAATGAAGGAAATATGGAGACGGGAACGAGAAGAAAAAGAAGTAGAGAGATGGAAGAAAAAAGGAGGAGAGAGTGAAAAGACAAATAAGTTATATATCAATTGTAAAGAAGGCACAGCCTGTAAAAAAAGGCATGTAGTATTTGCAAAAAGGATAAAAAATACTAATAATCTAAACATGTGTCATTATATAATTACAAAACTTTGTTAGGACTGTTTCCTTTTGACAATTAAATAATTGATCCATCTTCATATAGTGTTTGGGTATTTCTAGCAATATTTTTAAAAGTATTTCTTTCGTTGTTCATTAAAGAGTCTACACTGAAAAAGGTAGTGAAATTCATCGCCAATTTTCTCTTCATCTACAATGGGTACAAAATCGTTCGTTTCTTGGAATGTGACTAGTTGTATCTTCCAGAAACAATTGGCAGTTTATGATTAGCGCAACGGAATTTACATAGAATTTTTGCCTGTGAATCATTAGTGTCGAAAATACTTCTCAAAATGAAGATCCTGCTCAAAATTCGATAATTTAAACATTGAGAATTTTTGTCTACATTACTATGCCACTCTTGTTTATAAATATCATTTAATCTGGTACTAACTAAATTTTTGAAGCCAGCTAAAGTGAGATGTGATACTTGGCTGTTCCAAATTGCAGTTAGACCTAAGTTGTTAAACATTTCTTTTATCCTAATTACCCATGTCATCGAATTTTCTTGCCTCGCCGATAAAATATATTGAAAATTATACAAAACATGCGCTATCCTTGACATATTACTGTTAACAAGTTTAAACCAAAACATTAACATCCGAAGGGTTACTGTTTTTTGTAATCTATCTTTACCTATTTCCCTGTAAACCATACAATTCGGAGTTCGCTTATGTAATCCAATCCAAGAAGTTCCTTACAATATCTACAAAAGAAAGTTTCAATTTGGGCGAGGTCTTCAAAACCCCAAATTTCACTGCCGTAAAAAGCAAAATAGGCATGATCAAATGTTCAAGTAGCTCTATACCCTCACACATTACGCAAAACACGTACGCGTCGCGCGGTTTCAGCTTTCATGACCTAGTCAACGTCACTGCTATATGCATATGTGGGACTATGCACGGCACAACAGATAGTTATGTCGTTGTAAACATCATACCATGGATATTTGAGCGCTCATACTTGCTTGAAAAAGAAATGACAAAGATGCATAATAATGAATTTAGCTATATTTTGTAAGTGTCCGAGTCAAATTCTTTTAACTGAAGTTCATAAATTCTTATTCAACCACCAATACTGTGTAGCCCGGTTAGCTCAGTCGGTAGAGCATGGGACTCTTAATCCCAGGGTCGTGGGTTCGAGCCCCACATTGGGCGCAAGTTTTTTAATTTTTTTTTTCCTCTCTCTCTCTCTCTCTCTCTCCTTCTCTTTCTCTTTCTCCCCACTTTTTTTTCCTCCTGCGGGAATTATTATTCATCGTCTGTAAATTGCTAATTAGTATGTGTGTGTGTGCGTGTTTGGATAGGAGGTATGGGCATATACTGTTACTGTATTTTCTTTTGATAATGAAATTTATTATAATCATGTAAGCTAATATAAGGTTGCAAGATTACCGTCATTGGTAGATTTGAGGAGTGTATTGTGAATTATTTGTGAGGAAGAAAAGAAGAAAAGATCTCCATTAAGAGAAATAAATTGGATTTTCATTTGAAATGAGAGTGTTTTAATTGTTACAAGATGATAACTCTCATCCCTCCCCTCCCCCACCCACCCGTAGGCATCTTGGTGTTGTATTATTGCCATTTCTATTATCATATTGAAAAATGAAAATGTATAGTTATTTCAGTTATTTTTAAAAGAATCATCATCTCATGTCGTACAGTATTGAATTGATGTTTCTTGTATTATTTGATTGGAAGTGAATAAGTATCATTTGAAAAAAAAAAAATGTTGTTTGTTAATTACAAGTGTGCCATCCTGTCCTTGCTATATTTATTTTGAATTGGGTAAGAGAATACCAGTATATTCCAGTAGTTGTTTTTTTATATATCCATTGCTTTTGTTTAAAACATAGTAAAAATAGTATTTCGTAACTTATATTGTGCCAAATCCATTCTGTTGGGTGCTCAATAAAGGCACATACAAGTACATGTATACTCACATACTGTAGGGCCTACCCCTGTCACTGATGAATGCATTACTTTCAAGCAGCACTGACAGCATAATGTAGACAACAGCATGACATTGAAGATTTGAATGCTTTTAAACAAATTGTATTTCCCATGCAATAAACACTACTTTTTAATTACTTCTTTGAATGCAATGAAATTAAAAAAAAAAATGAATAACATATTTTCATTACCTAGCTGTAAATCAAGTAGTGTAGGCCTACTGTACAGTGTATTATTCATTTGACAAAAGAGCATCTAAAGCAGTTTGGCATCTCACACACACACACACACACACACACACACACACACACACACACACACACACACACACACACACACACACACACACACACACACAAACACACACATATACGTATAGGCCCACCTCACTCATACATTAATGTATACATTAAACTTTTTTTTTTAAAGCTAGAATTATCCATATTCTAAATGCAATTTATTTTCCAAATCAAGATATGCAACACATGCACCTACACATTATGCTAAATTTCCACGAGGCACTGAACTTTCATATTGGCTACTTTTAGTTATAGTCATCATACCCAGTTATCTATTCCAGTGGGAATGTGTGTTCACCTGTTGATATAAGTTATTCAGAGCAAATTCAGTCCACTTTCTCTCACTCTCTCTTCCTATGTCTGTGAAATATAAGGTAATCATGCAACTAGTAATAAAGAGAATCGCAGTGACAGCAATGAAGGACTAGTAACAATAAGTACCGTAATGAACATAAACATTTTGGGCTTGGTGTAGTGTAATTCATTTTGTTCTTTTTCATAGGTTGGCAAAATGAACAGCAAAATTATAAATGTAACAATATTTCATACCCTTCATGAAAGTAGATCACACCTCTCAGTTTCAAAGTGAGTCCATAATAATAAATAAATGTGGCAGTAATTATTAGTAAAACTGAAACATAACCACTCCCATTTTCTGGAAATGGTCCGAAACATTTTTGAAATTCTCCGTCATCATCTCAAGGTCTATCGAGTTAAGGCAAGGAGCAAGCTTTTGCAACATTACATCATAATAAAACAAACATTTTACAAAACCTACTTGGGAGGTCCCCAGTGGCGACATCTAAACGACAAAAATTACCCTAACTTTCTTCACTTTTGCTTCATTTTCATCAATCCACTGACTTTCTTTCATTTCAGTCATTTTCATGATTTTCTCCTTCAGGTGTGTCATCCTGTGACTTTTTTTCTTGCAGTAAACACATTATGATATGTTTTGTTATTGTCACGACCTGGGGCCCATTTCATGAAGTCATCACATAAACGTCATTACATAAATCTCAGAATGGCCAAATTTGCTCATATGTAGCTATAAGAAACTTTTAACGTGAAGTAAAATCCATTTCATGAAGTCTAGCTCTCACATTTGTGTCTTATGAGCGAAAAGCCTTTCATATAAGACTTTTATGAAACGAACCCCTGGTTGATGCTTTATGAATGATTGTCCTAGGAGCAGTTTGGAGTATGGTATTGGTAAGTAGGTTGTACCGGTATCTTGTATGTGCGCTTGTGTGTGTGTGTGTGTGTGTGTAGGGAAATTTAGGAAGAATTTCACGTTGGATGAGTGGACCTTGACTAAGCAGATTTAGGCCAAGAAGCAATCAGATGATGATTTTGAGTATACATGCATGTGCTGCTGCACAGATGACATCACTTATTCCTCAATTATCATTTTCTCTTCTTTTTTTTTGGGGGGGGGGGGGCACAAAATCCCATCAAACAATGGGGCTATTATTCAGAACTGTCACTAAAAAGACTTATGGTATTCAGGACCAGCAGTTTTCTTTCGTTATATCAAAATTTTGTTATAGCCAAACAAATACATGTACAGTATACATGTATATAAAAGATAAATATGATTGATAGTAATTTTGGGACCCGAGTTTGTTCTTAACCTACTGAGGACGAGTCCCGAGTATACTCGGGCAAGCGTCTATGGGAAATGCGTGATGTAGCAAAATCAAACCGTCCTCAACGGGTTAATTGTAACAAAATTTCATTATAACCATTGCTTCTTCTGTTTTTAAAAGAAGTGCACAGTACTTCGAAGAGCATGTTTCTTTTCACATTTGATGTACAGAACAATATTGATTTGTGCATTATTTCAAGGACACCTCTGGATGATTTTCAAACTTTTACATTTGAACAACTATAAATTGGTAACACTGGGTGCAGATTTTCAGAATTTGTAGTGATTGGGATGAGGAATAGGAGGGTTTTCATAATTTATAACAAATCACAATGAACAAGGGTGATGACATGGCAACCTCACAACAAAAATGCATGAGTTGGGGCTCAAGGAAGCAGACCAATAGAAGGTATGCATAAATTCTACACAGGTGAACTTGTTAAGCATGTGATATTGTAATGGAATTACATTGCTACATTTCTGAAATATGTGAGGCTCCTATGTCATTATCTTTGTTCAGTGTAATTTGTTTGGGGTTTTCAGAGTATTGATTTCTCTGCCCAAGGACCACAATAAATTCCACAAATCTATACTTGGAGCTTTTGATTTATGTACTACAGGATGTGAAGTTATGAAAATCATCTGGAATGCTCCTTTGAAGATGTTTTTCCAATTGGCCGCGCATTTGGCCAAGCTCTGGAGATAGTCTCGGCCGCGGCCGAGCCCGGCCTTTTCTCACTGTAAACGCAAACTGGGCCAAATGCGGTACCATATTGTGACCGGCGCGCTCCCAACAATAGTCGTTTGCTTACAAGCAGAGCGCCACTACAACAAAATATTGAAAGGTTTGAATAAAAAGCCTGGGCCGAGCCCGGCACTGTAGAGACAAAAATTGCGGGGCCAAGTACCGCAATTGATGAGGCCGGGCTCGGCCCGGCCCTGCACTGTAAACAGGGTCATAGGTTCCTACATTACCTGTATAATATGTTTATCAGCTCCTTATCTATTTTTTTTTATCTTCATAAAATGTAGCAAAAGTCTTGGGAGACGTGAATAACCTTATAAATGCTATGCTACTGTGATTTTTGTTTTGTTTTGTCTTGAAATAACAATTTAGGGTGGGGTGTTTTTTCTTTCTTTTTTATGTTAAAGCATTTTTGTTTTCTAATCATTGTTTAACACGCATTTAACACTACAGCAACAATACATTCAAAACCGTTGTATCCTTCAAATAATGTCTTTTTAATACATGTAATAAGTGCCTTGTGGCGGTTAGGGAGGGTGTCACAGCACATACATGATGTGATAGCTTCCCTTCCCTCAATTTGTGGCAACAGCCAACCAAACTGAGATGCCATTCCTACTGAGCAAAGCATGACAGTGCCAAGCCTATGAAATGCAGGAATGGAAACACTTATTACTATACCAAATCAGAATTGGATTTACCGTCACTTCTCACTTCTGCAACTCATTGACAGGACTGATGGAACAATGAAAGTATGCCTTACATGTCTGCAAACACTATGAACACAGTAAACAAATCAACAATTATCTAACATCTTCTTTTCACCAAGAAGTAATTGTTTAACAGCCATGAAGCAATTTATTTTCAAATACTTAAAGAGCAAGGATACATGGACAACACTTGCTTACATAAACAGGAATACAAACTTCTCCTTGAATAGCCTTCCACCTCGCAAGATTAACAAGTGTTTGATGTAAACAAAAAATCAATATATATATAGCAACAATCATCTTTTATATCATCACACGTCTATCGATGCAATATATATTTCTGTTTGAAACACATGTTGACATGAAAAGCAGATGCACCTTCAATGATAGTCACCGAAAGAAACAAATGAACTCAACACTCGTACGAACCAAGATTTCGACAGATGGTAGTTGCCTGATGATAGTACAAACTTTAAATGCTTTGTACAGCATTCACACCACTGAATTGCATCTTTAAACATTTGAATCATATAATTGCTTCACTGAAATTTACAGTATAAATATAATATTGAAATTTTCTCATACAAAAAGAAAAAAAAATGTAGTGTGTGGAAATCAGTCAAGTACACAGAGGGGAGCCTTATTTCTCATACAGTAAAGCCCTACACTACTAGCATGTTTTTAATGCCAACTCTGGGCTCAATTACCATCTAGCATTTTGCTGAGGATATCATGAACTCTATGGAGGATCAAGCAATACTGTTCTTTGACACTTTGAAAAAATTAGCAATGCCAAATATGCCAAGTCAAGACAAACTGCATATCTGTGAGAAAACAACATCAAATCAATTTAATATGGATGCCTCCAAATCTGCATTTGTGTGGTTGTTTGTTTGCTAGTTTGTTTCCCATCATAGTGCACATATCTGAACAAGACAATGAAATAAATGGCAAAACTATCGCCTAGTTTTGGTCTCCAACTAAAAATGCATTTAAAAAAAAGTAATAATAATAATGCCTCCAGCACCTATCAGGGCTAATGCATGAAAAGAAATCAGAAATGGGAAAGGCATGACTTTCAAGGAAAAGTTGTGGACATCTACAAGTCCATCACGGAATGCAGTCCATTATCTTTTAAGTCATTTACCACTGAATTCGCACTCTGGGTATATGGGAGGCTTCGTCTTTTATTGTGGGTATGTGTTACCACAAACTGTGCCTGAATGCTTTAATTTTACAGTCGGTGGACATTGTTACATCACTTGTGAACGAGTCAACTTATTTGCTTGGCACAAACTGCTGACAAATCTTCACTGAAGATGTATCAATGACATTCCCTTGATTCGCTTGCTTTGATACGCGAGATTTACAGAAGGGATTACATATTGAAACATTTTTTAAGACTGTAAAAAGATGTTATGTTTCATGAATCAGATACCACATCCAGCTGATTCAGATTTTATGCATGCTTTCTTCACAAAATTTGCCTGAACAACGAAAGAAGCGTGCCCGAAGGCTTGCCAGACCTAGCAACAGCTAAGTGAATTCCTGGCTATGAATCTTAATGGGAGGGAGCAGGTGAATGAAATATTTTGTTACTAGGCTGTAGGAAAAGAAACATCCATAAATTGTAATAAATTACAGAAACGGTCTATTACGCACCAAATGATCCCTTTACAAAATTCACAGGTTTGGGATTTTATCCTAGGATAGCTCTTACCTTTTCAGCTCCCGATCCTAAGTCATTCTTATTCTCTTTCATTGCATTGAGCTGTTTTAAGATCACACTGCTGGCAAGCTCTATCTATGGGATTGCATATTGTTGCAGTTTACATTAAAATTCTCTTCCCATTAAACAAAAAAAGAAATCTGCTCAGTGAGATTAATATGCATGCACTCATGTGTTTCACAATCAAGCATACAAATAAGCACTGCTAATTTACTCCACAGGGCTCGACAGACAAATTCATCAAGTGATAACACTGACAAGGCTTAACAGCCCAATTTTGTAACAGACTCAAAAGGTAATGCATCCTTTATTCATTCAGATAGCAATGACAATTGTACATCTTCATCTTCACCGATGTTCTTGGGACTACCACCTGCTCGACAACCGTATGAACACTTTGCTGATACAATGTACATGGCATACAAAATAAGACTGCAAGTCAGTGTAACAACTCATAGATGGGAGTTTTCGAAACAGAAGCAAAAAAAAAAAAGCAAAACAAAACAAATTGGAATCTTGTGAACTGGTCAATTGACAGTGGCCATATTCTTAACAGGGATAAGGCAGAATATCGGTAATGGAATCCTCTAGAATTTCCATTCCTCAGCATTTACAAGCAGAAAAAAGTAGCTATACTTATTTAGGCATCTATCGGACATAGCCAAGCATATGCATCTTGTAATCTGTACTCATACCTTCCGACTTCATAAACTCTGCTGTGCTATGTAATGCACAAGTTTTCTACAATCTCACTCAGGATAATACAGCTACGACAAATCTGTAAGTAGACCTCTACAATGCACACGACTGTGCAGTGCATACACTGTACTGTCTTTACTTCACATTCGGAGACCACTATCACCAAAATGCTGAAAATATTGTTGAAAGAAGAATGCGAATAACAAAACCGACAGAAACTGCCACAGTTTATGTCCCAGACGGTACACACAGGATTCTGCCGCATACAGGGTCAAGCACTCAAAGTGACCTGCAAATACACCACAAAGTTGTTGATGGAAAAACTGAGACAAAAAAAAAAAAATGTTCTATAACATGTCCTGTGTGTGTGCTACCGAGTTCCAGACCTAGAACGAACATTTCACAATACTCAACAAGGGAGTTAACAAGATGCTAGTATAGCCCGTTAACAGGAAATACTCAATTCAAATAGAGCACTCATTTCCTGTGACGTAGCACTCCCTTCTCTTTTGTACACAAATTTCTTTTGTATATCTCTTTTGTTCACTTCGTACAGGCTATTACATTTTTGTGGATAATGTACAGCATATGTGGGTGATGATGTACTGACATTAGACAACGGATTGACTCCATGGATTCAAACCTGTACTGTGTCAAAAGTATATCCTTCCATTCATCAGAACTGTAGGAAAGCCTTGAAGCCACCAATCGATATGGATGAGAAATGATGGCGGTGGTGATAGTGGTATTGGTGGCTGTTTGTGTGTATGTGGAGGGAAGGGGGAGGGGGAAGGGGCAGGTACTGCTCTTTTCAATCTGATAAATTATGTGACATTTTGCATATGAAAAGATTTTGTCAAAGAGCTAATGCACTGTGATTATTTCTCCTTTGCAAGGATTATCACACGCCACAAAGTACATCCTACACATTAATTTAGGTTTGGTATGCAGTGCACTCTAATCACCGACATGCTCACGGATAACACATATTACAGATGTAGTAGTAGTAGTAGTAGTTGGTGTAATAGTGGTAGTAGAAGTAGTAGCTGCTACACCTAATTAATTTCATAACAAATGTTTCCTTATGAGTCTGTACAGATCCTTTGTGTCTAAATCATTCCTTAGCGTAATTCTAGCATGGCCCGGCCAAGGTACTGCATAAAAACACATACAATCATGGCAGTATTTACAAATGCTCACATACATATCAAATTAGTTCTTTTTCATTCTTTTATGAAATCTCAAGGAAAACAATGACAAACATTACAATACTTTCAAATAATATTCTATCCTATGAACAGTGTGAAATTACAGTCCATTTATTTGTCTAGTTTATACCGTAACAGGATTATTTCTTTTTTATCTAAATGTGTTGGTAGTCTGAAAACTCAGTCTTCAACATGACAGACTCGACCTTGACAAGAAGTGTGGATTATTCACTTCACTGTTTCAGTGTAAATTAACTCACTAGCACAAATAACAACATTTCTTCAAATGAAGCCTATGTATATATTCCAATATGTATACATCATATATATATATATTTATATCATATATGTCTCATGATACCAGGGAAACCATGTAAGTGACATTTGGGATATATTTTAACTACACGGCCAATTGCAAGGACGGTGTTAACCTGACGTTTACAAGCTCATAAGAATTAGTATTTGGAGCTCGACCCTAGATGAAACTTGTTTTGTTATCAATAGGTCAAGTGCATGGAGAGAGATTTTTATAAAGTTTCTCTTCACTAACGCTCGGTACTGGAAAAAAAAAAAAGGCCACATGCGTAATTTAGGTAAAAATGGGGATGAACCACGGAGCCCATTCTTGCTAAAGAATAAAAATTTACAAACAAGCTGGGAGGTCACACAATCCCCATTTGTTTTATGCAGCTCACTCATTACGGGGTATTGTACACGAGTACGGAACACTGTTTTGTTTTTCCATGAACACAAACGAAATTGATTTCAGACTTATACCATTTGATGCTGCAATTTTTCATCAAATCGTTATCCAAAAAGGATCAGGGTATTCATGATCAGTTTCACAGCATCCTTTGGACTAAGACACGGCAAAACGTTACATAAAATTATGTAACTCCCCCCTCTCTCCCCCGAATTAGATAAAAAAAGAAATGGGTAACTAAACTGAGTTTGACACAAGAGCGATGTACAAATGGGTAGTTCACACAAAACCCCATGAAGCTTATACACATGCTTCAGTGTGTGCAGTAAATAAAATGACTATTCATTTATCCTACAGATTCCTATGGAATGCATTCACCTCTTGGCCAGTGCGAGAAAGATCTGTCAAGTGTAACATTCTGCTACGGTTTACATTACGCTTGGCAAGATGTTCCCGTCATTCTCTTTCTCTCTCACACCCCAGAAGAGTTCTCTCAACTTGCAGTACTGACAAGCGTGTCTTACCCCGTCGCTGGTACCGCACAGTTTCACTGACAAGTCTCTTGTAATTTACACACACACACCAAAAGAATTTGTACAAAATATAAAGCGGTGAATCTGCCATTTCTACTTCTAACCCCCACATAGGCCACTCACATGACCAATCATGGGATATATTACATAATATTCTCAATATCTACTTGTCATCTTCTTATCTCTGAATTTAAACTTTCTCAACATTTTCTCTCCTTTTTTTTTCCATTTTTTTTTTCCATTGAGTGTGTCGGCATTGAGAGTATGGAGCCAGAATGAAGGAAGAATATATCTTATGATTGACAGCACTTCCTCTTGTTGGGTTCATTGTAGCCATTTGTGGGTGGAATGGTGATGGGCTTGACATCTGAGCTGGGTGAATCTTCGCCGTTGCCTCCGTCCCTGATGTTCTTCTGCGACACAATCTTGTAGATTTCTGCAGGGATTAGGTTGGAAAACAAGGAATGAGGAAGCTTCTGTTATCCAGCATGAACACATTTCTATTCGTATAACACCTAATTAGAATGTAGCTATCCGATTGGTCGATTGCCCATCACGTGGCATTTAGTTAAAAGTTCCATTGCACGTTGTGGCTGTCAGCCGTGCAATTTTGTTTGCGCAAAAATGTATAGTGCATGGCTGATGTCATCCATTTCCATTGACTACCGTGATAAACTCACGATTGACTCGAATCTTTTGTTCTATCGCACGGTTCTGATGTCACAATAAACGAACATTTGCCACGCGTACTCAACAATTACAAGCGCATACTTTTGTCACTCATTTTTTTAAACAACTTCAACCGATCGGCTTCCTGTACGTATGTACACGGCGACTGTGACTGTGCTGCTACTCAGTCGTCTTTCATGGAAAATGGTTGCCATTTCTGTGCTAGATTGAAGAATCTGTGTGGACCACATCTCTTGACATTCGAGGTGTTGTATAATACAAATAGTGTATGGCCTCTACTCGTGTAATGGAACAAGATTTCGCACTCGGTGAAAGATGAGGTGCACTATTCAACTCTACTTCGCCTCATTGAATACTGTAAAACGAGGAATGTTTGCGTGCATTTTAATTTCGCCAATTTCGCAAGCGCCAAGATTCACGAAATTAAGATGCACGCGAAATTTCTTGTCTACACTATACGCATTAAACGCCAGTGGCAATTCGCGAAAATTTCATGCCACGAAAAAGGCCGTCGGCTCCAATTCGCGAAAATTTCATGCCGTGAATATATCATATTTCACAGTAGAGCGCCTCTATCTTTCACCTTGTGCGAAATCCTGTCCCATTGCACTCGTGACCATTCACTATTTGTATAATGTCATATAGCATACAATCAATGCTCTGGCACACCTTACCAATCAAAGTACTCCATTAATGAATTTAGAAGAAAAAAAGAATCCTAGCGAACAACAGACAACGATCCAGAATTCTCCCTATCACATGTAGCCGATATCTGATTGTTCGCTTTGGGGACGTATACTTCCGGTTTTGTGGTTCTGGAAAACGTACCAAAGATCTTACTGTTAACACAGTCCTTTCAAGACTACCACAATTGGTACTTTTAAAACAAATGATAGAAAATTTACAACCATACTAATATCATCTAAGCGCATATTCAATAATGATGGGCAAGTATTGTGATGGATGAATGAAAAGGATAAATACTTTTAAGACTTTCAGAGAAATCCATTATCTTACCTGTCAATATTTGAACGAAGGCCTGTTCCACATTTGTTGAATCCAAGGCTGAGGTTTCAATGAAGGATAGCGTATTTCTCTCTGTTTACAAAGATAAAAATCATTGAAAGAGGTTGACATGACAATAGCCATGAACATGTACAAGTGAACATCCTTTATAGTGTAGCTCTATCAAAAACTGCACACACATTACGTGTATCCTTTCAAAACTACAGGAATTCACCGGGTCATGACAGCTTCAAATCAGGGTCATTTTTTTTTTAGTGCTGTCAGTACAACTACAAAGTATCATGACAACTGCATGATAAAGACTTTTGTGAAGCATACAGAAGTAGGTTCACCTGTAAGTCTGCCTCTTTTCAAGGAAGTACTATAAAAATTGTTTTTGTTCCAGTAACTTTTTTTCTTTCAATTGTGGCTCTTTCCAAAGCAAGAAATGTAAAAGGAGGTCTCTAATTTCTGTCTCTAATTTCTGTGCCAGGAGTGTCACTGTGTGAACAGGTATGACTCCATTATCATTACAATAATTATCTTTATTATTATTATCATTATTATTACTACTACTATTATTACTATTATCACTATAATCATTATTATCATCATCATCATCATCATCATAATCAAAATGGGGGACCTGACAATGCTTCCAACAACTAGCAGAGCCATCTGGTACAGCAGTGGCAACACTGAAGAGGCTATGCTGGTTGATTAAAAGAAGACCTTATTATTATTATTATCCGAGTTGACAAATACTCAATTATCCATCTGCTTGCACACACACACACACACACACACACACACACACACAAAGAAATTAAGAGAGAGAATGGCTACAAAAAGGAGAAATATCTACTGAATGGAAATTATGATGAGAAATGTGGACAATGGATTGGGTGACATTGATACAGAACAAATACCAGCATACAATTTTGTATTATCAAGAAAAGTGTGCCATATGGTTGTAGTGCAGTTCTATGTGCAAACCTATGAAAATGTCCATGAATTTGTGCTGATATTGCATCTCCAGTTGCTTGTTTTGCACCCCCAGATGAAATACAAAACCACAACTGGTTTGTGAATATTAGAGTACAGTGTACAAGTATGATGGTAAAAGGAGGAAATACATGTACCTTTGGTGCACAATCCTATAACATATGGAATAGAGCCTGTACATAAACCTGATGGAAAATGGGCACAGGTTTTTCTCAAAACAAAGGTAACATTTCACATCAAATTGTATTTCTTGGAGGCTGCTGCTAATTACATTGTCTATTGATATGCTTCCCCTTTGATTCTTACATCACTGAATTATTTTTCTTTCTTGAAATTCTTGTATAACAGCTATTAGCAAAATACTGAGGTTATAACAAGCTTGAACTTAATTTATTTGGACATTGTAGAGTGCCCTGATAACACTTTTAAGAGATATTTTTAATCAGTCCCAAAAGCTTTACAATGAATGCATTCTATCTAAAACTATATTCTCCAGCCGCCATGGAGATGCCGTGGCTAAGAGGATAAGAATGCTCTGAATGACATGAGCATGGTAGGGGGTTCATGGGTTTGAACCCATGCGAAGCCCGATATGTTTGCCCTTCAGCAAGGCACTTTTATTTTTTATTTTTTTTTTGGGGGGGGGGGAATTTGCTTTATCACTGTGATTTCTGAAATCCTGTGATTCTTTGCAACTGATTGACAAATTGCCCTACACCAGCATCTGGTGATTCTTCTTGCAATATGTTCTGCTAATCCCATCAAGGCTTACCTTGATTTAAACTCAAGTGCCAGTATTGTCTTTAACCCTATTCTAACTGGGGGGTCAAATTGCCCCCCCCCCCCTCGACATTTCGTGCCACAATTCCGCAACGCTCAAAAGATTTTGCTGTGCCTTTTCATGACTTTTTTTCATTGAAGTCTCCTGCATATTTTGAGACCACATTTGCGACGTCCGGGTACACCGTTCTGAAGTTACATAATGTTTTGCATATGCGCGTGTCAACCCGAAATCAGCTCAAACTCATGATATCGTGTCTTTTTGTTTGTTGAATTGATTATTTCAACTTTTACCCATTGAAATTAATAAATTCTAATGTAGATAAGCTTGAAAAAGTGCCTGCAACAAATATTGGCAAAAAAACAATAAAAAACAAAAGGCCGAAAAAAACAATAAAATACATAAGAAATTAACAAAACAATAAAAAACAAAAGAAACTGATTTTGATTGTGCTATCTTTTTTAAGAAAACTGGTCAATGTGTCTTGAGGAACTCTGACAGAAAAATTTAGCAATCCTTCAGTCTTTTTAATAGAGTTATAGGTGAAAACAGGATTTCATGCATAAATTTGCATAATTAATTTACTGTAAATGGAAAGCCAATTTTTTTCTATTGTATGACCATGTAATCTTGTAGTTGACATCCGGCTCTATCTTCAGGCAAAATTTTGCGGCGATCACATGATCAGCAGCCGAGATCTGAAGGGGGGGGGTTCAAATTTACAGTTGAAGGGCCGTAGTGGTAGCACCTCTCAGGCAACTCCCACGCAACTTGCCCGTAACTAGAACATGAGTAGAACATAAGTAGCACACGTCCAGCAGGTAAGATGGACGCGAAACTCACCCAAATCCTTGTCCGCCCGCAGAAAATTATCCTGCATGCTGGAAAATCCATACATGCAACAAGCCCGCGTAGCTTGCCTGGAAAGGTGCGACAGGGCTTTACAGATCTTGACAACTCACAATCAACTCACCTGCAAAGACTTTGGCTTCGTCTGTTGGGACTGCCCTCAAGTGCCGTAGGTCACTCTTGTTGCCGACTAACATTATTACAATATTATTATCTGCATGGTCCCGCAGCTCCTTGAGCCATCGTTCTACATTCTCGTATGTCAGGTGCTTTGCTATATCGTACACGAGTAGCGCTCCGACTGCACCACGGTAATATCTGCATGTGAAGACAATAGAAAAACAAATAGTATACCATGCAGTGAAGATTGCACTTAAAGGGATAGTACAGTTTTGGTGGAGATGAGAATTGGGTTTTTAACTTTTTGCGAGATACCAAGAAAACACTTATGATATAGTACAGAACATACCATTTTAAGAGGAATTCAAAGTTTATTTGACGAAGATCGGGTTTGGAATGATTGAAACATCAAAAAACAAAGTAAAACAAAGCGATCGTAATAAAGTGTGGGTCCCACACTTTATTAGAATTGCTCTTTTTTGATATCTCAGCCATTTCAAAACCAATTTTCATCAAATAAACGTTGAATTCCTCATAGAATTACATGCTCTTTCACATTTTATAAGAGGTTTCTCATTATCTCATCAACATATGTTAGAAACCTGAAATTACTGTAGGTCTCAACCGTAACTGTACAATCCCTTCAACACAAGTACATGTATGAGCATTCATATAAAACAGGATATTGAAGAATGCAACTGCAACTCATTAAAAAAATTCATGAAGCCTATTTTACTATTGAACATGCAGCTCTTGGAGCATCCACAAGAAATTCTCATTCACAACATGAAGCATTGTGGAATGTGTGAGGACTTTCAGAAGGGATTGCTACTTTACACACGTTATGTTCATGCACATGTACTGTAAAACATGATATATTCGCAGCATGAATTTTTCGCCAACTGGAGCCGACGGCCTCTTTTGCGGCATGAAATTTTCGCGAACTGCCACTGTCATTCAATGCACATGGTGTAGACATGAACTTTCGCGTGCATTTTAATTTTGCGAATCTTGGCGCTCACGAAATTCGCGAAATTGAAATGCATGCGAACATTTCTCGTTTTACAGTATGTTCCTCTTGACTCAGAAAAATTAACTACAGTCAACCTTGCTTATTAAAGTCAACCTCGCATAAAGTCGAATAATCGCCTAAGTCGAAGGTCTTTTCAAGTCCTCTTCTCTCTATATTCTATTGATTCTTATCTCTCATACAATTGTAAGTTGCATTTTCTCTAAGTCACAGCTATTTCTTCAGTCCAAATAGATTCAACTTCGGCAAGGTTGACTGTAATCAATAATTGATACAACACTTGACACATATGTACCACATTGCAAACAAATTATCAGCTGATTATGATGCATTGAATTTGGGCATGTACATGGTACAATGCCCACGTAATAAATAAATACCAGTGGGCCACTGTGATTCAAGTCTTACTCATTTATACCAGATGACTCACTTTGCACACATGGGCTGCATTATGCACTTCAGTGTCAACACAATGTAAAGTAAGTGTACAACTGTACACAGATAAACAGCATGACACAATGTAGGTCTACAGTATACTTCCTTGTAACAGTGCAATGTTTGCTTGTCTGGCCAAAGAGGAGCCAAAGTACTGCTGACCATTCACAGTCACACATGAGCCAAACCACTTGGATGCATTCTGATTCATCACACTGGAATCTGAGAATACTGTAATCATGCTTCTACAATGTACGCTATCCACCCACCTACATGCCCCCCCCCCCCCTTCATAACAGATTTTATGATCTACAAACTGGAATAACGACACATTCATATGTACCTAAATTGCATATCAGTGTACAGCAAACATGATATTAAACAGAACAGGCGGCTCCATCATAACAAAGTCCTTGAGACAAGCAGTTTTTTTTTTTTACACCACACCAAAATTTTGTTATCCCCTGCAGCAGAACAAATAATGTTTGTAAAGATATGTACATTGCACACATGTACAATGTACTTGTACACAGTATAATAAATTTGGGGTCTGAATTTTACTTTGTTGTATGCAAAATTTTGTTACAACAGGTGTGCCCTGTAGTTACATTTTGTAGGTACAGTTTGTACGATAATCCTGTGCATACATATCGCAATAAAGGGGCTAAATACAATCATCAGGATTTGATAATTTATGGTAATACTATACATATTCTCCAGGGGTGATGGCTCTACACTTGCTAACCACAAATCACAGGGCATGTACAAAGAATATCATGTGGGCAGATACAGGCTGTATTTGGTTGAGAAAACTCAATGTTGACTGTAGAGTAGGGCGTGTCACTGCTGGGCAGGGCCACATGCAAATTTTTGTCTACACCACTCAACCACAGAGCAACAATTTGGCCTTGGGTACTGTACAGTAGCTACATGAGGTCATTCCTTGTCAACCTTCATCTACTGTCCATGAGTTTATGAGATCTCTTTCAAACACTGCGCCCTAAATTATGATCATAGGGCACAATTAGGGAAAATGGGTATTGACATATATGTGTCAGCTTGTCCACATCCCCCCCCCCCCTTTTCTCATGAAGGCCGCAACTACATACAGTGTAGGCCTACACGTACTCGAATCAGCTATGAGGGATGCAATTGATGCTCTAAATTTTCGGAATGCTTAGTAATGGCATACAGTACATGTGTTGTATAGGCCTACAGCTATAGTCATTAATGTGTGCCCCAAACTGTTTTAAATGTAACCATTTTTATTACCAACTTCCTCTTGGTCACTCTACATACAGTATTAATGATTATATTTTTATTAGATTGATGTGATGGTCCATCTAGGTTAAAATCTGAAAATCTTTTCAGATTTGGATTGAATTATTATTGCCATACACTGTACTTATAGGCCTACATAAAATGCTATTTCTTGACCAACTGTGTCATGGCATATGTACTTCTGTCCATTTCCCTCTCACATGTATCAATGAGGGGTATCAACTTTGCTTTGCCGTCAAAGCAATCGGAACTCAAGCTTAATAAAGATGCACCTACAGTACATCATAAATTAGTTCCTGAAACCCAGCAAATATACAGCTGCACTACCATTGTGATCAGGAAATGCCTCTACCTTCTTTAAGCTGCCTTGACACTTGCTAGAATTTAACTTTCACACTGCCTCCTCATTATGGCGTGTCAGTATGTGCTGCATAGTAGCATGTAGGATGTAGTCCTTTTTTGGTCTTCGGGAAGTCAAGTTTACGAAGAGTTAACAAAATGCGCAATCTTCGGGACACACATTGTTATATCATGTTTAAGCCACACTTGCATAATATGCACACATTTTTTTACACATTTGTATTCATTGCCACAACATACATACAGACAGTCACATTCTTGCAACTACACTCATCATATTAAGCTCTATGCATCATATGCTGCATGAATCAAGTCTCAAAACATTTGAAAAGACCTTCAAGTCTCAGTATTAGACAAGGAACTTTAACATTATTTAAATCCATTAATAAGAATCTCTCAAATATCTCCCATTTGCAAATAGCCATATACAGATACATACACAGATTGTATGTGCCTCACTATATTATATTGTAGGGGATAATGCAAAACCAGAAACATTTACGGTATGAAATTTTTGCAAATTGCAGCTAACAGCCTTTTTGGTTGCATGAAACTTTTGAAAATTGCCACTGAAAGCCAATATCATGTGTAGATAAACACTTTCATGTGCATTTTATTTTTGCGAATCTTGGCTCGCATACAGTGTAAGTGTCATGTACGCGAAATTTTCTGGTTTTACAGTAATTCATCCCATAGGAAATTGGATTGCTATAATATAATCCATCCAATGTGGCATCCCCGGAGGACCTCACAATAAGTTTCAGCTAACGTGTTCTTGACATCATATGCAGAAAACAGCCAAAGAGTACCATGCCAGCAATGGTAAAGTATCTGCCAAATACAACTCCTTTCTACAGTGCACTGCTTGTACTGTGACGATAGCTATAATTATAACTTATACCAACACTCATATGGTCCTCACTTCCTAGAAAGTTGACTAATGGTGATTTAGGTCTTTATCTAAAGATCATACATCTTCTCTCTCCTGTCACAAGTTAAAACAACAAACAATGCATACCAACAATACCTCCATATTATATGCAACATGTACAAAAAAAAAATCAAATTAGCTCAGCAAAGCAACTACCAGTATTACAATGTACACTTCAAAATAAATACACACTTCAGATACTTACGCACTAGTTATGGCTCTATATCTTTCTTGGCCTGCTGTGTCCCATATTTGTGCTTTAATCGTTTTGGAGTCGACTTGTATGCTTCTCGTGGCAAACTCTACACCGATCGTACTTTTGCTCTCCAAGTTGAACTCATTTCTTGTGAATCTTGACAGCAAGTTGCTCTTCCCAACCCCAGAGTCTCCAATCAGGACAACTGCATTTCAACAGGCCGGAAAACAAAACAACAACAACAAAACAAAGGGTGAGTGCATGTAGTTAAAAGGCAGTGCTCATATTCATGAGGTCTCAGCTAACATGGTGACAAACAAAGCATTTATTAATGAAAACAAAAACATAAAATTCACTACATTTACTGTACAACGTACAAGTAATGTGAAAGTTGAAGCCATCCCCAGCACATCGTGGAATGAGTTGTGCAGGATAAGATTCCCTCTAGCCTGGAATAAAGGCTTGTTGATACATGACACATCATTCAATGCAGGCTCAGATTGCAGCATTTCAAAGAATAGCAGGATGCATCCATAGTGTGATGTCGTGAGCATTTGCTGTGGGTGATGCAGGTAGGTGATATCAGCTGTAGAGAGTAACAGTGGAGTACCTCAACAGGATACTCCTTCAACCAACCAGGATGCATTGCTGTGCATTCTAGGCCAGCAGAACATACAACTTACAAGTGTGGATAACGAATGTTAGGAACACCCCTGACAGCATGCACATGTACTGTACAGGTCCTGTAAATGTAGAGCCCTAAATCTCTTTCCAAAAATTGATGTTCTGAATGTGGGCTTCACACCCACAATTAAATATGTGTTCTGATTTTTCTAATACTGAAGCCAAGGAATTTATCCATGAGTTTAGAGTAACCACTGAAAGGACAGAAAAACACACTGCACAAAAATAGAAACTCTTTTCATCAATTATGCAAAGTAAATGCAGTATACAATGTATGCCAAAGTGATGATTAAAAAGAAATAACTGCTTTTATTCTTCTTCCCAAAAAAGTACAGATTCTTGTTATTATTATTTCTTTTTGAAATACAGAAGTCTTAAATGTCACTTCCAGTTCCACTTCTACATTTTTATTAAAGTGAGTATCCCACTGGGCTGGAGACTAGTTGGCAAGCTGGTGGCAACTCGAGTCCCCGTATTCAAGGAGACGTCTTCGCGACGTCTCTGCAACGTCTCCTAGAATGTAGCCAAGTCTCTTGGAGTCATGAGAGAATCAACGATGTTTGCAGTCTCCGAGACATCTCTGCACTTTGGGCTGAGGAGATTCTTTGGTCACCTACAAAAATTGTACACATCTCTGCAACATCTCTTAGAATGTAGCCGAGTCTCCAAGGAGTTGCGAGAGAATCAGAGATGTTTGGTTTTTTCAGAGACGTCTCCTTCTAGTCAAGGCCAAATTGTGGAGACTTCAGTGTAATTCTTTTTTTATGCGGTCTCTGAGACATCTCCGCGACTTTGGGCTGCGGAGACCAATTGGCAACCTACATGTGCCACAGAGGCATCTCTGCGAATGAGAAGACGTTTCTATGACAAATGAATTATCATCTTATTTGGAGATGTCTTTGAAGTCGCCCTGAAGTCGCCTTCTTGCTGAGCGCCAGTCATTTTTTGTGTGTGTGTGTGTCTTTCATGTCACATAAAGTCACAGCAACTGATCTGTGGAAGCAGTCACGAGTTCAAACTGGCTAAAATTATTCACACAGGCATCAGTTTTCTAGGGATGCCAAAAGAATTCCACAGGTGCAATTATATCACTGATCAGGGATCAGGGAAAATCTATTTTCAACTCTAAGATTTAATTGGGTATATTTCGCTTGTTTATTCATACATTAAATTTTACCCAACTATAGAATACAGTTGAACCTCTCGTATCCGGACAAGTCGGGACCGGGGCTCATCCGGATAAGGGATTTGGCCGGATACGGGAGACTCAATGCTTTGTACATGTACATAATTTTACATACACATGTACTGATGTAGCCCATTGTAGTACCACATGTAGTAGTACTGCAACCTTTTCATTGTTACACTCAGTAACAGACCCCAAAATAGAGGTTCGTGTTTGCAAGAATGAAATCATTTTCTTTTATAAATTCTTGGGATGATTTACCTAAAAAGAAATGTATCAACTATATGTAATTCATGTGTGTTTGTGTAGGAGTTCTCAAGGAGTTGGGAATCCCCCTTTCCTCCCGTAATTATATAAAAAAAAATCACGGCGAGATTGCGTCCGTATAATAGAGAGATCTGGTTAAAGGGAGGCCGGATAAGAGAGGTTCAACTGTACATAAAACAATTGAGTCAACCCCATTCAGAAATATGTGTGCATTTAGTGTACAAATACTGTAAGAGCTTTGTGCTTTCAGAGTGTTTAAAACTGTACCATCCTAGAAAGCCGAATGTCATTTTCTTCTTATCATTTCCATCAACTGATATGGTATATTAAATTACACCCTAGATACTACACAAGTGCTCATGCATGCATAGGTGTACATTGTGTGCACCACCCCCTGGTACTGTACATTATACCCTTTACTCTGCAATCGCGAATTCCTGCACAGTAATTGCAACTGGGTTCTTTTCTCCCCTTTGTTTGAAACCAAAAGGTGTGCTTTAAACACTGAACACTTTCCTTAACCCATTGAAGATGGACTGATTTTGCTACAACACGCATTTCCCACAGACACTTGCCCAAGTATACTTGCGTCTCATCCTCAACGGGTTACAAAAAAAAAAAGGACTTTGAAATTTGATCTTGCATGCCTTCGTGTATGCCTTTCTCTGTGATCATTCATAGCATGGGCATGTAGAATGTATACATATTTATATCCACAGTTAAGTATTGATTACCCAGAATGAATGCGAGAATGTCGGGGGAATGTGAGATAAAAACTCAGCCCCTTTATTTGGGTCATGAGAAGTTCCCATCAAATTCATGTTAAAGAATTTTACAATTCATAATGAAATCTGGTCAGATTTTGACTTTCCTGACACTTTATGCGTTTGATCTTAGCTCTCATAACATCTTGCCGCGCCCTGGCCGACTAGCACATGCATGTGTGTCGATTGAATGTGCACATTGGACGTGTGTTGTCAATGTTCAATCGAACATTCATTGAGCTTGTACATGGATGTACATGTAGCTCACCACATGCACACAGTGAAGCTTTGCTATAAAGCATAAAATAGCGTAAGTTGGTGGCTTTTCATACTGGATGCTAACTGGATGGAGGTCGTGAAACTGACGAGTCAAAAACTTTCTTTGTAAGTACCCACAGCAACTGATAGGGAATCTTTGAAAAGTTATTTTGGTTTCAAGGTACCAGTAGCTTTTTGTGGAAAATATGAAAAAAATAGTGTCCCATTCATCAGAGGTCTGTGCCAAATCATCCCGTGAAAAAAGCTCCATTTGTGTTGGTGATTTACGTGCTCTCCCCCCCCCCCCCCCCCCATTGGCCATTGTGTGTGTGTGTGTGTGTATGCATGTAAATTGGCAACTGTACAGACAGTAACACTGTTAACAGACTGGTGGATCAGTATTTTTTTTGTGTGTATTTTTTTTCTTTTGTTCATTATTTCACTGAATAATTTCGCCAAGGACAGTGGAGTATGCCGTCTGGAATAGGTTAATGATCCCCTGATCGAGATATAGCTCAGTATCCATTCAATTTCTTAAAATCATGAATGAAGGACAAAAGTTTACAACTGTTGAGTTGTATCGTGCCATGCATGCACAGCACCCGCATCCCGTCTCTGCTCGATCACACCGTGCAGGGCCAGGGGCAGGGGGAAGGGCATTAGAGCAACGGTGTGGCATACCATAAGTGCTTTCATTACGCACACACATCGACACATGCACACGGGTACACACATCCGGTTTTATCCAACGCGAGATCCCATACACCTCCCTGCATCTGCACACAGTAACGGAACACACAAGTGTAACGTTACACATGCTGCTGTCGACCCGTAATTCCCAATATCGCGACAGGTACTCGAATTTGCATGCACTGCTTGATTACTTAGGGTAAAAATTTTGCATTGATCAAGTTGATAATAGTAAATAGGCCGTAAAGTGCATGATTGCCATGTCTACAGCCAGCCATCATTATTTACATTACAGATCTAAAAATTTATCTAGTCTAGTCAAACTTTGTTACACTTCATTAAATAGCTGCTAGAGGCTAGTGCTGCTCTTCCTGTGCACTCTACATTACACGACACAGGCATTCATTAGAGTCTACTTATTAGGCAACGGTAACGGTGCGGTTACCAAGTACCGATACCGGTACTTGTTATAATGTACTAGGCCTAATATGTTACACTTGCAGACAGACCGTCTATACATTGTAGATGAAATGGCCCATATAGCATTACGTGTAGCAACGGCAGACGTATACTATTGTTACTGTGTACGGCCATTGTGTACTGCACAACCGAAAGAATCGACTTTCTTACCCATAAGATATTCACCCTCATAGATGAAAACCATATCATATTCACAAACCGGTGGGTACATTTCGTATCTTCTTTATACAGACTCATATTCTGTCTGGAACTCACCTTTGAATAAATAGTCGTACTCATCATCTTTCGTACCCATCTTGGTAGTGTCTACTTCAACCTGTTCGGTTACGCCCCTGAGTAGTGACTTCCGGATATGTCACCGGTAGGGATTCCCTTATAAACATGTAATGATTGAGACTAATTTGACAAATAGAACTGCTACTTTTCGAATCTATATATCTCCAACCCAGCAGATTAATTTGGATGATGGTAACCCGCTGATGGTGCTAGATTTAGACGATGAGATATGATGTATGGAGATAAACATTAGCCTTCAAAATCCGTACAATGGCGGCGTACAAGACGCCCACAGTGGAATGACGTCATGCACTGCGATGGCCGTGTACTGGGACTGTGTGTGAACAGAGTGTGTGTGTGTGTTCGATGTCATCTATGCGTTGAGATTACGATGTTCCACGTCCCCTGCTGATTCGTTGCGATCAAATGTTTGAAGATTACGTTTGCACAAAAATATTTCATCTAGATAAAGACACGTTGCTGTTGTTTTTTTTTTATCGTTCTTTGATAAAAAAAAAGAGTTGCACTTAAAGTGCAATCTAGAAATTTAGAATATATCATCGACTTCTAGAGACCTATTTAATTGTTTAATCATGATATAGTGCGTTATTAGTTTAGATTATCTTTTTTTTCTGTTAAACTAGGGCTTACTATACATTCTGGGACTTTAAGCTTATCAAAAGTAAAAAAAAAATGAGTAAATAAAAACATGAACATATCCAAATGGCCTTCCAGAATACTTGAGTGTTGTCAATATAGTTGGTACCCATTGTAAGTTGCATGATAGCGAACTCCTATGTGATAAAAATCCAAAACCCTACCTTTGTAGTGGCGTATCCAGAGGGGGCGCACCGGGCGCACGCCCCTCTTTATTTTTTTTTTTAAACAAAAGAAATAAAAAGAAAATGGGGGTGCGTGCGCTCCACCCCCCCCCCCCTTTTCATTTTACAAAGGCGCCTCCCTTAAGGAATTCCTGGATCCGCCCCTGCTTTGGGATACGGAAAAAAAGTCCTACAGCAATAGGCCTTATGTGCGCATAATATAAGATAGGCCTATTGAGAGAAATAGAAACTCTTACAACTGAGTCTTTTATATGCCTACCTTATCTAGGCCGAGGCCTTATAGATAGCCTACTATATGCCTTGGCCTATTTGTTTTCAGTGTAGGATAAATCATTTTCTTTCAATTTACGAATAGAGGCAGGGGAGGGGTCTAAATTAGTCACTAGAACACGGCTTGGATTATAACGGGTTTGTAAACAATAATGGTAAGAAAGATTGAAATATACTGATCTTTATAAACATCGCAATTTCCACTATTACTGCATGAGATGGATACTTTAACCGGTGGGCCGCAGAAGGTTATTGGGCAAATCGGGCCCGGTATTTCAAAACTTCGCGGGCGAACAAGGAGACACTGAGGATTTCATGCTGTTGTGAGGATTGGTGTATCCCTATAGTCTATGCACCCCCATTACTCTATCGACAGACTTTACGGAACAGTGCCTTAGAATCGCCATGGGAGAATTTCTGATATCAAATCATGAGAATAAGAGATCGAAAAAGCCTCACTGAATCAGGGAGACTTTTGAACTCTGCGATGATGATAACTATTCAATTAATCAGTAATAAACAGAATAGAGTTCATTTAGCTCCATTCGCGACCTGAAGGTCTTTTTTTTTACTTTCAAGGAAACGTGAAAAATAAACGACAATATTGGTGCATGCAGACATACGCGAAATGTAGTATGTATTTCATTTTCAGAAACGTGACATTATCAAATTGATAAAAATTGGTGTTTTAGTTAATCAGTTAGTCAGTGAATTAGTAACTTAGTGGGTTGCTTACTTGTTTTGCTTTGATGTACAATTGTAAAGCGCCTTGAGCATTTAATCAAAGTGGAGAACGGCGCTATAGAAATTGTATGTATTATTATTATTATATTGTATATATGTCATGAATGTTATATATGTCATGAATGTTTAGAGAGTCAATTATTGCTTCCATCAAACTTACTATTTGGAGGTCATGACGCTGTGATCGATTTGATACCTATAGGACCTAAGTCTGGATTTTAACCTTGGTAACTTGAGCCAATTAGTCTTCGCTTTGTATTAGTCGCGCTTGGTTCTGCTACGTGAGCTTCATGATAGGGAGCACTTATCATCTTTATGACCCACATTATGCTAAATCCAGTCACTATCACTGTTTTCTCCCGGTTGCTATATTGACATTGTTGTTGATGTTGTTGTTGTTGTTGTTGTTGTTGTTGTTGTTGTTGTTGTTTTAGTTGTTGTTGTTGTTGACATATTGTTGTTGTCGTTATGATTTACATCATTATTATTATTATCATCATCATCAGCGTCATCAGTCAGTGTCATTAGCAATATCATCATTAATATTTCATTTCATTTCATTTCATTGCGTTGCATTTCATGCATGAATGATGATATTATGTCATCATTGGCATCATCATTAATATTATTTTAGTTATTATCACTATAATCACATTATCAAGTTAGACACGTTAATTTAAATGACGGCTGATGACAAATATACTATTTCTTAGAGAGCCTCATAGTGAATTAGAATTTCCGAGTCGCAAATCTGCGACACCGCTGTCAGAAAATTTTTAAAGTCTCGTGATGGCGCTCTTTACATTGTGAGGTTCAATCACGAGCCATAACTTGAAAAGCGAAAGCTCATTTTGATAAATGAGATTATACTTACCCTGTCATCATTGATGAATAGATAATCATGCCGTATCAAATATTCCCAAGACCCTGCCCAGCCTCTTGATATTGTCAGCCCTCTCTCCTTCTATTCTTTTTTTTTTCAGAATCAAAGCATGATTTATTTTCATTGTTAAGAGATCACAATAATCGAATTTTCTTTAGCAAAAAGCCAACGATACGTTCTCACATGAGCTGTTTTAGAATGAGCATAAAATATTAGAAAATTATTATAGTTTTAGAAAACAGCGATCTATATGAGGATTCATTTTTGTGCTCTTTATGTTGTTTGTTTTGTTTTTGTTTTGTTTTTGGTTCTTTTACAGTCACCACCATTTGGGTCTCGATGAATGTATACTATTGAAAGATGATACTACATCAAGTAAAACTTGTGCGAAAGATTCATTTAAAACGACACAACGTAAAAGGGTCTCTTCGAAAAAAACTTTTTTTAATTGTCTCTGTTATGATCTATTTTTTTATGCCTATGTCACATGAAAAATATTGCAAATAATAAGAAGACCATTTCAGAGCCTTTCACAGTCATAAATTATTACTTCATAATTTGGTCTTATACTCCTTCAGTAATAAAGTTTAAAAAAAACTCAATTCCATCAACTATTATATATAATTTATTGTTAACTGAAATTGGAACAGAAAAACAAGCGAAATCTGACTGACATGGTTGTTTGTTTGTGATTGCCATGGCAACCAGCAACAGTAGACATATAGCTGAACTATATATGAAGATGCTTGCTATACACATTTAAGGAAAAGTCAACAAATTTGGTTGAAGTTGGGTAAGGGCGAAGGAGTGGCAAATGAAATGTGGTATCGGGAGCGCAGTATGCTCCCTCCCCCCCCCCCCCCACTTTTATAGGGCTAACATGCATATAAGGCGGGGTCAATGTGTTCATCGTCTAAAAGCTCTTTCTGTTTTGTTTTGTTTTTTTGTTTGTTTTGTTTTGTTTTGTCTTGTTTTGTTTTGTTTTGTGTTTTTGGGGGTGCATATCAAGATATCGAAGCATTTCTTTTTTTTTTTTTTGGTGGTAGTGGTGGTGGTGGGGGGGGGGGGTCGATAACTAGGCGGACCCTGAACACTAGTAAATCTTATTACACCTTTTGCATATAGCTTATTATTGTATTTTAAATTTTCACGTAGATTTTGTGCATGTGTGCGTGTGTGCGTGTGCATGTGCAGCATCGTCACCCCCTTCTTGCGTTTTGAATTAAAAAAAAAAATCATTGTAAATTAAAACATAGAGTAACTTTCATTTTGATTCCGTAGCCTGTGTACTCATTAGTGCATGTGAATTAAAAAATGTATATATTGACAGCTGAACTCACAAGATGTAACATGTTTTCATCTGACGCGTACTGAATGGCCGCCATAAATAGCCAAAACAACAAAATTGTGTTTATTTTCGACTTCTTTCTTGGTGCCCCTCTCTTGCTTGCGGGTTACCATATACAGTGGTGATTAGAATTCGTCATTGTTGAAAGGCCGTTGATAAGATCTCACCCTTCGCTTGGAATCTTTATTTGTTCTCCGAGAATTAAGTTCAACAAAAATAACGTCTCATAGCCTGCAAAGGACCGAAGTCCACTTTAAATTCTCTGCACGGATTTGATGCATAGATTTAAATAAGTAAGGGGAACTTTTAGGACCAATCACTTGTATGGAATATTCGAGCAACCTTGCCTGCAAGATTAATTGCTCACATGCCTTTCGCAGAAATCAATCGGATCCATCACAAATTAACGGGGAATTCGTGCACGTATTCTTCAGCCTGCGCGTGAGAGTAAAGGGGTAAGTATAGAAATGAGCAGAAGTTGTAAATAGTAAATATATATTATAACTATATGTATAGCTAAAACCTCGTTGACTGTACTGCAGAGAACGCCTATAGCATCACACACAACGAGTTCCACAGATCTATTGACGCTTAATTGTATATTTTATTGCACTCCTGTAAGTATGTATTATGCTCAAATTAACGCGGGAGAGCCGTTGATATTGAGTTCATGTGGTGCAGGCCAATAGTGTCGTCTGTAGTCGTCTTCGTGTAGTAGTGGGGAAGCGGTGTTCTTGGGCCAATCAGTGTTCTTGGTTCATTCAATAATACTAATGTGCAAAATGCCCAGCTGATGTACATAAGGGTATATTTACATCAAACATTTTACGTGGATCCAGTGAATGCAGAGAATATATAATGTAGAACCCCTTACGAGGAGTTTGAAGAAAATCCGTTCAAAATGTATGCATTATCAAAGATTTCGATTTACTCCCTGGTTAAGAAGGCTACAGCAATGTATGCTATCAAACAAGAAGAACGGTATCAGAAAAAAAATGGTCCACAAATTCCACAAGAGGATTCCGCAAAATTATTGTTTTATGAAAAGCACGCACTCCTCGACAGACACTTATCACTTATCATTCGAAGGGTGTATTACCCGGTGACACGACATTTGCTCCTGCGACAATTGCTCCGGTCTTATTTTCTCTAAGGACTTAGGGTTAGGGTTAGGGTTGTGATAGGGTTTTAGGTTTAGTTTGATGTGAGAATTAGGATTGGGGTTAGGGTTATGTTTATGGGTTGAATTTAAGTTTGGCTTAGCATGCAGATATATCATGGGAGTAATTGTCATGGAACCGTATTACCCTCCCCCTTCTGAAAGAGGTAAGTCAAGTGCTCCATCACTGTATGCTCGAAAGATTTAGATGATATAAAATTCTTTTTATATAATATCATAGGCCTATACTAATGCGACAAAACGGACGTAACTAAATCTTTTAAAAACATTTACAACTTAAGAACGAAATATCAAATATCACTGGCGTGTTCTACGGACATTTCTGCATAAATACTGAATACACGATAGCCACCGTTATTGCATTCTCTGACATCTTACTGAACTTTAAACGCATGCACAGATGGTGACACACTGGTCTTTTATACTCCCTCTGATAAAGAGCGTATATGAGTCAGACAGTAGCAACAGCTAGAAAACAAACACATTATTGGATGAATTGTCTTAAATTATGACGTAAAGGACACTCATTTTAGCAGAATATGTAGCACAATTTAATGTTTTTTCTGTATGTTTATTTTTGTTTTTGTTTTTGAGGGTTTTTTTTCATGTGACCAGATTACAGTGGTGACAATCATGTATTGTCTGAACCACTGGTGACATCACCTATTACAGTATACCCACGGGCATTTAGTGCGTCAGTAGCTGAGTACTAGTATCCTCCAATCAGCACTGTTACGTCATTGGTGAAAGAGTTCTAAATTGAATTAAATTAAATTGAATAACTGAAACTGCACTGGTCTTGCACTCGAGACACAGTGAACAGTTCCAGCACGTTTATTTTCATATTTCACTTGACATCAAAATACATCCAAAAAAGAATACAAACCAAGCAAGATACAAAATATGTCATACGTCGGGACATGAACAGAAAGTGTGTCAGCATTCATAATGTACATAAGACTATTCTCTATAACTTGTGAAATATGATGGAACCGCAAAAGCAAAGCTTGTAAACGCAGGTTCCATGAAAAAATACCGGTGTAAATTTGCTATGCAATCAATGGAGATAGGACACAAAGTAATAATGACGAAGCGATATGAAAGCTAAAATATTAAAGTACAAAGGGAAAAAGAAATAAGAGAATAAAAAGAAAAAGTGAAAAAACAAAACAAAAAACAAGAACCCAAAGAATAAGAACTGAGTGAAAATATGGCATATAGGTACACAAGTATATACGTGCACATTATCTATAATCAACTTCATAATGAGTTCAAAATGTTGATACAAATACGGATGCAGTGATTATATAACGGGAGCATAAACCAGAAATATACATTGAACGAGGATACTGCGCATATAACATATCGAAATATTCTAATCAGACTGATTATATTCATTTATCAACATTAATTTCAATTTTTGTTTAAATGTAAACATACTAGAACAATTGATTAAATCGGCGGGAAGATCATTCCAGAATTTAGGTCCGGTAAAAACAATTGTTTTTTGAGCAAGGAGTGTGCGGGTACGTGGAAGGTGAAATGATTCTCTTTGTCTTGTGGGGTAAGCATGGACGGCATAGTTTTTCTGAAACATATTGAGTAAATACGTCAGGCAAGCCGTTGGCTGATAACTGAAACATAAATGTGCCTAAGTTGTATAAAAACAAGTCAGCAACCTTAAGGAGTCTGTTTTCAAAGAAGAAATCATTCGTGTGACAATAATAATCGGCTAGATTTACTGAACGAATAGCCCTTTTTTGTAGTTTGAAAATTTTATCAATGTATAATTTGGCACAGTTTCCCCAGGCAAGTATTCCGTAACAGAGGTAGGGTAAAATGAGCGTTGAATATACATTTTTCAAAATATACTTTGGAAAAAAGTGTTTTAGCTTATTTAAAATCCCAGTATTTCTCGAAAGCATTTTAGATAAATAATCTATATGATATTTCCATGTTAATTCATGGTCAATATGAAGACCTAAAAATTTAAACGATTCAACTTGAATCAAACAATCATTATTCATTTTTATATCGCCAGGCAAATGGATCACAGAATTACTAAATAACATATAAACAGTTTTGTTTATATTAAGAGACAACTTGTTTGCTTGGATCCACATTTGAACCGACTTTAATTCTCTGTTCACTACATCTAAAAGGGTTGTTGGGTTTCGATGGGAAAAAAAGATATTAGAATCATCGGCAAAAAGAAGAAAAGATAAAACATTAGATGAATTTTTGAAATCATTTATATAAAGAATAAACAAAAGTGGGCCTAAAAGGGATCCTTGAGGGACCCCACAAGATAGTGCTTTTAAGTTGGAACTGAAACCGTTGATATTTACAAACTGTTTCCTGTTAGTTAGGTAGCTCCTGAACCAGTCCAAGGCCTTTCCACGTATCCCATAGTGCGAGAGTCTGTATAACAAAATACCGTGATCGATAGGTCCAGGAATATACCAACAGTATGTGACGAGTCGTCAATAGCGTGGGCTACTTTATCGATAAAAGCAAGCACAGCATGAGTAGTAGAGTGTTTTTTCCTAAATCCAAATTGAGACTCACAAACAATATTGCATTCGTTTAGGAACTTAATTACACGAGAATATATCAACTGTTCAAGAATCTTAGACATCGCCGTCAAAAGAGAAATTGGACGATGATTCTACATCGACCCTGCTCAATGTGTCACTCTACATGCGTTACCTATCACTGATGACTACGGACTTCTTGATGTCATTCATTATATCAAAACGTGAATAACTTGGTCTCTAGAAATCCCACGGTCCTATGCAAGGGTTTTTAAGTAGGTCCTACATTGGAAAATGTCACCTACTACTTCTGATTGCTCCAATACAATACTTTCAAAAGCCGGTATTACATAAAGGTGTATACAGGCCGCACGATTAAGAGTTCTGACTTGCCCATGGCATAATTTTGATGAAGATGTGATACGGAATGTACAAGACTGCTTCTGTTTTAACATAAGTTTGTTGAAACCACAAACAAGTTGTAAATTGAATTAACGTTTCGTAATATTCATCGCGGAAAATGTAACTTTAAACTGCAAGTATAAACCTTAACTCAGCAATGAAGTCGTATTTCCTTTGTTTTTTATTTGCAGGAAAAGAAGTTGCCATAAAAAAACGTACAAGTGTTCATTAACATTTTGTGGTGATAATGTTACGTGTTTGTTAGTGTTTATGTGTTTAGATTCTGTGTGGTCGTAAAGGCATGCCAATCGAAAAAAATATATACATATATATACGCTAAGTGTTTCGGGGATTGTAATCAAAAAGTCATAAAATCTCTTTAGCATAAAGTAAATGAAATCGATGTTCCTTTCCTTTAAGTTGGAGATAATGACTGAATGCAAACGAATGTTGAAAATTTAATTACACTAAGGAAACATTCAGAATGTAGATACTTGACTAACTTTAGTAATAGGACGAACCTACTATTTTGATAGTGTTTATTCAGGAGTTGCCATAGTTCTTCAGCATTGTATGTATATGAAAAAAAAAAATATCCTGGCGAGGATGATGCATGCTTATCTCTTCACTTTCTTTATCATATTTATGACATATATGAAAATTGAATAATTCAACTTACGGACAGAAGAGTGTCGTGACCATACACTCTAAGGAAAAATAGGTTCAGTTTTGAACTTTTTTGTGACACAATTATAGCACCTCTACGGGTGCAACTTTGCACCTCTGAGACCAATGAGCATGTTTAAATCTGCCACTTTGCACCTTTAAAGGCGCTACAACTGTGACACACGTATAAATGTGCAAGGTTGAACCTATTTTTCTTACAGAGTATAGGCCTAAAGCTCGTTGACATCGACGAACAAATAATGTTAACTTCCAGGAGAATTTTTGTCGTGCTTTGAATTGACTGGATATCGTCTAAAAGCATTAGTCCGTTTTCATGGCCGTATATCAGCTGATTGTCATGACTGTATACGACAAATATCCTAAAAGCCGTATGATAACCAAAATAGCATCAGAAGAACAAATGATATCAACTTCCACGAGAACTTCTGACTGGGTGCTGTCGAAATGCAGTACGTCAGTACGTTGTAAACCGTTGTGGTAGCCGTAATTATTATGTACAACAATGTCTTAAAAGCCGTATGAAAAAGGAAAGCGCCAGACATGACAGAACTGTATCTCATCATGATATACGCAAGTTGTCTAGGGATCTAGCTGAGCATGACATGATTTCGAACACCTACAAAGGCTTGTCCTGATGTGTGAAATTTTACCATTGATATTCACGTTGAACTGTGTCCTAATTAATCTCCAACTTTACTCAACAGAATACTGAAGGATGGCGTCCTTATAGATTCACCTCAACCTTTGTTTACCGCAAGTCAACACAAAGCTGATGGTCAACAAATCGTGTACAAACAGCGGATTTTTTTCTTTCTTCAGCGAATTGGTTAAAAATATCTCCAAGTACTTTTGAGCGCTACAAACGATTTACATCGAAGGTGATCCAAGGTCAGAGGGGAAAACACCTGCAAAAAGTAGCGTTTGATACATCATCTACTGGTTCAGTTAATCATGAAGGCATTAGAAGCAAAAGTCGTCATTCTTGGCAAAGAAGGTAAGCCTAGGAACGAAACCCTTAAAAACTAATCAGTCCATCGATTATCAATGATAAAAGACCGTTTACGTACAATGTATTCAAATTCCATGCATGCTTTGTTTACCAAAGTTGTCCTTAACAACAACAAAGACTGGCGGAGGCCTGCCATACCTAGCAACTGCGTTAGAAACTTCATTGGAGGGAGCAGGTGAATGAAATTGTTCGTTACTACAGGCTGTCGGAAAAGAATCATTTATTACAATAGGATAAATGTACATGTATAGCATTGCAGAAACAATCCATTGCCTGTCATGAAATTTCAAGCGCTGTGAATGTCGAGGTTATACAGGATTGATACAGGGAAACATTTTACCCCTGAGAACTTGATGATCCTGAACTCGGTACATAAAAAGGCTTCATTCAATAATTAACTCGCTAAATTTACTTTCACTCTTGTCGTCGTACATTAACGTCTTTTCTGTCCTTGCGGCCGCAGTTAACTTATTTGCATTTCTATGCAATAATCATTATCATATTTCCACGTGACAGTTTTATCATGTTATCTAAATTTGGATACTGGCAGAAACTTTATTGCAGACCAGTGTTTGCTAAAAAATGCATGGAATAGTTTACCCGCGTTGTAATGCATAAACCATTTTAAGCCGGCACAGACCGCCTAACAACTGAAAGCACCCCCTCTATGGCCAATACCGGCAAAATTGCTCTGGGCTTATAAGTTACCTTGGAGACTATTATTGTTGATCGACATCCGTACTCTTGGTCATTTACAAGCGAAGAACAGTCCCTGACCTTACAACAGTATATATGCCAATGTCTGGTCGGCAGTTAGTTCTCAGAGGTTGTAAAACGTTTTTGATCTTGTTTTTATTGTTCATTTTGTTCGGAAGAGGTTGTCAGTGTACGTCAATGTAGAGGTTTTCACTGCAGCATCGAGGCCATTTTTGCCGACCGTTGGCAGGACCGTTGATCGTCAGAAGTTGTTTTTTTCTCTCTCTCTCTTTTTCAATTTCTTTTTCTGTAGCGACGACCGGGCTTCGCTTATGGGCGACCAAGCTTTAACCTTTGAATAGAACATAGATCCATAAATCAAAGATATGAGAGTTAAATTCCTTCTATTCACAGTGAAGAAGTTTCTCGGGGACTTTTTTTTTAGAAACTCCTTCACTTATCTGCCTGCAAATGATGCCTACCTTGAGTCGCTGTACACCTTACTATGCCTAAATTAAGAAATACATGCATTTCACCTAAAAGTACGTGGTACATTATAAAATGCAGACATAAACACATGCATATCAAACCTATTCATACGTATGCTGACATAATACAAGTATACGCAAGTAATCATGAACCATATCCACGCAACTATCAGTGACTATACAGATATCATACATACATTGATACAAACGTACATACACGCATATGCAAACTTATGTGTATGATATACTAATGTAGGGCCTACATATTGATGATATTCGTGTTTGAGTATATAATGTGATATTTGAATGGAATAAGAAAGATTGGTAGTTACACATATCTTAAATTTACACTTACAAACAGTTGTTTGTTTTTGTTTTGTTTGTGTTGTTTTTTCATGCATGCCTCTTGATGAAATATTACTGTATCTTTTATATTGTAAACTGACTGTTTTGGATGCACCAGGTGGGTAGGGGAGGATGGCCCGAGGGCCCAAGTCATTTAGTTGGCTCATTCCAGAACCGGGCTGCCCAACCTGTTGCACCCTTACCACTCCAGTGTATGTTCTGATTTCGAAAAATGTAGTGTGATATAAAGTGATTGAAAGCCGAATAAATGATAATAATAATAATAATAATAATAATAATAATAATAATAATAATAGTAATAATAATAATAATAATAATAATAATAATATTATTATTATTATTATTAATAATAATAATAATAATAATAATAATGTGTTTCTGTGCATGCGTTCTTCAAATGATTGTACACTTACTTGCTTCCTTTCTCTGTTTTTCACAAAAAGGTGTCGGGAAGACGAGTATTGTGGTGAGGTATGTGGGCAAAATCTTCAGTAAGCAGGTCAGCCCAACCGTTGGAGCATCCTTCTTTACATTTAAAATGTAAGAAAAAGGGTACAGTAGTATCATATTTATGATGATCATATATCTTTTTCTGTCCATACCCATTAGCGCTATTGTGACCGATAGTAAATTGATTGTATATAGGTTTTGAAATGCAGCTGAAAACCAAACAAACAAAATGTACAAGTAGAGAAAAGGAATGAGTGGAAGACTAGCTTTATTTCACTGAAATCCGTTGCAAGCTGCCACTATGATCATTTTGAATGCGTCGCTTCAAAGGCCATATAAATTTATTTGATGCAAAAGGACTAGAGTATATGCGGTAATTTTTAATTTGGTCATGAGTTTAACCCTAAACAGACTTATCGATGTTTAAAAATAGATAATAATATTATGATTAGTTTTTTTTTTCTTCTAACGATAAGGCATCATAATGTGGATTTTATGATAGTTGTCAGCATTTTAATGCACTCTACACTGTATTAATATTTCCCTTTTCATCCCCTTTCTTCATCGAATGGGAACAACTATTGATAATAATGTTTCATGAATTTGATATTGTTACATAAGTGTTGTCATAAATCATCATCATTCGTGATGTCCTTACCCTTTTTATCATCATGGTGATATTTCGTATTGTTGCATATATTTTCAGCAGGCCCTTATGTCACGGGCATGTTTTTACCTTAGAACTCTTGGATTATCATTCGTTACTCATTTTGTTTTTGAAGCAATGTGGCAGCGATGTACGAGATCATTATTTAATTCATATCCATAATAATGAAGAAGATCCTAATCAAGTGATTGGTTGAGAGGTAACACGTAACCGTGTAGGCATTTATTTTGCGTGACAAGTACTTTGACGTGTGACCGGTCATTAGAACTTTCACTTCGCGATAACGGGCGAGATTCCATCTTTTTATTTTCTCGCGATGAGGGTGATTTATAAAAACACTGAGGATCTGTTTATCATTTTATAGAGCAAATAATGAACGTCGTTTTGTTCGTTTCGTTTTGTCATTTTGTCGCTTTGGCATTATGTCATAGTAAGTTTCTACACTCGATGCCTTTGAAACAGTCCAAACACCCTCGATTGGTAGACTGTTCCAAAACTACTTTGCGTGGGTATTTCTTACTTATGCCCTCACTATAATGTGTATCATTTGTATACTAAGTCTTATCTTTGACCCTCGTTTCATCATCAGGAACGTAGACAACCACAGGGTCAAGCTACAGCTGTGGGACACGGCCGGCCAAGAGAGGTTCCGCTCAATGGCACCCATGTACTATCGCAAGTCGAACGCGGCCTTTCTCGTCTACGACATCACGGATTCCCGCACTTTCGAGAACATGAAACTGTGGTCCGAAGGTCAGAAGGATCAATGCAGTCCAGAATTCTCAAAACTTTAATATTCCAGATAAATTTGGTCAGTAGAAAGTGTAAAGGAGACGAAGACGAATTTGACCATTTTTTTCTCTTTCAACCCCTCTCTTTGATTATGATACCTAGTGATTCTAAGCTTAGCTTAAAGAATACGATACATGTACTCCCTGCTGAGTACTGGTGACGCTAAAAAATTTTGGCGCTTGTATATCATGACTGTTTAGTATAGTTTCGCGTAGTGTTGTTTTGGGGTTTCCCCTTCACGTCTCAATGAGAAGTGGTGTGTAGAATCAATGACTTTATAGTGGAGAATGGCGGAAATTGTAGCGTGATAAAGACAACGTAAGTCATATAGAGTTCCAACATATTACTTTTAACCTGTAATCTTAAATCCACTAAAAGATTTCTTTAGAGTGAAAAGGCAATGAGTTAAAAACATTATACTGTACACATAATATTGTCAGTTCCGGCGAAATTAACGTGGGTCGCATTGATAAATGCAGTGAGTTTGACGCCCTTTATTTTCAATATCTCTTAGAATGTTCTCATGAGATCTAATAGGGAAAAAAAAAGTAATAAAGGCTTACGCAAGCAGCATCCTGTTGAACTGCCCTCGAGTAGGTTTGCATAGCTCAATCATACACTGTGCAAACGTTAAATGGATGATAACCATTTATCATTGTCCTTTTTCCCCTTTTCCAGAGCTTGAAAAGAATATCGACGGGCCTATAGGTAATTATCAAAACTGAATTAACTTATGAGTTGACCAGCAAAGTCGACTATAAGGCTTCTGTTGGCAAATTAGAGAAAGCGTGGGTTTCATATTTTGTATACGAGAGTGCATCATGAACGTTTCCTACTTTTCACAAAATAAAAACGATCCTTGAATGTCTTGTGAAAATCTGGCAAAACATTTCACAGGATACTATGAGCGTTTTCAGATAAAGTGACTGATGAATAAAGACATATTAAACAAAAATAATTGAAAATATGAAATACATATCACATGAATGTTTTCCCATTGGGTAAAAGGTTTACAACCCGTAGGGCGTTGCAATAAGCGATTATCTTTTAGTTGCCAAAGAAAGGTCTGTATTATCTACAGCTGATTGCGTGCTGCATATCCGTGGAGTCACGGTGATTGCAAATATTATCAGGTGCGATCGCAGTACCATATGACTTCAAAGTAATGGCCAAAACATGCATTATGTCACCATTATTTTCGATTTCCCCTTCCATCTGTATCAGTGATTTGCGTCCTTGGCAACAAATGTGACCTGGCTGACAACAGGCAGGTATCGGCCGAGGAAGGCCTGCAGTACGCCGCCAGCATTGGCGCACTCTTCTTCGAGACCTCGGCGCTGAAAGATGAAGGTATTGATATCCATATTATCACTTAGCATGTCATTTCATTTATTTTTCATTCTTCTTTTTCCAACAAAACATAACACAGAATGAATCAGCAATTATCACATAAACGTATACATTCGACTTTGCAAAGGATAAATGATACAGATAAAAATATATGCATGCATACTGGCAAAAAAAAAAAACCCAACAAAGTTATGCTTCAGTTGAGAAAAAAAAAAGAATTGAGAAGCCCACTTAAAAGCAAGCTTGTAAATTGTGAACCACTCAAAGAAAAATCATATGAAATATTTATTTGCAAATACTTAGCACAAATACAACATGAATCCGTATAGTCCCAGTTATGTTCAGTAAAAATTTCTGACTGTGAACAAACGCTCCGTTGAAGGAAAGAAAAAAATACCACTGTGAAGATGTTCACCGATCGAGAGTCTCAACTGTTAGGCCGAAGGAGGAGCAGATTGTCAAGTACGCAGCATTCCTTTGTCCTATATACATGATTTAAATGACATACCATGGAAGATACTGACAAACGCATAGATGAAAAAACGTACTATTATTTTCTTAATCTTTTCATTTATGTCTTTATTGATTTTCATAACAGTTGCATAACAAAAATAGATACGATCAGAAATCACAGTAGTCCATAATAATACTTTAAAAAAGGGGGACAAAAAAAGAAAGAAAAAAAGGGTATTATATTAGAAAAAAATAGTTTGCAGCCTTTTTAATATGATGCCAAGAATTTACTGTTTACAGTCAGTCATATAGGGCTCACACCTGTAAAAATGGAATGTCCCAGACCCCTTCACAAATTCGTACCAAAGATATCAAAATAAATAACGAAAAAAATAATTAAAAATCAATTATGCAGTTTGGCATAAAACTGAATAGCTGCAGATATTGAGTATGAATTCCTCTACAAACTGCATTTTGGTTTGAAGATGAAAGCTTTTCTCGTGGAATTTTGAAGGGACTGTATTGATCATTGGGTGCATATACAGAAAATAAGTGATTTTTTTTTTTTAGTGAAAAGAACTCGTAGTCTGGCTTTGCGGACCCTTGGACAGAGTTTGAGCTGAAGAACCCGCCTTGGAAATTTGACGGATGACAGGGTATAGCTCACTTATCCAGGTTAGAGAAGATTAAACACCTCATTTCTACCAGCTATTTTAGAGAATTTTTTTGAATTTTGAATTTAACACACGTCTCTATGGGGAATTATTTACCCGTGTGAGCACTATATAGCTCCCGACCCACTGAAGTTATATCAGCATCCGCTGGCATTCCTTATCTGGTTCTCTGACGTAGGCGTGTCGGAGGCCTTTCTACGGGTGGCCCTGGCTCTCATTTCACTCGCGAAGAGCACGAGTGCGTCGGGGATGACGATCAAGGACTACGACACCAGTCGACGTCAGTCAGCCGACATCACCGCCTTCCCGGCTCACCTTCAGATGCTGCGAGAGAAGGCTGAGGTAGCGGGTGGCAGCACCTTCGAGGAGGAGGAGGAGGGCGACGACGGACGACGGACGAGTTGCTGTTCCTCATTGTCGTGATGAACGGCTGTGATGACTGCTCAGTGCGAAGAAAACGACCCGTGTAAAGTCTAGGAGGAGGACATAAGGACGAGACCAGTCTCCGTTGTGTGTGTGTGTGTGTGTGTGTGTGTGTGTGTGTGTGTGTAGAGAGAGAGAGAGAAAGAGAGAGAGAGAGAGAGGGAAAGAAGGGGAGAGAGAGTGGAGGAAAAATGAACCTGAAATGTATTTGACTTCGTGCAAACAGGTGTATTTCTCTCGAGTGGCATTCATATCTGTACAGCAGTCATTAAATGTTGCTTATGTTGATGCTTTTCGTGTATCACCTTGGTGTATGGGATCGCCCAAAATTGGAGCGTTCCTCTGGGTTTAAAAAAAAGTGCATCCCATCGATTGGCCGGAAGTCTGTCTACTGTTTGGAACATTGCCACATATTTGTTGTTCTTTGTATTTTTTTCAATTGACTAAGATGTGTCATAATATTATATTGCAGATTTAACTGACATAAGTACATCCTTGCAGTTCACAAGGTCATGTCATGTTATATTAGAAGACTATTATTGAGAGCTTATCTTTAAAGCTTCTAATTAAGAAAATAATATTTCATGATGTGTTCTTGATAGGGCTCGACAGGACGAAATTTACATGTGAGTCTAATGTTGTAGCCTTTGCAGTATATTCATCACACTTTTTTCTTCCTGTTGCACTAAAGGGAAACTTAAATCCAATATACTTATGTCGATACAGCGAATATAGAAAATTACAGTATCTGGATAGTGGAGCAAAAGAACACCACAATTGGTGATGTCACATCAGTAGTGCAATGATATATGCCTAAAGGTAGAGCAAAGAGAATGCCACAATTATACTTCAAAAAAAAAAAAGAATAAACAAACCATAAACATTCCTTCTCCTTGTTACTGACATGATTATTATGATGAAGGTGATGCAAGTCAAGTCCTCTTTCAATATACCAGAAACTGAATATAGACGAGGAATTAATGAAACCATTACTATTTTGTCTGTCTGATGAATAGAGTTGCATTTTTAAACGAAGAACCCTTCAGATTCAGTGAAAACTGCTTGTAGGTTTCGCAGTGAATCGTTGGTAAGGCTGTTTAAATCCAACTGAGGGCTTATCTTCTACAAGGTCGTATCACGCAATCACACAAAGATATATGGGTCTCTTACCATGTCATGTCATGACCATGAAATTCAACGTGGCATTATGCGTACAAGTTCGTTGCTTTTTGTGCCCCCAGATAATCTGTATAATATGTATAGAGATTTGCAAAGATTTGACTATTTTGTACATCATATTTTGTGCTATATTCTCTAGTGATTGGGTTTTTACCTTCGCTTTTTTTAATTGTTTGTCACGTAATTGATTATTTTCTGTGATTCGTCGTGTTTCACCGTCTGTCGGCTCAATTTTATCTATACATATTGGTGTATATGCTTGCAAAGGTTTTCGACAAGAGGTAGAGATATGTATACTGACGAAATGCATGTACGTGAGGAAGATTCCAATATTGTGTCAGGCTATAATGTACCAGGCATGTATATTTTTCCCTCATTAATTTTGATCTTTAATTTCAATTACGGTGGAACATATTGTATTAGTTCAAGTGATACTGTGTACTATTTATGTCAATAGAACCATTGCCAGCTGGAATCGATTTTTAAAAAATCAAATGACCGTACAAATACTGATTCATTGGTCTCCGTAAATATGAAAATTAATGGTCTTTATGCAAGTTACAGAGGAATATAGCAGCCCTGCTACGTTCGATGAAGAACCATTGTTTGTCTGATTTAATGCTACTTTGATACGATCCAATGAAATTTACCGTTGTTATAATCCTACAAAGGGGTGGCCCATCCTTCTGCCACTCTGTCCTGAAGATCACGGGTGGGGGGGGGGGGGGCATTTCATGAAGCGTTTTGTCCGACAAATTTGTCTGTCAAAATTGCTCTCAGCCCATCAGATGGTGATGATTTCAGTTTGTCAGATGAAAATATATCTGACAAACTGCTTCATGAAATGCCTCCAGGAGGCTCGTTATGACGAGAATCAATATATACACCCTGGATGTCTTTTGTCTTTTATGTTTTGTTTTTTCGTGGTAATAAAATCGTGTCTTGTTGAAAGGCTCAAAAACCCTTGAATTTTAAGATGAAAAACAATGTACATGCTGAGGTTGACTGCGAAGGGCATTTGTGAAATATTGAAAAGGACATCTACTCCGGCGTGGTTTAAAATATAATAAAGTTATGAAATCTGCACAGACTTACGCAATATGCCATGATTTTGATCACGATTCATATACATTCTGAAGGAGATGATGCTCTCACGCGTCTCCCAACGACCTCCCATATATATTATGTTCCTGAATTTGAACGATACAATAGTGTACAGTAGTGTTCTATAGTGTACTGCCGGTTGTATTCGATGTTGTTATTGGTGATGTTGTTGATACGCGCTTATATAGGATCTTTATAGACAGCAAGCGTAGTAGCAGTCGATGTTGTTATAAAGGCTATTGTAATTACCATATATACATTATATCCTGTGCAAGTCTCAGCTCTAACGAAAATCATAAGATTCCATTATTGGTGGCCCGAAAAAATTAAAAACATTAATGAAATAGACATAAGCATAAAAAGAAATCATAATCATTTAATAAAATATCAAATTAATGATGAAATAAACTATAATTATGATAATCATGCGAAAATTGACAGACATTATAAAGTTCGTCAAATGTATACCACTTACTATGAAGTAAGAAGTAAGAAAGAAAGGTATTTCAAAATGAAATAATTGAATAAAACATCAAAATAATCATAAACCATGATATTTGTGTGAAAATCTGTAGGTATGAGAGGGCTTCAAATGCCACGCACTGTGACAAAGTTCACCGAGTCTAACATATTCAATAAGCATTATTTTCCATGACACCACAAATTCATGAAATGATTATAACATAATTATAGTATAGAAATGATCTTACACAGTGTTGTTTATGGCACTATTGGATAGGTAACTTTTGGTCGTGAGAGGAAAAAAAAGATAATTTGGCCACAGAATATAGAGTTTGGCCATGAAGCGGGGGTCTGGCAACCATTGCTGCGATAATCTAAAATGCTTCTAGTTATCAAGCTTTGAGCCGCGATTTATTTCCTCCTATTCTGAATGAGAAAAACATCATTTTAAGAACAACGTGTCCATATACATTTAGAGCAGTGGCAAATTATTATCATTATTCTCATTATTCTCATTATCATTATTATTATTATCATTATTATTATTATTATTATTATTATTATTATTATACTCACACATATTTTTGGTGGCCCAATCCGTCCACCAAAACATGTCATTTCTTATATAGGAAAAAAAAGAAGCGCAAAAAAAAAAGATGTCGTCTGTGCTGTTCAGCTCTATAAGGTGGCAGCATCATGTATAGGACGCTGCGGAAGAAATCGACGTATTGTGTACATTATTTAAAAGTTCTGCGGGTGGAATGAAAATACTTAACTTCATCCCCTCTTTGGTATAATGCATCATTCAATATTTGGATGACGAAGCGGGCACGTGATCTCGGCAAACAAGTAAGGATGGTTTTAGGCGCACCGCACAATGACAGGTTTTCAAGGGCAATAATCCGCTCTCCCACAATCATTGCACACGCATATTACTCCACATACAACACAATAATAGACGCTGAAGAATCGATCTCTTCTAGGCAAGCCTCGCGTCAGTTCTGCTTCCAACACATCTACAAGTAAGTGACATCCTGCGTTTACAGGTATGTGTGTGTCAATGTGTATCTATGTATGTTAATTATTTTGTTTTTTGATTGATTCGGTCAATATAATCATATTGTGACGTTGTGGCACGTATTATGCCGGCAAAGTTGTAATTGTATCGATTTCACAAGATTTGGATCTGACATAGATCTTAGACCTACAGAATATAAAAGTATGTACTTGAACGTGAAAGAGAGCGGAGGACGTCTGATTTTACGACAGATTTGAAATTCGACATCCGTTATTTTGATGATGATGATGATGATGATGATGAACATAATTATATAGTTCGCATTTCATATAAAGGCCTAACAGTTAATTTTATTTTCCTTCTGGAGATAATACTACACAAAATATTGTAAATACCTGATTAAAATCCCCCTATATATACACGGATATTCAATCAAATATAATTACAGATTTCTCATACCAAGTTACATTGAAAATGATATGCGCACAAATTATTGTACTTTGTAAAGAGTAAAAACAAACAAACAAAAGAATATAGGCCAACTATACATAAATTATAATCAGATGATAGCTAGTAATATCACGATGAATTCTGAGAGGGCGACGGCAAGGCCCAGATTGCGCAACCAGAGTGTGAAAAAGGCCTTTGTAATAAAGAACATTCGGAATAATGAACTGTAACCATGTATCGGACAATGATATGCGGCAATATATTGCAGAAGAACTTGCAAATTTACTCGGTGTCTTCTAATTTGATATCAGTTTTAGAGAGCCATTCGGGATAAACCTTTTAATTTCAAGATTAACGAAAGGAATGTAAGAATTAGCAGCTTGTTATTTGAAGGGAGAGATAATTCCAGTATCTGAACCCTATATTTGCATTATCGTTTCTATTTTTGTCTATTTGTTTGTTTGTTTGTTTGTTTGTTTGTTTGTTTGATTGATTTTCAGGGGGGAGGTGCAAAGATTTCTCGAGCAAGTGGAAGGAGAGGTGCGTTACTTTGGCGCATAGGATAGCAGTAAGGACATCGGGTAGCTCCTTTGCGCAAAATTGGTGCATTTAGTATGCTGACGTGATAGCTAAACAAATTTGTTGTTTTCAGTACAACTGTATTTTATGTTTAAAGTATATAATATATTTTTGGTATTTTATAGACAAATATCTTGCGCGGTTAGTATCTCTTCTGGCGCAGTTTTTTTATTTTTTATTCAAGTTTCTAGTTGCATTTCACAAGACAATAATGTCGTATAAGATACGGAATTATCAAAGTAGAATAAACATTAAGCAGACTAGCTTTGGCTAGGAGAAACATATATGAGTTTATCGAGGGTACCAGTATTCCTACAAAGAATAATAACGGATAAGTAACGTGGGATTTCCAGCATAAATCACTATCAATGAGAAGTTTTAAAAATGTTGTACAATCAACTTGATTTAATTCGATATCATAAATCTTGACGTGATAAGGCATTATATAGACTGTTACTAAAAGCATATACAGGGGGTCTTATCTATATTGAGTGATTATTAATGTTCAAGACATCAAAAGTTGAAATTCTTTAATGCGTCAATGAGAGCATTAAAGTTATAGGATTACTGTGTGAAGTACAGATTGAAGTCATTTGCAATGCATGTAAAGAAAAAAAAGTCCGCAGAGAGTAAGGAAGGTGATCATTGAAAATACAATAGTAGAGCCCTGTGGGACGCCACATGGAATTAATTTCAATTGAGAATTACGGCGATTTATGGTCACAAATAGTTTTCTGTTTGAATCTCGAAACCACTCTAAAGCTCCCCCACATATTTCACAGTGTCATAATTTATAGATCAAAATAAATTTGCTCAATCGTGTCGAACGCATTGAAAAGTGAAGAAAATTTCAAAAGTGTGGGAAACATCTGCTTGGTGGATAAAAGGGAGTTATTAAAGCGTTTTATAGAAACACAAAAACTAGCATACTAGTAATACTATAGGATACTTTTAAGTCTTCTGAAAGCAAAGTGTTTCGTGTCTGTATTGCTTTTCTTGTATTGGTTATATGACTGAAAAAGCTGCTACCACAAAAATCATCATAGTCAAGCCATAATGCGACAGTGAGTCACTAGAACATATTATCTTTTGTAATCAAGGAATTCAGAAGTATACACGCAAACACAATGTTATTTCCTCTCTACATGCCCTTATGTCGACAATCATTGTTCTCTGAACTTTATAACATGTCAGGGGAACAGGTCTTTTAATGATATACGGAACGTTCATCAATCAATCTTCAAACAACCTCTCACAATTGCCATAACTTACCCCAATCTAAGGTCGACGTGTTTGCGTTTGTGTAATTGAGTCAATAAACGCCACACTCCTAACTCTGCGTTTTGATTGCTTTCTTCAAATATCATAGTTCACCCATCCAACACTCCTTACAAATCAGCTATACCTTGAATGTGCATTACTCAGTATACAGTACCAAAAAAAATATAATAAAATGTCGTGTATTTCTTAAGTCTCTTAAAAGGGGTATTCCGGTCCAAATAAAAGTTAGTTTGAAAAGAAAGAGTAAAATATGACAAGTGTTACGACCAAAATCACTCTGAGAATGATCGCACAAAAGAAACAATCAACTGATGTTCAGGCGGTTTATTAACAATGATATTGTGGGTACAGACTGGTAATCGGTTTCACATCAGTACAATGATCACGAGAAACAAATATAAGTCAGTAATGGAATCACTTACGTACACATTACACGCAATATCCCTGGAAATGTCCCAAATACGATGCTCGATGCACAAACGAATGATTCCTCCGACGTAACTCCAGAGGCGCAGGTTACGATAGTCCACGGTATAGATTCGGGGTAAAATCCACGATTATGTCCACGGCGAAACGTGCAGAGTCCAAACGTTGTGACGACCACGTCCCGTTGATGCGTTGAATAATGATTCACTTTATATTGTCCAGCTAGGAATCCAGCCCGTCACAGCTTTGCCGTAGCAATGTCCATTGACATTAAAATGGAGTCTCTCTCCAATGAAGGCACATTAATTCTCTGCAGGCAAAATGTCTCCCAGACCTTATCTCCACAAACATAACAGGTCAGCAGGTAACACAGGACTGACTATAACAAGTCGCTTCAGAGCCAGAAGTGACGTAACTCTCAGAGCAGAGGTGTTGGGTACTCTGCCTACTGGAAAATTTCTCTGGCTTATATACTATCCATTCACCCCCTTCTAGCACATTCTATAATTCTCTCCAACCTACTAGCCAGTCCAAGTTCCAGGAAACCTGGATGACTCACTGCCTAACTATGTACAAAACATCATTACCAAGAATAACTACCAATCACATTGGGCTACAGGGACAGTGCCTCACTCAGCCAAACATGTAAGCACTTCCCAGAACTTTCTGGAATGGGTGAAATCATTCTAGATTGAGTGAGCTATAATGTATTTCCTGTTACATGCATGTACTGTATAGCTACATTGTATACCACCTAGAAAATTCTCCACTTATCTGGTCAGCCTGTATGTACTATATCTATACCACATAGAATGTTCTCCATTAATCTGGTCAACCTGTGTACATACACATTAAAACAACCATGCATGCAGTACATCATACATGTACATAACTACTAGTGATACATTTGTGACACAAGCACAACGGTGAATATTTAGTCAAAATCGGATTAAAAATAAGGAAATTATGACATTTCAAAGGTGGGCTATTTTTTTTTTTTTTTTTTTTGTGCGAAACAGTTCTCGAACGGTTGGTATATGAATATGTAAATGAGTGAGCTGATGATGTAATCATCTCACAATTTTCCATTTAGCGTTTATCCCCCCCCCCCCAAAAAAAAAAGGCCGAAAATTGAATTTTTCTGTTATCAAAGTGTAAAATGTAATGTTTTTTATAATTGAATAAATTTGAAATAATGGTCAATCAGATGTATCAGCATTTGAGACTGGGGCATAATTGCGTTTGAACAAAAACAAAAGGAAATTTCAACATTTCATGTAAACACTGTATACATGGCAAGTTGTGAGGGGCTGACGTCATCAATTCACTGTTTCAATATTCATATCGACTGATCAAGAACCAATTCGTAAACATTAGCGTAAAAATCACAGATTCATAACTTCTTTTATTTTCATGTAATTTTGATCAATTATTTTTTCTATATTTTTCTTAGAACATTTTCATACTCATTCTTTTCAGACTAACTTTTTACTGGTCCGGATTTTTTTTTCTTTAAAGTCTCATTGCACTCCATGTCCAAGCCAGCTTTGAAAGAATGGCATCAGACAAGCAGAATGGGTGGAACTAGTGCATCATAATCGGTCATATAGTATCGCACAACATGATGGAAATTTTCCAATTTCACGATGGTGTTTTCTCAAGGCAGTCAAATTACCAACAACAATTCACACAAACACATTACGTAAATACATATATATATATATATATATATATATATATATATATATACACGTTTTGGAGGTAATATTTTCTTATACAAAGCAATATGACAGTTGAGAGGTGACGATCTTCATCTTCTTATGATTATTTTGAGTTGCAAATTTCTTCATTACAAACAGATCATTCTTCGATGAAAACGTGGAATAATGTCATTATTGTATATAAAATGAATTTGGTAAATGTATGAATATTTTGTAGAAACACATCAGTGAAGTTTGAGGCCAATCGGACAATCAGTTTAAAAGATATGATTTTTTTCTTTCAAGTTTCGGTGCCGCCATCACTGGATGAGAAGACAACAATTCACGAATGGACAACTCCATGGCTGTATAGTACGACTAAATATAAAGATATTTTTTTTTTAAAAATGTGAAAAGTACACATATTCTTTCCTCTTGACACTTGCAAAGGTTGAGGGAGATATGATTCCCCCTGTTTTCTGAAAGAGATAAGACAAGTGCCCTTCCATTCTGCTAGAAAAATGAAAATATGTTGATGTAATAACAAAGGAGGGCAAGGCGTTTTTTTTTTCTGAGTAAGTATTCGACATTGATGCCTTTCTTCAGATTTGATAGCATATATATATATATATATATATACATATAAATTTGATATACAAAATAATATCTTTTCATCATATCATAATATTTCATGAGCTTTATACTTATTAATCAGGATTGACTATTATGTTTTGTCTTTCCCTTGTCCAACTCTTATAAACTTAGGCAACACAAAACGTTGTGCACATGATGTTGATTATGATTTGAGCGACTTTATACGGAACGTGTGAGAGGGGACGTGCGGTGTGAAGATGAATAGCCACGGGGAGCGGCTGGCCAAGTGCCTCTTTCTGCTTATGACCGTCACCATGTGTTCCATGTTCTTTGCAGCCAGATCCATATTGCGTGAGTTTCCTATGAATTTTTCTATTGATGAATTATACGTCTCTTCATCTTTTTCTACTACACATACCAGCAGCCTACACAGTTTTCTTTCTTACAGAGACCAGAAACTTAAAGCAGGAAAGACAAGCGATGTCCTCTATTCTGTACATCAATTAATAAGTGTTTTGATTAATAAGTGTTTTGATGTACACAAGCTGGCATAAGCATCGGAGAAAACTCAGTTTTTGTTTGTTTGTTGTTTGCTTGTTTATTTTGTGTGTGTGTGTGTCGTGGAGCTGTTTAATATTGAGACATGTAAACTACCTCTGTATTGATACAGGCTGCAATGAAATTCATAATTTCCGTTTTGAAAAGACTGTAAACCGTTTATGTTGGAAGAAACGACGAACTCGACGAAAATCATACTAAAACTAGAATTCTTACTTTTTTATGGTAATGATATACTTCGTTATCATTTTCGACTGTTTTAAAGTTATAATGACAGAAGAAGTTGTAAAGACGTTCGTAGTAGTAGTGTAATTGCTTAACCAGTACGAATTTGCCCATAACGTTATCTCTCTTGTGTAACAAAATGAGCAGTGTAGCACAAGCTCAACGTTTTAATGTATAATATATGAATGTGTTTTATCTACAGATAAAACACAATCCTAGCCTATACATCCAAACGTTGTGTTTGTGTGCTCAGATACATTGGGGCTGTTCGTTATTCCAAAGGTCCGTTGATCCAGAAAATGAAATATGGTTCAAACGAAACCCCACTCGTCACCATCCTGAAGGATGAATTGACAACAAAAATCCTACGAAGTTATTAGATGTTCTTTTATAGTTGGTAATCGCGGCAATTTCCGTATGTAAAACGCATTAATTTGTGTCATATTGAAAGCGCGCTATTCAAAAGACTGTCCATCGTATACCATTCACTCTTCTCCTTTACTTCCTGTTTAATCTAGCAGGCAACCATGAACTCATCAAGAGTTATGTAGTGTCCTCTCATCAAATGGGAATGGCCAGATCTGTCATTGTCACTGTTCCAGCAATCCCACAATCCGACGAGCCCATCTGGTCGAACATTCCGAATAATGCATCCATTACAAACGAGCAGCTTTCCCCAACAACAGAACAACCGAAAAATCGTCATGCATTGCATTTTGAAGGTAAACCCGACAACCCCGGGGATGTTACTCAACGTGACGAAAGCGACATGATACGAGATAACGAAAGAGACCTTGCCGCCAATGTTCCAGTGACAAAGAAACAGCACCCCTTGAAGAAAGTGGATGATGACCGCAATATGCCTTTCCAACGACTTCAGATTGTCATAGTAACAACAAAGAGATCGGGGTCCTCTTTCGTTGGGGAGTTGTTCAATTCAAATCCAAATATTTTTTATATGTTTGAGCCCTTGCATCGTATAACATTTGACGCTCTCGCCCATCGCCTGCCGAAATCAATACCAATCACAGAGCTCTCATTCAGCATCTGGAATCACACGCTGAGATGCAACTACTCCACCACATACCCAGCCCCCGGCGAATGGTTGTCCATCTTGAATAAACATAAAATAGACCCCTGCAAATATGTTAACGGCACGAGTGTTCCGAGCGCACACTGTCAGCTCTTAGGTAAGCCTCTTGGAGAGAGAGCGGGGCGAGCTCTTTCCCTGTTTTGTGCTGATCATCCCGTCACTGTCCTGAAGACCATCAGAGTCATGGATATCGAGGAGCTGCGACCCTTCTTGGAAGATCCAGGCCTAAATGTGAAGATCCTTCATCTCTTACGCGATCCCCGTGCCGTCATGGACTCGCGACGGAGGCTCGCCGAAGTCAACTCCGATCTCATCCGGCGCAGAGGGAGAGGCGCGGACGAGATTCTGGATCTGTGTCAACACATGGAGCGAAATATCAGGTACAACGACAGCCCGCCCTCATGGTTGCGTGGCAAATACGTCATGGTTCGCTTTGAGGATGTCGCCAGTAACCCAGTAGACGAAGCTAGACGCATCTACCGGAAGCTCGGACTGCCTCTGCATGCGGACGTTGTCATGTGGATCGACAGGAACACACGCACTGCTGAAAGGGAAAACGATCCGTTCTCACGAACGAGAAATTCTACAGAGGTTTTAAGTGCCTGGCAGAGGACACTACCCGCTCAGACAAGGAAGAATATAGAATCAAGGTGCCAGCATTTACTCGAGAAACTGTCATACGATATAATGCAATGATATTTTCCGAAAGATTGTATCTATATCCAAGATTGTATCTATACCCACGTTCCTTGTAACAAATAAACAGAAAAACTTGGACTATGACAACAACATAATATCTAAATATGTATAATAATAGATAACATTATGGCAGACGGGCTATGCTGTATGTCTATAGCACTTGCACCAGTATAGGGTGGTAATACTTAGCGTAGTTGAACTACCAGAAAAAGACAACAGAGAGCAATCTAAGCTTATGCAGGTCTTTCTGTCTTATGTATTCAGTCACATCTCCGATTCAAAATGAATTCATAGTGCCGTGCCATACACTGAACTTAGGTGCAAACATTGCCATGTAAATAACGAATATAATATTGGAGTAATACGTATACACATACGCATTTCGTAATACATAATCATAATTTGTATTAATAGCATTATTATGATTATATCAGGGAATTATCGATTAGGTTTTTCTCTGAGTTCCTTTATAGTGCAAGGGTTAGCTTTTTAGTGACTTCCGAGGATATTATGTTAATTAAAGCTTTGGAGAGAAATCTTCATCGCTTTTTAACCTTGTGTGAAGTAACATAATTTGAGGACTTTTGCCAAAAAAAAATCACAATATTCCTATACACGCAAATTTTCAAGTCAGACACTTTGAAGTGGTCTGATATTTAACCATTACCATAATCAATAGCACGAAACTAAATAATTATTGTCATTTCATTTCAACTCATGGATGTGCATTTGTTGTTTGCTGTTTTTAAGCAAAAATATCACGTATACATAGGATAGTGATTAAAAAAACTTTACTTTTCTTGATAATTCTTTGAAAAGTCGCCAAGGAGATAAAAACACAACAATGAGTTTCTTTTTTTCCAGTCCACTCCCTCTCTTATGTATGTATATGATATATATATACATATATAAAAATATATATATATATATATATATATGTGTGTGTGTGTGTGTTAATATACATGTAATATATATATATAATATAATATAATATAATATAATATAATATAATATAATATAATATGATATCATATGATATGATATGATATAGCATTATTTACTTCGGAATATATCGTAGTATGTATGATTTATCCAATTTTGAACAATTTTGTTTCTATTTCTCGTCTCGTTTTATCATGACATTCAGCAATAAGGGCTTTACCTTGCAGTCATAATTATCAGTAATTGAAATTCATTTTCTAAATGAAACTAATACAGGTTTAGTAAAAATGATTGGAACGATTTTTCATTGTCGACTTCATTGTTTTGCATTAAAAACAAAGTGCAATTGAATTTTGATACACCTTAATTATTTGGTTGTAACCATTTACTTAAATGTTGTTTTCAAAGCATATTATGTATCAGACTGGCCAACTTCTCCCATTGTCTTCTGTGTGAACATAAAACTTATACATGTATAAGGAATTAATATTAGCCGACTAAAAATTATTGATTAATTGATTATTAGTTAATCACCTCTCACATTACAATGTATCTTCGTTGTTCATAACCTTGTGGCTTTGACAAAATTAATCAATACATAATGCTGATGCCATACAAATGAATAGATAAATATAGTACTTTTTTTACCAGCATGTACACTAACATGCATACATGTATACATACATAAATATACCAACATGAAGATACTGCTATGTAGGCCTACGCATACAAAGACTCTTCGTAGATCACACTGAGATATAATACTAAATACAACAAAAAATGCGGGATTTTTTATTCTCACCAAGAGTATTATCTATTTATTTATTTGCTTATTCATTCATTCATTTATTAATTGCTATCTCCTTGTTTGTGTTCATTCAGTAGCATGTATATAAAGGAAGGAGACTATCAAAGGGAAATCCCCGTGCAGTTACTGCAATGACGCACCACTGTCTCGTAATTTGCATACGATGGTCGTCATCATATCTGGTGGCCAGCATAACGTTCTTGAGCGGGGATTAAAGACAATTTTGCAAACATTCCATTCAGCTGTATGGCTATGTGGCAGGTTTTTACTGAAAACAAAAAAAAACAAAAACACTGACCCCTCATTTTTTTGACACATAACAACATATACTTCAATATATATTTTTGACATTTGAGAATAACGAGGTGCCGAAGGGCGAGTATGTTATTATGATAATGAGTCATTCCTAAGTAGGGAATGCAGCTTCAAGAGCGACCGGAATCGGACATTCCGCCTGCTACGTGTTATTGCTGTGAAGCGCCACTCGCCATGATTGCGGTGTGTCCTATACACACTCTGTATAATTTCATAAACACGGAGGAATGCAGTGCAGCTTTACATGCGTTTTAAACCCTTCACTGAAAGAGAATTTCATTTCGGAAGCACTGTCTCCGGAATATCATATTGCACGCTTCGCTTTATTTCACTTCACTGACGTCCAGCCGCCTATGATTATGAGTACATTGATGGAAGGCGGAGGAAGAAGGCATGTCGAATATCTCCTTCCGCATAGTTCATAATCTTCTAGCGAATACGATTTTTGCGTGCATACTGTGTGCGGTGGTTACCTTGCGCCCGCTGCGCCTGTGTTCCGGCATGAAAGCAGAACCTTTCCATAACTGGAGCATGGCTACCTGCTTGCCGTCCGGCCATTTCCTGAGGATTTCTGTAAGCTCTTTCCTTCCCATTATTATTTACCTACACTACAGTACACTATAAGAGAGGGCAGTACCACTGTACCATAGTGTGGCGTTCTATAGCTTTTGTACATAGGGCCTACTTACGCAAAAATATGCTCACTTACAAAAACACAAAGAGAAGGGGAAAGAGAGATCGAAGAAATGTTCAGCAGTTTTAGCACAGCGAACACGTTGAAGATTAAGGCATAAATTGATTTAAACAGATATTGCTTGTTTGCCAAAGTAGAAGAAATGGTAAACCACATGCACTCTATGTAAGTTTGGTAATATCTACCTCCTCGTGATTCCTGTGTAGGTAGATGGAGAAAATGATGAGCGGGGGAAACATGTATAATATTGCACGATCAAATTTCAAGTAAATGCACTGGTTATGGAGAAGGCCTATTTATTAGAATAAGAGGAAAACACGTGAATGGCACAGAATGGAAACACTTGATTAGTCTCAATGATGATTGATCTCCTATTGACATTTTTTAAGTGACAGTAGCTCCTAGCAGGATTAGGGATGAGGGATAAGAATGTTTTCAAAATTCATAACAAATCACAATGAACGAGGAGGATAACACTATAAGCTTCACATAAGAATGCTTGTTTTGGTGCTCACGGAAGCAGCACAAAAGAATAAAGCATGCATAGATTATACACTGATGGTATAATGACACTGCTACATTGCTGGAATAATATGTGAGCCTCCTATGTGTCATCCTTGTTCAGCGTAAATGTTTTAGGTTTTTCAGAGTATCGGTTTATCTACTCATAAATTCCACAAATTTATACAAGGCACTATGAGATTCATGAACTACATATGCATAGATATGAATTACCGATAATATGAAATTATAATACATTGTCTGGAATACCCCTTTAACGAATAGAAAATAACGGAAATGGTAAAGGCTAGCATTTAACCTATACATGGGCATTGTGTTGCCATGCACATGTTCCGGGTCAGTCATATATTCCTGACATCTCTGAAAGCACAATGATTGGTTGTAGGCCACCATACTGTCGTAAAGTTATTCATTGCCATGGCAAACACCAGTGCTTCTGTTTATGTTTGGAAGTGCATGGGGTGAAATACAAACACGCAATGAACGGAGACGCAATGGTAAATGACATACAAACAACACAAAAACAAAAACGCATGTATGCTGCAATATCGCGATAGTTCTCAGACGTACAAACGGTATAGAGTCGGTCTACAGTGCGTGGAAGATCTGGCTCGTGCAATGGCATTGTGACATGCACGAGACATGTCATATCTAATTACCACAAATCTTTTTATTACAGTGAATTTTTATTCAGTATTGTTGTATAATATGTTACATAGTATAGCATATATTATAATATAGCAGTGTTATAACAGCGCTGTACTGCCTTAATGGTGATAGTGCAAAGCTATGCTCTTAAAGTGCAGAGTTTTGCAAAACCCTCCTGCATCTTGTTTATGCGTAGCTAAGGAAAGTTTGTATATTGAAACAAGACAGTTGCAGGGTGCCTGATATTGAGTTTGTACAGTTGAAAAATTTTATCGCAAAACAAGCTAAGTCCATTCTTGTTAAGTTGAGATATTTGTGATTGAAGCTGCTGAAAAACAAAGAGAATATTAATAAGAAAATACAGGATATTTTTAATCATAACTTCTATAATATTCCTTGCTATGTCACAAGTGAGGTATGACTGGAAACGTTTAATTTTGCTCTATCTGATAATGGACTTACTTTGAAATGTTAAAAAATGGCGCTTAGCTCAAACTCTTCAGTTTGTTATGCTGTAGCCTGTAGAAGTGTGCACGGCAAGATGTCGCTCTAGCACATCACCACAGCTAATAGTTGACTTCTCTGTCGGTCCTTCTGATAAAACATCACATTTGTCATTACTTTTCCTAAAGTAAGATTATATAGGATCATCGTCAATTGATAGCAATATTAGTACTGTTACTTCAAATCTTACACTCACTTCATAGCATACGACTACAAGTATCGTAAAGTATCGTAAAGATCCATCCCCTTTAAACAAATTAAGATATGTTCGTTATCGGAATATATTGACATCCATAATACGTATAGCCAAGCGAAATTATTTTTCCCGACACTTTGTTAAATATAAATCTGATGTGAAGAGTACGTGGAAGGAGATTAATGAGGCGCTCAAACATAAAAATAATACTGATCCTCCTAAATATATTTCAGTGGACGGCCGCCAGATTAACGACCCGGTCATTATGGCGGAATCTTTCAATGATTATTTTGCAACTCTTGGTCCACATCTTGCCAGTAAAATCCCGAAATCATCAACTGAATTCTATAGATACTTAGGTAATAGGAATTCTCAATCAATAATTTTTGAACCTATTGCTGAAGAAGAAATTATAGATAATATTAAGAATTTGAACGATAAAAAAAGTTCAGGATATGATGGAATTACAAATTTTCTTTTAAAAAATGTTTTAAACGAAATCATTACTCCTCTTACATACATTTTCAATCAATCCTTATTTAATGGCAAAGTCCCCAATAAGATGAAGGTCGCAAAAGTTGTCCCTATCTTTAAGAAGGGACAGAAAGATTTGGTGAATAATTACCGACCAATTTCTTTGTTGACTTCAATCTCTAAAATTCTTGAAAGGGTGGTTTACACACGATTATCAAAATTTCTCACAAATCATAACATTCTGTCGGATTCTCAGTTTGGTTTTAGAAAACATTAGAACACAACCCATGCTTTACTTACTTTTATAGACAAGGTAGCTCATGCTATAGATAGTTTTGAACATACAATTGGAGTTTTTCTTGATTTTTCTAAAGCTTTCGACACGATAGATCATGAAATCTTGTTTTATAAATTGTGTCACTATGGAATCCGCGGTACTCCCTTAGAATGGTTTAAGAGTTATTTAACAGAAAGAAAGCAATTTGCTAATATCAATAGCCATGAGTCGCAATTAAAGCCTATTTCATGTGGAGTCCCGCAGGGCTCCCTCTTGGGCCCACTTTTATTTATCGTATACATAAACGATCTTCCAAAATCATCGCAAATTTTGTCATTCATTTGTTTCGCCGATGACACAAGCTTGTTTTTTTCACATCGAGACCCTCATGCATTAATAAATATGATGAATACTGAGCTCAGGTCCGTGCAATCCTGGATTTATGCGAACAAATTATCCTTGAACATAGAAAAAACTCATTATATGGTATTTAGTAATTCTTTGAATGTTGTTCCATATGATATCAAAATAAATGATTTATGTTTAAAGCAGGTTAATAACACAAAGTTTTTAGGGCTTTGGATTGACCAAGAATTATCCTGGAAAACTCATGTAAATTTTGTAAGTAAAATATTGTCTAGAAATATTGGGATTTTGAATAAGCTCAAACATTTCTTTCCTGTTCATATTTTGCAGAGTATATATTCTTGTTTAATATCTCCACACTTCAATTATGGAATTTTGGCGTGGGGAAATGCAATTCACTCATTACTAGATTCCCTTCTCCGTATTCAAAAGCGTGCAATAAGAATCATAAACCACGCCGGATATTTTGCCCATACCAATTGTTTTTTCCATCAAAACAGAATTCTGAAAATTTCAGACTTTTTTTATTATAATCTCGGAATTTTCATGTATAAACTAACAACTAATGAATTACCATCTGTTTTTATCCACATGTTCAAAAGGAATCGTTCTATCCACTGTTATCCCACTCGCCAGAGTGACGCCTATCACCTTCCCCGTACTCGCACTATTTTTGCAAAGAAGACAATTATATTTACTGGACCCAGATATTGGAATGATCTCCCTCTAGATATCACTTCTTCCTTATCTTTATTCACCTTCAAACGCAAATTAAAACAGTTATTACGTAGTGGATACACACTACCAAGCTTTTAGCAACCTTTTTATGCTCCCAGTCTTTTGTCCTTGTCCGCAGCACCAAGTTATTCAAGTGATTTCATGGTACCGATACATCGTTTGATAATAATATAGCATTTTTGTTATTCAAACACTGCGAGATTTGTATGCAGTCTGGTTTGTGCGATATCTATGTGGTTCATTAGTTTATTACTCATCGATTTTTTGTACTGGTGTAATTTTAGTTGGTCAAGACAAACATATCCGTTCTCCGTGTAAAATTATATGCCTATGAACTCGGGAACCTACAGTTTTACAAGCTTTAAAGCTTTTATGTAGGCCCCATCATATTTCTTATACTTACTAGTGACATTTTTATACGATGTGACCATGTACATTTGTGTCAAGTATATTTTCTTTTTCTTTTTCTTCTACAATCAAAAGACATGATTGTATATATTTTGTACTCTTGTTTTGTTGTCAATAATTTTGTAATGTCATCATTGAGAAAATGGAAATATGAAATAAATTTGAACTGAACTGAACTGAAGTATATAGGCTTACTATACCGCTAACACTAATGTTATCAATAGGCACCTTACTGACGTATCCATCTTTTGGTTCTACCGTACAAGGGTACGATAGTGACTGTCTCAGAAAGAAACAGAAATGATAAAGAAAGGGAAAGGGAGGGAATGAGATATACAGCAGAAAAGAAAACAGTAACTAACCCCTAATACACTCTGATCGCTTTGTATGACATTTTATACTTTACAATCTATTCTGGCAGAAATAGGTTCCATGGCTAAACATGCTACCCTATGAGACAATTTGCATAAGACATTCACGTAATGCAAATACAAATCATGCGCACTGATTATGTAGTAAAATCAGCAATACCAGTAATCTTGAAATGCAAGTCGAGGAGGGTCCTTCCCTGGAAAAATTTTCGACGTCATCACAAGATAAATTAACTTCTTTCTTCCACAGAAGCGATCTATCTTTACTTTCAATTAAATCTGAAATTTTACCGCTGATATGAATATCATTATGAACCAAAGTAAGTGTAGTTTGCATGTATTGTAGTTTTAATCCATTTGGCGACGGTGTCGTCGGGAGAATATGTCGCTGAGTTTTAGCTTTACTTTGGTGATAGAGTGATTCTTAGTTCTCTGTTACATTGAGATATTTGATGTTAGCAGATAATTTTCGAATTTTTGTCACTTTAAATGGATGGTTTATCGCCTTGACCTGACGCTATCTATATACAAGCCCCTACATTCCATACAATGAAAGGAATCTTTATTTTAGACTTCCTTTGTCTGAAATGCTGCTTATTCAAGCGAAATGTGTAATATGGTACCTTCTTCGACTTGCATTTCAACATTATTCATTCAATTCTAGTCTATTTGGCACAATATCATGAAATTGTACTATCACCTCATTTCTTTCTGGCTATCTCTGTCTTGGTTATTTTTTCTCCCCTCTCTTTGTCTGTCTCTTCATCCATCCATCTCTCCATCCATCAATCAATCCATATATCTATTTACCTATCTATTTTTTATCTATCTCAGTCTATCTATCTATCTATCTATCCATCTATTTATAAATTAATGTATACTATATTTCTAGTTCTGTAGCCAGATGAAGATATAGTAAATGCTGCCAAGTACTCTGTCATTAACATTATTTCCTTCGCGCAGGCTGCGCTGACTTGAATTCGTTGCTGACTGCGGTCTGTGACATCTGAGCGATTGTTCTGTGTGGTGCTTTTCTTTTTCATCGATGATGTCAACCGCGACCGGTAACCATGGCAACCATCTGTCGCACCTTCTGCTGCACAATCTCACCGAGTATCTTTATCCCGCGGACTACCATCCCCTTGGTTTGAGACTGGGCATAGAAGAGGTCCGACTACAAAACATTGAACGCGCTCGCGATGGCGTTTTCCCAGAATGCCATTATCACATGCTTGTTGATTGGATGAAAGAGGGGGGCTGCAGCGTGACGTCACAGCATCTCGTCCAATCGTTGCTGAAGATCGGCAACAAGGCAGCGGCTGATTGGTTACGGACAGGTAAGTTTCGAGTCTGTGTCAAATTCGATATGACAGTGTAAAACACCTGCCTATCAGATGCACCTTTCAGAGGCAACTTTCATAGGCACTTCATATTTCTAAATAAACCCTGTGACTATTTCTCCTTTCAAATTTTGATATAGCCGAGGTGATTTTGTTACCAATATCAATCGCAATTAGATAGAATATCTGCAACATGTTGTACACCAGGGCCCTGTTTTATGAAAAGTTCAAATTGATAAGTCCTATGTAGCTGATTTCAACTGTAAGTCTATGAAAGCCTGTGTGGTAAGGAAATTTAAAATCGATTTTATCTTTTGATAAAACGGGGCCCAGGTACTACTTAACATCCCATTTTATCATCTCTTTTACTCCTCAGAAACGGGTGCTAGAGTATCAACATCGGGCGAGCTTGATCGTGAGTACACGTAGCCAGTGATTCTTGAAAATACGTGAAAGTTTCATGTTACACATGAAGCTTATTCCTATTACACTACCTGTTGAGGTATATCATGTAAACATTCGTTATTTATGTTTATTTTTCGCTATACTCTTGATACGTCAACAGGTATATCCACTTAACCGCATTTAATAATCATACATATAGGCCCACTAGCAGGAGTTTCCAGCTCGTGTCCAAGTCGGTTACCTTTTAATAACAGAAAGTGTTGAAAATGGATAAAGTTCAATTCAGCTCATACACAGAGTACACTGTATTGCTATAGAGTAGTAGCAAAGAGCAAGCAAGTCTTAAGTGTCTGCCGTTGTAATGCTTGTGTCTACTTTTATATATGGGTTCGGCGAAGAAAGATAAAGTGAAAATGTGGCTTGTTCTAAAGGCACTTCTTTGAAAGCGGGATAAGTCGTTCATATGTCTGTCATACGATATTTTGGGCAACATTATTCTACAAATCAAGGATAGTTATTGGTCGTGGAACCTTGAGCTAGCTGTTAATACAACGTACCTATTTCACGGAGTTGAACACTGTCATCGCCATACTGATCATACAGCGATTCGGATCTCCATGATGACAGAACCTGCCAGGTTTTACTGTTAGGTGCTCGTGTTTTAAACATTATTATTACGATTAAACTGAATTGTCGCTTACTATAAACGCTTTATCGTTTCGGTTGTAACACTTATCGTAGATGTAAGCTTTAGAATGGAAATGGTTACGCTGATTCTGCAGTTAGAAAGGTACAAATCTCTTAATTTACAAAATATACCGGTCAGTTTAACGGCGCCAGAGGAAACCAGCGTGTGGTGCTGCACTCAATGATAGTGATACCATTGATGGAAGACAGCTATGTGTATGGATTTAATAATATCTTACTAATCTCTTTTACATTTTACAGTCACAGGAAAATCGAAGTTTTCTCTTTCCAAGCGATATCGGCCTCATAAACGGGCCGTTATTCTATATTTCTACATGCTGTGTTTTGACGACTCTGTCGGTTGTTCTTGCTATTGTCGCAGTATTTGACGTTGACCTCCCCATTATTTTTGAAAGTGCAATAACCTGTTTCATTCACCCCTCTTTTTCTGTCTGTACACACACCAACAATCTACTGCCAATCCATCTCAACCCCGATGGTCAGTGGACTTCGTTCTCACCCAGGGCAATGTCCCGTCCCTCCCTGGCTGCCTCACGGAGCGACCCACTGAGCTCACCGAGCTCCGGAAGAAGCTTCGATCACTCTCCTCCTCCTCCTCCTCTTCCTCCTCCTCCTCCTCATCATCATCCAGGGTCTCGTCGGCGTTATCACCCTCTTCCTCCAATACCAAAGAGACTCGATGGCTTGTGGTCCGAGGTATGAGTGGCATGGGCAAGTCTGTACTCGTCAACCAGGCCGTGAGAGACGAGGAGTTGATGCAAGGCAGGTGACTTTTCTCATCCTCTGTCTTCGCTACCGTCCGCGACGACGGAAGAGTGCGTTAACGAATATCGTCTGCGAATACCTGTATATCTCGGATAGACAACGAACATATCATTTGATGTGGATAAAGGATAAACGTCATAATATTGATACTCAATTCCTTCTTTATTGTTGCATTCTAGGTTTTTTTCGATGATCGAATTGTATAATAAAAAGAACAACTTGTCTCTAGCTCAGGCATGCCCATGAACGCAAAAAGAAGCAAAATGGCAGCATTTTTCTTATCTTGTTATCTCCGTTTTGGTGAAAGTGTTACAAATTATTAGCTGACTTGGCTGACTCCCTCAATTTTTTGAGCAGTGGATTCGAAGCATTGCGTGTGCGATTGGTATAGTTTATTGTTTTCTCTCTTTTAGTGGAAATGTTACAAGCTACTATCTGATCTGGCTGTCTCCTTCAATTCTTTGAGAGGTGGGATTGGTATAGTTTTTTTTACGTGCAAAACGCCTTTTTTTAGTAAAAAGTATATCGAAATATTGTTAATTTCTAGAATAGTTTTTGAATATTTGATTTGAAATTTGGTACATGTTATCATTATAGTTGATTAGTGTACGTGTATGTATATACTTATAAATTTACATGTATAGGTGTATATACAACTGTAAGTACATTTGTATTTCTTAATATTTCAATTCAATTTCAATTCAAAGGTTATATTTTCACTTCTTTTAACAGAATGTACTAAAAGTATGAATTCGACATGCATTTGAAGGAATGATACATAGACAGCAAAGAATAAAATGTATTTGTCAGTAGTCATTACAAAGTGAGGCATTTTTCACACAAACATATACATTCTGCGAAAAAAGTGGAGGCACCCACACAAAAGACTGTGCTTGTACTATGTGGGCACCTCACAGGGGAAAAATAGGTGAATAGCTTAACTACAGGTGTGCGGGAATGAGAAAAGAAGGGGAAAAAGGGAGAAAAAGGAAACAGAAATGAAATTAAAGAGACGAGACAACTAAAAATAAAAATCCTAGATCAATCGATACATCAAAGATCAAGCCCACAGAGACTATTAGCCATAGTAGAAGTGTATAGAGCGGTGAAAGCGACCGAGAAAGTGACATTATGGAATTGCTGATAGCGGAACGGATTATTTGTTCTGTGAAGGCACGTATAAAAGTATATATACAAATTCGCAATAAAATAAGCATGGGATGTGATGTGGAATGCCGCGAAAGACGCGACCTAACACCCCTAAAAAGAATCAATAGCATCGTGCTTACAAAATAAAACCTACATACCTAAAGACAAAAAAAAAAAACTTAGTTTCTTTCTGTTACATCATTAAACTTAAAGAGGAATAATATTCTAAATCAGTTGATTTCATTTTCTGTTCTTATCACTTATGTGTAATTGGTCTTTGATGTAATATTGCATTTTGAAAGAGAATTGTTTTTGTGTTACATGATTGTAATAAGTCCCACTTTTTGTATCTGCTTAATGTGAATAATTATTGTGTTGTACAGTATTGTTTCGTTTGTACATTTACATCAGGGACACGCAATTCAGCATCTGGGCTGCTATTTAATTTCCTTTTGATGAAATAAACCAATATCTATCTATCTGTGAAAAAGCGAATTGGAAGTGATCATACGAGACAAATCACCAAGTACTCAATCATGGTGTAAAATTGTAAAACAATATACCTTCAGTAAAATCTTTGTGAAACACCAAATGTCGGAATAGATAAATCTTGTCACGTTTGTATTCATTCCACCCTCGACTATATGCTGTTGTTGTTGTTTGCAAGAATTGTCACGGGAAACAAATAATACAATGCACCTGTTTGCTAAGTTTATCATATCGCGTTCTATCTACCCCTCCCCCTCCCAACCCCCACCCCCCCCCCTCCAGAATGTTACCCCAATGGAGTGTTCTGGATGGCTGTGGGTGCCGCAGTCAAGCAGAAGGCTGAGATTACGGAGAGAATTGAGACGCTCTGCAGGAGTTTGGACGACAGTCTGCTCATGAGACCCTCCCCTCCAAAGACGCTGGAGCAATGGAAAAACTACCTCAAGAAACTAATCATCGAGCAAAGACCCAGGTAAATAAGTAAAAGCGAATGCTTTTAAGTAGGACTTTCAGGCTCTGGAACTTTGTGACCACCGAACACACATGCCATGTAGGAATATAGGGCCTACATCACAAATAAATTGTGTAGTTTTAAAACATATTAATGAAGGAGTGATTGTGTGTGTGTGTGTGTGTGTGTGTGTGTGTGTGTGTGTGTGTGTGTGTGTGTGTGTAGAGATGTGTTTTTGCATACCCTATGAATATCTCAAATGCTGGTTTGCATTTAACAATGCAAAATTTCAAGGGAAATTTATGTGCCAAAAACTAAGATTAAGGTATTGACAGTAACATTCCCGTGAGAGGAATAGGGCCAGCCAGCAGATGACTCTGTTTTGTGTGTTATCGTGTTGAATTGAAAAAAAAAATCTTGAACAGTCCTTAGGAATATTTAAATAAAGTTGGGAATGTCATGCTGTCATAATTTCTCATTCATTCATATATTTGTTCGTATACAGAAATTACAAAAATCTCATATTTCAGCTGTAATGGAATATAAAACTCGTCTTAAAACCACCAAAAAAAAAAACACACAAAAATGTTAACTCTGATATATCTTGGTATGAAAACATGCTTTTCCTTGAATTAGCTAATAATAACAATTTTCCGAATTTCGCATATAACATACATGTAAAATTGTAAGGGTATGACGTCTTTAATTCACTCATTTGAATATTCATAAGGACTCGTATAAGGACTGATATATGAGAGGCTGAAACTTTCTTCATTTTGTTGTTTCGATCAGAACTGTCTTAATTCTGGATGACGTGTGGGAGCCAGCTGTCCTCCAAGCATTTGACGTACGGTGTACGGTTGTCATAACAACACAGGACGCGGGCGTCCATTCGTGCGTGACTGGTAGGCCAAAATTATTATCCCAAACATCCATGCTCTGTTGGCCTTTTGAAATGTGAATTAGGATTCTTAACACTGCGACTGAAAAAACAATCTGTTTCAACTCTTATTTGTAAAGTTAGCATAACACGAAGATTGAATAAAAAAAAAAACATCATTGAATCTCTTTGTCTGGCAAATTCATTTTGTTTGATTTTTTTTTTTAAATCCTTGATATACAATGTATACTGCACTTCCTGTACTGATCATTGCAATTCAGCGTTCAAATCATAGGCATTGTATGTCAGCTCCGATTTGATATCTATCGCGCCATGGTGATAACAACAATCAATTGCGCAATTTCGTTGAAAACCAAACCAAATCACAAAAATATCAGATTCAATGGGCATGTGACCTTTAGTTTCATGGTCATGACGGTGGGGGAATACAGCTTTCCTGTTCTATAGGTTGCATTGCTTTTATACGATAAAATCATACTATTTTATCATTTTATTTGGAGGCCCCAAGGAGGAGCTGGTGCTCTCCGAAGGTTTCACGGAGGAACAGTCGCTTCGAGCTCTATCTCGCCTGTCCGAGACTCCTCAGGCCGATCTCCCTCCGGAGGCGGCCCGCATCCACCATCTCAGCAGCGGCTGTCCTCTTGTTGTTTCGCTGATCGGCGGGCTCCTGAGGGACTTCGGGCAGCGGTGGGAGTACTACGTTCGCCAACTCAAGGAGGGAAACCTAAAAAACCTGTCAAATGTCCGGGATGCCATCCACCTCAGCGTCCAGGAGCTACCCGTGTCTGCATCCCGGGATGCACTCCTCAGCACCTTCTCCTGCTTCGTTGTCTTTGATCAAGGCGCGGTGCTGTCCTCAAAGGTAAATAAAGTCTGTGTTCTCGTGGTCGCACATCCCGGTATTTAGCTGTGGCTGGAGTGAAAGACAAACCCACGATAGAAATTGTTTGTTTGTTCATTTCCATCTGAGAAGATGGCTGGATAGCACATATTCAGCTACACTAAGCAGGTCTTCCATGGGGTCCAGATGGATGTGAGGTGGGACCACTTCACCGGGTTAAACACCCTGCTCTTTGGGATGAATGAATGAAGCGGGATCTTTTACGTGCTTGAGTTGTGACTCATACACGGGACCTTGTGGAGCCGGGAAATGTGCAAACGCCGGGAAATGTGCAAACGCCGGGAATTGTGCAAACGTCTCGCCGGGAAATGTGCAAACGCCGGGAAATGTGCAAACGTCTTGCCAGGAAATGTGCAAACGCCGGGAAATGTGCAAACTTCTCGCCGGGAAATGTGCAAATTTCATCAACGGGAAATGTGCAAACATGACGCCGGTAAATGTGCAAAAGTTCAATTTTGCCGGGAAATGTGCAAAACGTCGCCGGGAAATGTGCAAATCATTTACTTTAGTGATATTGTGTACAAAGATAGTAGATAAACTCCATATCAAAACTGTCCATGAACTTCCACCATTTAGATTTTCTTAATGAAATCCTTGACAGATTTTCAACAAAATTGGCAGGTAGCACGATTATGGCGATGGGATCTCAATTTGTTTATATAGTAGACCCCCCCCCCCCCCCCCCCGAAAAAGGGGAGGGGGGCTCAATTAAGTCCCAGAACTACGGTATTATCGAAATTCTTCTTGTATTATATAACCAAATAAGAATGAGCTAGGATGGTTCTTTAACCCTAGAGGGGCCGGGATTTTTTGGCTATGCTGAGACCGGGGGGGGGGGGGGGAATGGATTCCGCCCCCCCCCCCCCCACCATGAGATCTCGGCCATTGGTGGTGCGATCGCGATGAAATTTGCATGCGTGAGACCCACGTCATAATCTACAAGATTGTGTCATAAGATTTTTTGAAACAATCAATTTCTAATTTTAATTAATTGATTATGCAAATTAAGCTCAAGATGATATTTTAGCCTAATTAAAAGCATTGAGAGTCTAATTTTTGATCTGTAAATCTGTTTTTGCATATTCAACAATTGTACATCACAAAAACTTCCAAAACTCATTTCAATTCTTATGTATTTCATTGTTTTCAGAATTTCTTATGTATTTCCTTGTTTTTAAACTTTTGTTTTTTTCTTTGTTTTTTCATTGGAAATTGTCACTGACCACTCTTCTACCATAACTAGCACAAAATTAATAAATGAAAGTGATTAATTGTAAAAATAATCAGGTTTTTATGACTTTCATAACAGAACATTGTTTTCCATAGGAAATGTACACAAAATCACAAAATTGTGCCCGTTTTGAGGCGACATTCCGTTACAAAAATGGGCGTGGCTTCGCAAAAGTATGCGCGGACGTTGCAAATTTGGTCTCAAAAGTTGCGCGAGACTTGAACAAAGAAAGTCAAGAAGCCTCGCGACGAGGTCTTCTCGCGTTACAGATTTACAGCGCGAAACGTCGAGGGGGGGGGGTGCCCCCCTCCGGCCCTTTTAGGGTTAAAGATATTGATGACAGGAGTTCACGTTTAATGGCAGATCCAGGGATGCAGGGCACGGGGCCATAAGTGGGGAGGAGTCTTCAAATTGAAGCCTCAGAGTCCCTAAACTAGTGCTATGAAGACATTAATGTTTGATTATGACGGATCCAGGGGTGTCCGGATCGCGGGGGAGGGGGTGAGGGGAGGAGAGGGATTTTCTACATTGTCAGATTTTCACGAAACTTGTCAGATAGCCTCATTACGGTGATATGATCTTTATGAATTGAAATTAGCCCCCAATCCTCCCCCCACCCCCCGGCCGAAAAGGGGGGGGGGGGGGGAGTTGAAGCCTCAGAGTCCCTAAACTCTGGATTTTTACAAATCTTTTTCTGTCGAACAAAAAAAAAAAAGATAGAGCTAAGTTAGTGCCTTGTATGACTGAAATTTCATGCTTGATTATGGCAGATCCAGGGGTGCCCTGATTTGGGGTGGGGGAGGGGAAGTGATGGAGAGGAGGGGGATTGTCCACATTTACTGCATTTTCTTGATAAATCCCAAGAAGGATTTTCACCAAACTTGGCAGATGGCAGATACCATCTTTACGGTCATATGGTCTTATATGGTAAAATGAGCTCACCCCCGATCAGGGCACCCCTGGGTCCGCCAAAATCAAACATGAAATTTTAGTCATTAATGTCTTCATAGCACTAACTTAGCCCTTTCTTTTTCGGTTCGACAGATGAAGAAAAAAAATCAAGCGTTTATATACATGGTATAGGGACTCTGAGGCTTCAACTCTCCCCCCCCCCTCCTTAGGGCTGGTGTCGGGGGGGGGGGGGGGAGGGCTCATTTTGACAAATTACGAACATATCACCATTAAGATGCTATCTGCCAGATCTGGTGAAAAATCGTTGTAGGGTTTGCAAGAAAATGCTGAAAATGTAATAAAAAACTAGAAATGTCGCTATGGCGACTGATGCCTCCGCCATAATGCATGATTCTCCCAATAGGTGTATAGTACAATGTCTTCACAATGTGTGATGACAGTTTCACATAACTGGCAAAATACTGAAATGACAGGTTTGTCAGAAATATCTTGAATGTTCACTTTCCTTAAACTGGGTTTGCTATAATTGTCTAAGAGTGCAGGTACACATATTTAGGGAATTGAGAATTTTTACTTGACTTCTGACGGCCCCTTATGCATTGAGTAATTTCCAAGGTATGAAAAAAGAATGTAATTACAGTACAAAATAGTCGTTGTTTTTTTGTTTTTTTTTGTTTTTTTTTGTTTTTTTTTTGGGGGGGGCATTGAAACCTGGCCCTTGATCCTTAACCTTTGACCTTTGACCTTCTGGCTGGAAATTTCCCGGAGAATCTCCATCAGGTAATGCACGTATATATTAAGTTTTAAAACTAATAATGCAAGCATTGCATATACTAGTATATAAGGGAAATAGTATAATTTTGAGGCGTTGACCTTGACCTTTGACCCCCTTGACTATTGACCCACGACCCCTGAATTCCCTAGATAATCCCTGCCAGTCAGTACATGCGTATGCACCAAGTTCCATGAAGATACATTGAACCATTTGCGAGAAAAGTGATATTGCAACATTTTCACCTAATCTTTGACCTTTTGACCTTTGACCTTATGACATGAAACTCTCTTTGGAGAATCTTTACGCAGTAGCGCATGTTTACACTAAGTTTCAAGAAAATACCTTTGGGCATTGCATAGATATGGGGGAAATAGCAACATTTATACCATTCGACCTTGACCTTTTGACCTTTGACCTCTTGCCAATGTCACTAAAATCTACTCAACTAATTGTCCCATCATACATCATCCTTGGACCAAGTTTGGTGAAAGCTGCTGCATCCAGTTTTGAGTTATCACGTAAACAGATAAATTTTAAGATTTGACCTTGATCTTTGACCTTTGACCTCTGTCCGATTTCACTAGAAAACCTATCAAGTAATTGCCCCATCATACATCATCCTCCGACAAAGTTTGGTGAGATTTGCTCGATCCAGTCTTGAGTCAAGTTATCGCGTAAACGGATACAATTTCATGATTTGACCTTGACCTTTGACCTCTGATCTTAGGCAGATTTCACCCAAAATCTTATCAAATAATTGCCCCATCATACTTTATACTTGGACCAAGTTTGGTAAAATTCCAGTCAATATTACTCAAGTTATCGCGTAAACGAAAGCGGACGGACGTACGTACGGACGGACGGACAACCCGAAAACATAATGCCTCCGGCACCACTTCGTGGCCGAGGCATAAAAAGACAGATGGTCGCTAAGACAGGTGGTAAAGATGGTAATGGTTCGTGCGCAGCTTTGATTGAGAGTTTCTCTTCCATCTCTACATAATATAGGTGAAATGAATGATTTGCACATTTCCCGGCGACGTTTTGCACATTTCCCGGCAAAATTGATCATTTGCACATTTCCCGTTGATGAAATTTAGAGATTTGCACATTACCCGGCAAGACGTTTGCACATTTCCCGGCGTTTGCACATTTCCCGGCGAGACGTTTGCACATTTCCAGGCGTTTGCACATTTCCCGGCGTTTGCACATTTCCCGGCTCCACAGACCTCCATTTTATGTTCTATCCGAGGGACAGAGTGTTTTGCCTCTTGCTAGAGGGGACGGTATGATTACACACAACATTGCTCAGTCCAGACTCGGGTTCGAACCCGGGTGCTTAGGATCGTTAGGCAGACGCGCTACCGACTGAGCCAACTCACCGCCCTTATCTGCTTTTCTTCCATGTAATTGACCGTGAAATTCCGATAGGGTTCATCTTTACATTTCTGATGACCACAAGACGTGTTATTCATAAATTACGTAAGAGGATGATATAAATCGAGGATTCTAAACGCCGACGATGCGTCGTCTGTATCACCCGTAGATATCACCACTGTATATGATGGTGCATGCACAACATTCATGCCGATTCACACTCCAGCTCCGCACATTGTAATGTACAGACGAGCTGTTTGTTTTCACTTCAGCTATACCGGAAGTGACGTATACCCGACCATGAGAATAGGAGCTAAAAATGAGGCATTCCATGCAGAGAAGGTAAAGATTGACTCCCGGAAAAACTCGCAGAATATCTCTTCTTCCCTCTTCTGCTCATTAGATTTGAACTGATCGCAACTGAGAAACTGGACGCTGGTCTTTATATGCGTGGCTCTCATTGGCTGAGAAGCTCGTATATGGTGTAACTGATGGAGTATGCTTTACTGTGCGTCTGTGTTATACTGTGCGCTGCTTCTTGGTAAAGGTTGACCCTGTAATCAGCCTCGGTGGTAAAATTTGTCTCCGTGGTCTTATCATTAATGTCATCAGCGCATTTTACTCCTAAAAGTCTATACAGACTGTATTCCAGCGTTTGAACACCATACTTAATCTCTCATAACGTAGAGCAACACTCAGATGGTGTCTTTTCCCTCAATAAACTTAACTTTTTAAAAGAGAAGTAGTTTTGATGTCAGCATGAAACAATGACTTCCTGTCTAATGCAGCCTTTTTCTCTTTTTCTTTCTTTCTTTCTTTTTCTTGTTTAATCAACACAAATGTTAGATCCTGGGCATGCTGGAGGGCTGTTGTCGAGAAGAAATCGAAGACAGGATGAGAGTACTGACGCAGCGCCATCTAGCGATATTAGGTTGCCAGTCTGAGGACAGGTGTCAGACTTACCGACTTCATGACCTTGTCTACAACTATCTTGTGTCAGAGAGGAAAGACGTGACAAAGGTTTGGGTCTTAGGGTTTTGTTTTGTTTTTCTCTGTGAGTTATATCAAGATCATTTTTTTTAAAGATTTTGAGAAAAGAAAAGCAGACGATTTTCTTCTCTTTTTTTTTCAAATGTGCACGATAAGTAATACTTATCAAAGGTAACAAAGAGCTCATAGACGCTTTTCAACTCCTATATCGGGAATCTAATCACAAAGGTCGAGGGAGAGAACACTAACTAGTTTCCCGTTTATTGGTTATTTGTCAATGTAAGTCCTCTGTGCTTATAATACTGATATACAGCGATGATCGAAAACGTCAGTTTCAGTAGACACCATTATTTATTGTCATTATACTTCTTTAACACAAAATTCATACATATAGAGACGTCGTTTCAAAAGACGACTAACATCTGGCTTTCAAAGATGGACGAACGGGCCTTCATTTTTAAATGCTAAATTTTCCAGTCGTCGTGACTGCTTTAATCAATGGATGAATTGAACGCAGATATTTGAGCTCAGAAACCCAAACGTTTCTCTTGCCCTGAGCTGAGATCAGTGATTAGTTCTGTTGAGCAACATCTTTTACATAAACTTGAAAAAGTTCTCAATACTTACACCTTTCGCCTTTTCCTGTGCTCGTGTTGAAGAAAACCTCTCCTACCAGTACGCTCATTTTCTGTCCAATGTAGTGAATGTCATTACAGTATTTAGAAGAAAGCAAAAAAAAAAAAAAACAAACAAATAAAAAATCTAATTTAATCTGCCCCCGCGCGCGCACACACACACACACAGAGTGCCCGGATGTGCAACGAGTTCAGAGCGTTGATGCCGTTTAACCGATTCAAGTCATGCCGGAGTGATATGATTCAGACCAGTCTCTGCCTACCAAAGTCTTCGCCAGTGTTCCAGAAAGCTCTGACGTCAGCCCAGTCTTCACAAGAGTGCTTCTTCGTCACCGACATGTAAGTTGAAATGCAGGACTAGCATGGAACACAAGTTCAGTTTCTGTAAAATAGTCCCTTCCTATTTGAGGGAAAGCGTGCACAGCCTCAGACTGTCAGACTGGGTAGATTTCGTAAATGAGCTCAAACACACCAACCGCAAGCTGTATCATTCACATTTTTCCTGGTTTACTCCAGTTTAATTGGTGCAGTCATGTGATACTACGGGTATGTAGGTCCTCTAATGACCATTAATTATAAAACTGTGTGAGATATGATAGTAAAACTATCATGAGCGAAGAATAGCCGCAAATCCGTAATGCATACTGGGAAGTTTCCAGACTTACAGAAACAGGTAAGACAATACGAACGATCAATGCTGAGATGCGCTATCTTCGTGAAAAGATAACGCGACGCTGGATTTTAACTTTTCTCTGACGCTCATGACAGTGGACGCATTGAACAATCCAGGTATACGTGGCATACCTTTGGTGTAATTCTGCAACGCAAGTTTAAAGGATATATAGGTGAGGTACAAGGACCATCAAAAGAATCGTAAGAAAAACATCATAATGATCATCAGATGTCACCCTCTTATCCACGAGCATCATGTTGGACCCCCTTTCTCTTATTGCATTAACGTATTGTATCATCGGTTGCCAAAGGGTCAAGCTTATAGGTTATTATTGGCGACCGTTCTGTGTGGTAATTCATAACACATGTACTATACTTATGTCACAGATGTATGTGTAATGAAAATTGTTGAAATTGTAGAAAGTAGCTAAAATTCACGCAGCGCACGCACGCAAAAATATTCGGGCATTCAAATTCAGAATCCGAGCGATCAATTTCATTTATGAGCGTTCTATTTCGTTTTCGTGAAATCAAATTCACGATTGGGCATTCAATTTCAAAATGCGAGCACCGACTTTCCTACTCGTGCATTCAAATTCATGCGATAGTCACGTGATAGTCCCAATGAGCTTGTTTGGAGCGTTCAAATTCATTTTTAGGCGATCAAGTTCCTACTTCGTGCAATCAATTTAACGAGGAAAATGGAGTAGACTTTTAAGAAAGGAAAAAGGGCTAACACAACCAATGAATGCTTGCATATAGTGTAATTAGGATTTTTACATGTTCTACATTGTTCGCTGTTCATGTATTCTTTGTTTTTCATCTCAATAAATTTCAAATTGCAATGTCCATTTAGCAGTGCATAAAAACAACACAACGACTAGTAATCATATTCCTTGATGATATTCCATGCGGACAACGCCCCAACACCAACCACATAATGACAATTCATCAATTTAAGACAAACTGACACACAATGATCTCACATAGTCTGGCAAAAGTAAATCAATAAGACAGCAATACACAACAAACGACACGTATAAAATGTTCATGTATCAGTTTCAATATAGTCGAAATTATGTTTTTTTTTTCCTCGAAAGTGTCAACCCACCCTCCGTATTATGCTCGTCTGTAGGCCTATACAGTGCCTAATTTTTTTTTCGTTTGTTTCATTTTCTATCAAAGAAGATGGTTGGATAACCCATATTCAGCTGCAAAAGCTGGTCTTCCATATGGGGTCCAGTTAGATGTTCTGCTCTTTGCGATGAATAAATGAAGTGGGATCTTTTACGTGCATGAGTGGTGACTCTCTTACACGTAGGACCTCCATTTCACATGTCCAATCCGAGGGACATGTGCCTGTATATTCCTATTTGCTAAGCGCGAGTTCAAAATTGTCAATTAACAGGTGGACGTCTACTGCAAAATAAATAATCATCATAAATCCCAATATATTCAAAGCCAACTGAGAAACACATGCATACACGGCCCCAAACTAACTAAATTCAGGGCTTCTTTTAAATTGAATGCAGTTATTTGGAACATGGTTGCCTATTTACGAATTTGAATGACCGACGAGATTCCGTCGCCAGCTTGACATGAATTTGAATGCTCATTGATGAAATGCGTGCTCCTCTCTTAAATTTGAATGCTCCGATAGTGAATTTGAATGTTCCGATAGTGAATTGGAATGCTCCGATAGAGAATTTGAATGCTCGGATAGTGAATTCGAATGACCGGATTTTGAATTTGATTGCTGATTCAGTGCTGCGAGCGTAGAATGTGTGAAATTGAATGCTCGGAATAGGAACTTGAATGACAAAAGTATGAAATTGACCGGGAAAACCTATATTATGTTTGATTATATTGATAAAAAAAGAATCGTAAATGATGCCATACAGAGAATGAATAAATCAAATCAAATCAAATCAAATATCAGCTCTGATGATGCAGATGTGTTGCCTAGGAAACCGTTCTTACGTTCCTTTCTTCTGCGTCCAAATCAAACTCTACTTTCCCATCGCAGCGCTGACAGGCGTCCAACTGTATTCAGCGTAACGCACAGGCCTTCTGGCAAGTATGCCACGTGTGCCAAGCTTCTCCCAAACGGGCGTGAGATCGTTACAGCGGGATACGGTGGACAAGTGCAGGTGAGAAGGACATTTTATTATCTCCCCCTCCCCACCCCCCCCCCCCTCCATCATTTCTATAAATTTCAGTTGTTGAAATAAAATTCAAAGAGTAGGGAATGTACTATTTGTATCAAATCGCTTCCGAGTTGCAATGGTCAAACGATGAAGACTTTCACAAAACATACTAAAGTTGCAAAATTAGTTCATCTTAAGATATTTATCGTATCGATATTTACTGTTGTGTGAATATTATTTGCTTCAGAACGGTCTCATATTCAAGAAATGTGCAGATTAATACCCCGTCACTGACCAGGGACGCTTACCTGGAAGCATTAAACTGCACATTACTTGAATATGAGACCATTCTGAAGCAAATAACTTTCACACAAGAATAGATATGTAATGTACTCTTAAATGAATCCCACAAGGATTGGAACAATCATCCCTCAGCATTCCCACTGATTCCCACTGATCAGTTACTAGCCATCCCCTTTAACCCTCTCTACGTCAAAGACTTTGGACAGTGTGTACAATGCTATGGGGTTTTCTCTACCAATTAGCACTCAAAGCACACAGAGAGTTAAACAGAAGATTATTGGTACGAATATTACTTGTTGCGGTATAGGCTTTCATCCTTGCCAAAGATGTTTTACCTGCCATGTCCGCCCTTACGTAAAGGTAAAACTGGGTACACACCTGACAATGCTTGAGATACATTGACAGATCGAGTCTGCATGGTTAAAGAAATACTGCTTACACTGACCAAATAATTACTATTTTACATTGAAGTAATAATATTCGCCATCCTTTACGGCAGATCACCGACATCATAGAAGGCAAAGTGCATACGCTGATACACGGACACCCGGAAAACGTCACGGATGTGAGCATCAGCCATGACGGGTCACGGCTGGCGACCTGCTCCAGTCTGAAAGGGGTCACGGTGTGGGATTTCAGCCAGACGGACCGTCAGCTACCATGCTTGACCGAGAAGGCCATCGACCACGGAGCCTCGGCCGTGGTTAGATGCTGCTTCGTCCGCTGCGACGATGTCTGCAAACTCGTCACTGCCGATGTTACTGGCTGCTTGAAGGTGCGTGTGTATTTGGTCACGTAATCAACAGTCTGATTACAGACGATCTATGTTTTGAAGACATCAGAGTCTCTACTAATGTATGTTTTCAATCATTTTTGCTCCTCTTTGGGGGCTGTTTTTGCTTTGATAAACGTTTTTAAACTTCCAAAACAATCAAACAGATATACAAACAAAACAACAAAACATACCAAACAAACAAAACACAAATTCAGCAAACCAACACATACAACCTACTAATACTCTAACCAGAAATAAAGAGAGAAAAAAAAGGTTTCGCGACCAGATAGTCCCGAGACTGTACAACATAAAGTATATATGAAGGATACAAAGACAAACAGACTTTTGTTTCTTTGTTCTTTATCGTTACAGGTCTGGAGTTTAGCACGGTGTTTGGAACACTCGTTCCAAGCACACAAGACTGCCATCCTTTCATGTTCTTCGTGTGACGTTGAGGGCACTGTGCTGACGTGTGCGGCTAGCGATGACACTGTAAAGGTACAGTTGACTGTTCATTGTACGAGGAGAATTTGGGGTTTATTTGTCACTGTACCCTCGTTTGTCCGAAAAAAAACCACCAACTTTTCATATCAAAGATATTGATTAGAAAGATGGGAACGCCGTCTTTTATCCACCGGTCAACTGTACGATCGTTATTAAGTCAATCTATCATTTTGGTTGTCTGCCATAATCTCAACGTATGCGCTTCAGTGTGACCATGGATTCGTGGCGTGTGGTGTTTAGTCTGGTGTTGAGAAGAAGTGAGAAATGAACAATTTGAAGAATACCATTGTTCCTAATTTTTCCTCACTTAATATACTGGATTCCTAGACATAACTTTCTGAAGACACTTGATGACTACAAGTTGTTCGGAAAGACATGATAAATGAAAGCTATCGAATAATTTCAATTATATGCAGAGATCTTGAATCTTCCTTCTTGTCTGAAACGGTCCATCACTTCTCACCCTTTCTCCCTTCTCTGTCGCGTTTTTCTCCCATTTTCGTTAACGTAATGGTTTTATACTCGGGGTTCTTCCCTTCTTCTTTTGTGTTTTTTAGATATACAACGTCAGAGAGGGCTGCGAAATGATCAGCATTACCCACGCGGTCGACCTCTGCGGATGTTCGTACCTGAGAAACGGGCTGATCGTCACCCTCGTCTCGCACCGTCTGCAAGTGTTCAACTCCAAAGGTCGCCCAGTGTGTCGATGGACCAGGGAAGAACACGCCACCTACGACGCCGTCTCATGCTCACACGGAGGAAGTCGAGGACACTTCATTGCAGTGAAGAGAAACACGGGGCACATCACTGTAAGATGACGTCAGTCTCCAAAGATCGTTTATTACACTCATGCAGATATTCATTCATGTACGCATGCATGGGTAAATACATCCTATGCACGCATTTATGTTCCGACCTCATTTAAAATTGAAGTGGAATCATTCAAAACAAAAGGGATATCACTTAGAGCTGTCTATACATTGCTTTGTACTGTGTCATAACCTTTATGAATAAATCCAACCTTTCCGCTTTTCAGCCTACTTAGCCGTTAATGTGAAAAGCAGTATAAAGATCATTATTTTATTGTGTTTTAATGTAGTTTATTTTTACAGCTGTACGTCATAGTTTTTGCATTTATTTTGATTTCCGTTGTCCGGTGAAAACTATACATTTCGTCTTTTTCTTTATGTTATTGGATGCTTATGTAAATATGTAGTTAACTTGTAACGTTTTTCTTGATATATCTTGCCAAATTAGGCAATGGACATTAAAATACATAACTACATAGATAAACGATTCACTAAAAGAGAAGATAAATAAGTAAATCTATCGATCGATCGATGCAACACCACTCATTCCTACAATGTCGTTAGAGATAGAGTTAAAAAATTTTAGAGTTGACAAATCCTTGATGATCGATCTTGTTATCTGTTGCTTACGTTGAGGTGGAAAAGATAAAGGAGGAGGGGAATCTTTGTTCAAGTGCTCTAATGATTACAAAGTTGAGCATCTTCCGGTTTCTCTGCTTGCTTATTTGTTTTTCAGATTTTGAGGCTTGGCCAAAGTGCATGGAGGGAGTGGAAGCTAACGATGCACTGTCAACTGAACGTAGGAGGCGTTTATCGTGATGTCATCAACATGTGGTTGTCATGGACCGAAGGGGGAATCTTTCTGGTGACTAACCAAGACTGCGGCTTAATTCTCGTAAGTAGCATATGCTTACATGGAATCTCACTGACTAGATAGCTGACAGACTAACTGACTGGATGACTGACTGGCTGGCTGACTGACTGGCTGATTGACTACGTGATTGCCTACTTGACTGGATTACGGACTGCTCGATGACTAACTGATTGACTGACAGACTGTCTGTCTGTCTGTCTGTCTGTCTGACTGACTGACTGATTGATAGACTGGATTACTGATTAACTGTCTGCCTGAATGACTGACCAACTGTCTGACTGACTTGATGACTCATTGACTGGCTGACTGACTGACTAACTATCTGTCTGACTGGCTAACTGATTAATTGACTGGATGACTGACTGATTGACTGCCTGACTGACCAACTGTCTGACTTGATGACTTGATGATTTGATGACTTATTGACTGACTGACTGACTGACTGCCTGGCTGACTGACTAACTGTCTGTCTGGCTGACTGAAACTGATTGATTGATTGGATGACTGACTGATTGACTATCTGCCTGGCTGTCTGCCTGACTAACTGACCAACTGTCTGACTGGCTGGCTTGATGGCTTATTGACTGACTGACTGACTGGCTGACTGGCTGACTGATTGACTATCTGTCCGTCTGACTGACTGATTGACTATCTGCTTGGCTGTCTGGCTGACTAACTGATTGGATGACTGACTGATTGACTGTCTGCCTGAGTGACTGACCAACTGTCTGACTGTCTGACTTGATGACTGATTGACTGGATGCTCGAATGACTGACTGACTGTCGGAAAGACTGAGCGAGTGACTGGCTTACTGACTTACTGACTTACAGACTGACTGTCTGACGTATACTGGTTAGCTGTATGAAACAAGATGATAAAGGGTTAGCAGTTATTAGTATATATTTAATGTTGCAGAGGCTAAGTGCGCATAGTTAAACCATTTCCTCTAGGAGGACTCTTCGGACGGTTTGTTGAAGGCAATTATTGTAATGCATAATGTAATAATAATCGCGATACACTAAAGAAGGGCACAAAGTGTTTGGTTTGTTTATTTATTGTTGTTGTTGTCTTGTTTGTTTGTATGTTTTGGAGTTTTTTATGCTCTGGTCCCGTCTCATTCCCGATTGTTTTTATTGTTGTGTCGTTTTTGCTTTCTTCTTCATGACAGGTATGGAAGCTGGAGAAGGAGAGACGGAGGCCTCGAATCGACAGAAATGTCTTCGACGCATCGTTCGGCGCCGACGGAAATCTGGAGCGTGTCGTTGGACGCAAGATTGACCGCAGTGGTAAATGTGTGGTAAGATGAAGCAAGTCAATTTAATTAGCAATGCAGACATCAGTGTTCGAACAAAGCAGTGGAGAATACCCGAATATTGCACAATCTCACACAATACAAGGGGTGTTTCTTCTACGGGATCTTCATTGGCCCTATAGGAAGCCAACTTGTCTGCTTAAAATGGAGGAATGACAAGAATCTATTTCAATTACACCCCAGTATGTTGACGAAAAACTCGATTATGATATGTTAATCTTCTGTATGTTTATAGTAATAATGATTTGTGTCGATATATGCAAATATTTTATTCATGATATGTATTCGGTACTCTGGCTCTTAATCTCCAAGGCGATTTCTTGCTATTTTTCTACTACCCTCAAAGATAGTACATCCCTGTCAAGATAAGGCACTCGCCAAATCAACGACGACAACACTGTATAAGGTCAAAAACTTTGAGGCGATCGATAACGTCACGATAGCACCGGTGGACAGTCGATACATGATATCGTGTACCACGGGAGGAGTTGAGGTGAGAATGGGGAAATTTTTGAACTTTAAACTGTGCATTTTCTGGAAAGAGCTCTGGATGATCATTTAGGTCACGTACGCTTTAACACACCAGGGCCCTAGCTGTTGCATAAAACGATTTAATCAAGCATAAGTCAATAAATTACTAGTAGATTTTAGCCGTGTGTCAGCCAATCAGAATTGTGTATTCAGAGACTTTTTTAAAAACTTATGTTTGATCTCAATTTCTATGCAATAAGGCCCAGTATGCATAGGGCCTACTCGTTATTTGTTGTATTGTACAACATGAATACAACGTAGATCTGCAGATGAAAACGAATTGGATGATTGAAGATTTCTCATATCTAGTGTATATAGGGCATGAAGTACTGGTTGACGAAGCAGGCTGTTTCCCTTTATTTTTTTAATTGTTTTCCTCATGAAATGGAGAGTACTTTTCAGATTATATACCAGGGAATTCTACACCCAAGAAAGAGTCATGAATGTACGGCTGTGCACAATAACAGAAACAATTAAAATCACGTCGTGTCACACATTGTAACAATCATAAATCATGCAATGAATGCAATATTTGCCTTGGTTTTTTTTTTTTTTTTGGGGGGGGGGGGGGGGTGGGGTACTTTGTATGAATATGTATAACATTTTAAGAAAAAACACAAACGTATGTATCTATTTATGCAAATTTAAAACAAGAGGTGAAATAGTAATCCAGTATTCTTTTAACAGGTTTCGAAGCTTCCATCCTGTCTCGGAACGCGAACTGGATTAAGACATGAATTCCGCGCAGATCCAAGTCAGCAAAAAGTCATCCTCGCCCGATTAATCGGAAGAAATGCCCATCATCTTCTTACCGTGTCGAGCGGGAACGCAATAGCAATAGAAGTGAGAACTATTCTTCTCAACCGTAATTCGGACAATCTTGCATTATTTTCATGTCCCACTTTGCTTTTGTATTTACTTCAGTCGGTATTCATGGTTCATCAATTTTCACAGTCAGTGTAGTCATGAACACAGAGAAATTCATTTGATTTATGGTGTGTTTGTCTTTGACATGCTAGACATGATTTGACAAGTGAATTTTACGGTTTTACTTCAACATACGTTGATGTTGTACTTTCAGAGTGAAATTGAACGGAGAGCAAACTTTTGCGTTTCGTTGAACTATCATGCACCCATTTTTAACAAGTATTTGAAATGTCTTTTGCATGTCCTAGGTCTGGTTGCGAGAGAAAGCAGCTCCCGTGAGTAATTATCACGTGCCATTCGTAGCGGGCCTGTCAGCTGACCTATCACATGACCAATCCAAGATTGCCGTCGGTTGCCCAAAGAATGCTGTCATGTTATTTTTTGTAAGCAATTTTAGTTTATCTTGTATATGTGCTATAGCTTCAGCTAAGCCCTGAAAATGATCGTGGTCCCGTTATTTGTGATGGAAATAATTTTTTTTTACTGTTTGTATGAAGATATCATGTGAACACAATGTTTTCTCCCCTCATTTTCGTTCCTTTAGCGAACATTAAAAAAAGAAAGAAAATTCAACGTTTCTGATGTGATATCAATTATCAAATGTAATGTGAATATGACTATACAGCGTATGTGCTATTTGCATATGATAGAAAAGGAAAATGCATGTCATACTTCAGTATTTTGCTGTTTCCTTAATTTCTATCGCTATTTTGCTTATTTCATTATTACCATGTACGGTTAATACTGTCATGTCAATTTCTTATCATCTCTTTCCACCTTTCCATAGTATCTTTTTTTTTCTATCTCAATGGTAATGAAAAACACGCTAATGTCTTTTCTTCCCATTCAAAAAATACTTGTAGGAATAGAATTAGTTTTTGCTTGTTCTTTGTACGTCATTGTCAATTTAAGAACAAAACATTAATATTGTAGAATCTAAAGAACATTTTGATGGCATCAAGGATGTAGAATATTGTCTTAAAGAAAAATTGGACACTTTCGCTACAGTTCCAAAAATGAGGGTTCATGTATATTAACTACTCATATTTTTTTTATTACAACTGCTCTACGTATAGATGAAATGCACTGTATTATCGCTGCTCTGTTTAAGTACGTAAATACTTAAATTGATCAGTAAAGACTGAAACATTACCACAAATGTCACTTCTTTCTCAGCTGTCTGGCGTCAAGTTGGAAGACAGAAGCCCCAAGGTTCTGGAAGTTGATTCCTCTCGAGTCACCAGCTGCGCATTTTCCGCAGACGACAAGCTCCTGGCCGTGGCTGGAGACAACTCTGTGACGGTGAGTGACGGCGCCTTTGCTGCATTCGGTCACCGTGTTGCCTAAATGCGTCATTCGAATATTGTATTAAAGGCCTATGAAGAGAGTATCGTGTAGACTTCGAATCTGCTCAGGTTTATTTCATCATGAGGATTTTGGAGTATTGCCAACCTATCCTCTTCCATCAACTCCCCCCCCCCCCCCCTCTCTCTCTCTCTCTCTCTCTCTCTCTCGCCTTCGCTCTCCATCTCTATCTATCTAGATAATAAAATTTGGAGAGAAAATAATGTATAACTTTATAGTATGTGAGTATGTAATATACATAACTGTGTGCATGTAGGCCCTATATTATATTAATTTTTGAAATGTGAATTTTGATATGCTGCAAATCAGAATTTATCGTACGTGTTAAAGATATAAAAACTCTTTATGTCCGGTCTATCTGACAATACAACTGTATTTTTGTTTAACGTATCCTTTTCTCCCACAGGTAGTCGATGTGTGTTCTTTTACACCTGTCGCTCAGGGCTGCATGAAATCGGTGATCTCCGGGCTGTCGTTTAGACCATCAGATGACCGTCTTCTTGTTGTAGCTGGAAGTACCTTGTCTGTAAGATTTCGACACTGAATGAATACAAAGCTCGTTCTCATTTTTTTTTTTTTTTTGTGGGGGGGGGGGGAGGGGTCCATTTATTGTCAACTTGTTTTTGTGTTCATTTTCACGGGATCATTGTGCATGATAAATTGTACTCCTTTATATTTTTGGTGGCATAGTCACCCTATTGCATGTATGAGGAGTGCAAACACAAAATAAGATACGAAAATCAAGTCAGCAATTTCCATTTTGATAAATCATTTTGTTTCAGAGGTACTAGAACCACTAATTGACATTATACGACACTTAACCGGACTGACGTTTTAATCATATACTGCAGTACAAATACAAATACAGATGTAACAAGCAATCAATGAAATGTGCCTCTCTTGTGGTCTTCTACACTGCAAAAAGTCCCGTGTTAAATAGTGAACACCGAGCTGGTGTTAAATTTTCGGTGCTCATTTATGGTGTTAAATTAACACCTCCGGGTGTCATTTCCAAATATAAAACTGTTTTTTGAAGAGTTTCTCAGTAACTGCACTTCTTGTTGATTTTTAATTTAAACAAGACGATCAAGAATTTTACATTAAGATACTAGATTTTTGAAAAATTTGAAAATAAATTTACACCACAGTAACACCAGCTGGTATGGTCTCTTATTGAAGCTGGACGGGTGTTAAACCATTGATATCAACACCAACAAATATCAAATGAACACCATGTGGTGTCACTTTTGAATTATCACCAGTACAGTGTCAAAATAACACCAGGTACAGTGTCAAATTAACACCACGAAGTGTCAGGTGAACACTTTTTCAACACCATCACAGTGCATTTTCTACACCTGTGGGTGTGGTCCTCTATTGAAGTTTGATCGGTGTTAGATTTAACACCCATGGTGTTAAATCTAACACCGATGTTTTTACAGTGTATGAGAAGAGGAAAGAAATGTTGTTAATTGTTATTTCTTTTAGCTGTTTCAGATATTAAAAAAAAAATGATGCTAATATTTCACAAGGTTGACTGTAGGTCAGTTTGTATGTATATATGCGGTGACGACCTAGAGCTTTGTGTGCACTTTGTATGTATATCTGAAGATACGAGACGCTCGGACGCTGCGCGTAGAGGGGACAGGCACGGCGTACGCCAAGGTCGAGGATTTTCACTTTTCGGCCGACGGAAAGATGCTGGTCACAGCCGGGGCCGTCAAGTATTATGTGAGTGGTGTTTTGTTTGTTTGTTTATATATATATATATATATATATATATATATATATATATATATCGATTTTGTTTTGTTATGTTTTTGTTTTGTTTTTGTTTTGCTGTGTCCCATCTCTCTGTCTCTATTTCCTCCCCCCTTTTTTTTTTACTTTCTTTCACACTCATTTATGTTTAGGGCACACTTTTTTTTTGTACTTCTAGAGAATGTTCTCCCAGCATTTTCAAATTGATCACATGTTACTTGTACTTTTATATATTCATATTTGCTAGAAATAAAAGTACCATTTAGGCCACATGGTAATATTTACACAGGGCCTACCTGGCACTATGTATAATATTGATAGCAGTCAGAATGGTTATGTACATCTGAAATGTATAATAAATGGAAGGAGGTTAATGAATTTGTTATTCATGTAGGACTGCCAAAAGCGTCATTACCAAAAGATGATGAGTAAAAAAAAAAATGATAATGACGTACAATTTGTACATTCAAACGATGCGGAGAAATGAGGAAAGGGTATCTCGGGTCATTGGTCACAGCTGACAGTCAGCGTTGAATTCAGTTATTGCTCTTCACTGTCTGTCATCTTTGTTGTCATCTTTGTTTTCTCCTGTTTCTTCTATTCCTTCGTCTTCTGGCTCCTGCCGAACATACTGATGCCCGTTCCCTGTTTTCCTTTTCTTCAATGCTTTTTGTTTCCTTCTCTTCATCAGCTTATACATTGAATAAAGAATTTGTAAAGTGTTAGTTGTTAATGAAAATCAGAAAAAAAAGTATATCTATGTATGCACATGCCCTTTGTAATAAACTTTTGCAATCGTTAATTGCACTTTGTAAGTTAAATGTACTGCAGTTGCCATGACCACTGACTCAGTGCTCACTGGAGATTGGTTCTTGCCTTCCTGTTGTCATAGTAACCGCTGTAATCGGAGGTAGCAATCGACCTAATGAGGTTTGCGAAATCGTGTCCCGTGTTATTCCTGATTCTGGTGCATTCGTTCACAGCATAATGGCTACATCGAGTGGTGGCGCGTAGATCCAGCGGGGCGCATCTGTGAACTCCAGAAGTACGTCTTCAGCTGTCGTGTGGCCCGCGTCGTGTGCAATCAGTCCTTCACCACATTCGTGACGGCGGACGAAGTCGGCGAGATCTACGTCCTGCGCCGGGTACCGTCAGCGGCTCCATGTACTTCCCTGCCTCGAAACATGTCGGAGACAGGTTACTAGTTAGCGGCAATTAATCTCGCTCCAAAGGAGGAACTGATTCTGTGATGTGTCCCGCTCATCACAGCAGTAGACTGAAGATAGCTGCCGATTTGACGGGCAGATGTCTTTAAGCCATTGTTTTTTGTGCCCTGTCTGTTTTTTTGCCCTGTCTGTTTTTCTGATCAATTTGTGTGACATTTCTACCAGTTGAACAAACACTTGGTGCGATATATTCGCGATTTTCTTTCCCCTTCAATAAAGAAATATTTTTCTTAACCAGTTTAGGATGAGTCCCGAGTAGGCCTATACTCGGGCAAGTTCTATGGGAAATGCGTGTTGTAGCAAAATCAGCCCGTCCTCAAATCTGCAATGACTGGGCTGTTTGTAGGCCCTACGTCGGGTGTTTTTTTTTTCATGATTGACACAATGTTGACCTCTGAAAATATTTGTTATGAGTTTTGTTATTAACAATATTGTGTTTACAGTTTTACTGCCAAGAAGGGTAGCAGAAAAATGAGCGCTGCGTCACATTTTTCTGTCGACACGCCTCAGCCTCCTACACGGGCACTAGATTTGGACCTCAGGACTTGTTTTTACTATCCGTGATGACTCGACTGTCTTAAACCATCACATTCGTGGCAAACGATCTTGAAAGTTCAAATCATCATCTATATAAACTGGTGAATATTTTTATTGCTAGTTTCATATCAATGATCTAATCGTCCACTGTGTAAAATTTTGCTCTTAATTCCCAGACTTGCAAGAGTTATGAAAGAACATCGGTGCTCATCACATAACGCTAGCGTTGTATGTTTAATATTTATTACCATAAGCTTCTTTTATCAATCTTCGCTCCTTTCAGATGAATCGAGCTTACCTTCAGCCAGTTCTTGCCATTCGCAACGCAATGCTTATTTTCAATTCGTCATATTTTGTGCAAAGTCTCACGTTATATCTTAGAAAGGTATGATCCCTTGTTAGAGACTTGCACAAAGAATGCATGAATTTTAGACATCTGCTGCATAAAAGTTATAACTGACTCCGCTTCTTGCGCAGTACTCTATCATTCCATGGCAATGTAGAACTAAGTGTGGTGTATTTCATGTACATGAAAGTAAGATCAGGAATCGGCTGGAATGAAAAAGAAAAATGGCATATTTATTAGCGTTAGCCTTACAATTTCGTAATTGTGTTAGTTGCTACAGTTGCTAATTGTAATTGTCACGCCACAGAGGTTATTGACATTCTTGTTGGGTTTTTTTTTTTGTTAAAGGGTATCAGAGTAAGCTTTTTCGTCTGTATACTGTACCAACTTGCATTTGTTTAGGCTGTATATAAGTGTAATTTAGACTTATCAAGTGTTCAATGTGTCACAGGGTATCGCTGAATCTAGCGTGCATGTTATCACAAATTCTATCGCACGTCGGATACTCAATGTCTAAAACATTGAGCATTGGGAGTTTAAGGTTTAGCGTGGAATTATAGAGCATTGATTTGAGAGAAAGAAATATATAGATTTCTTTCAGGTCATTTCTCGTGGATCATGGATTAAATATCATACTTCTGTCTCTCGTAAACAATGAAACAATCATCCGTAATTAAACTCAAACCCAAGCTCGCCAAAAAAAAAAATCAAACCAGTATCAAAGTATCATCACTCTACTGTGATGATTTATAATCTACGATAAAACAAAAAGCTAAAAATGGCGAAAGATTATGTTGTATAGTGATTGTAAGAGACAGCAAGTGATCACCATTTTGCGTGTGTGCTGTTGGGCAAGTGCACATAACAACTCGACTACGAATCAGTACTTTTAACTCTTTGTATAATATGGGCACGCGGAGATGTGTGACATTTATTGGTATGGCAATAGGCCAGTCTGATGCAATGTAAGGCATGTATTCAAATTCATAAATTGACCGTTTCCTTGAAGACTTAATTATGGGCTATAACAAATTCAGCTGTTCCTCTTGAAAAAATTGCAATAAACAACAACATTTATAAGAAACGACAAGTTGTTGCCATGTCACGCTTTCTGGTTCCCACAAGCGATGTTTATAATAGTTTTTAATCTGACAGTAAAGAACGTAAACGGAATTCTGCAAAAATGATACTTATGAGCTATGATTTACATGAAATGTAAATTTCTATTCAATAAAAACGACATAATATAAACAAGTCGGGTAAAATAGTGTCTGCATTAGAATCAAGTCACGTCTAAGTAATTCTATACACCATATCATTTAATTTGAGAAATCGATGTTGGAATACAGAAATCTCGTGCACCTTCATCTCTTTGCGTGCAAACGAAATGGGATCGGCATTGTGCTATTTTGGGACACCAGTACGTCAGTTGAAATCCTCGATAAACAGCTTGCTACAATAAGACATTCGGAACATTTTGGTATAATGGATGCGGTTCAACATTAATCATTAGTTTACAATCCTATATGCCTGGGACCCACATCCTTACAAAAGAAGGATACTAGTAAGCCACTACATCCCGCATAGCCCAAGTACAGTGTACATAAGTGCCTGGGCACCAGCCATTACTTGGGTAATAGTACATACTGGCAGTGCCCTACAGGTGATTAGAAATCAGCCTGGACCCATATAGAGTGAACCATATACAAGCCAGTTGTCGTTAGCTTATGTGCACAATTCCTATATGACCTTTCTGTCACCACTGAAAATTGACATGTACATTGTATGCTGAGGCTTTTTTTTTCGTGCAAATGGAAGACGAGATGACTCTTTCTATATGGAAACAGTATACGAATAATTTATGAGTTGTGAGTGCATAGGGCACGAATATCGCACGAGGCGCGAGATAAGCCACTGGTCTATTCAACAAGGCGCGTAGCGCCGCGTTGAATAGACCAGTGGCGAATCTCGCGCCGAGTGCGGTATTACGTGCCCCAATGCACGAACAAAATCATAAATTATTCGTTTTATACAACACCTTGTCCACAATCACAGTACTAAATTAGTGACCGCCAACTCAGGAAGGCCCAAAAATAAATGTAACAATTAGGCAGAGAATTGTAAACCACCCTGTGTACTGCTTTCAAACAGTCGTCATGATTCGACCACACAGTCACAGGAATCACAAACTCCGCAGGGTCTGATACCCATTCTACGCTAACGTTAGATCGAGTTAGGCCTGAAACTGTTAGGCCGATCTGAGATGTCGATAGATCTAGTAGTAGGTCTAGACTTTGTCTATTTCCGAAAATGATTTTGTATAAAAACACAAAAAAATAATCAAATTACGGTTTCTCTACTTGAAATGAAGTCTTGATTTTGGGATCACTGTGGTCCACGTACGTAGCAGATCAGAGTCAAAAGTAAAAACACAGCAGTATGTATAAAGGCCGCAATACATGCAACTAGCTAGGTAAAGTAGCTGCGCGTACACGTTAACGGTGGTCTGTGAGACTTACCGGCAGCGCAGCGCAGCCGGCCAGCACGTACAATGTACAAGTTTAATTGCTTGCGCTTTGCAACGGGTGTGAGCCACATATACACAGAACTCTGTGAGCGGCCATGCAATAGTAGCCCCCTGCGAAGCCGTGCTATAGTACCTTCGAGCCGTGCTATAGGCCCATGCCAGGGGCCTATTGTATGGCTGTCACTCTCAATGAGTTTGATAGGTATTTTCTATTGAATGTCATGTGACATGTTCTTGGCCAATCACAATTCGACATCATTCTGAGGTGTTGTATAAAAAGAAATATTTCTGTCTGTTGTCACAAATGTACACACTAGTAGTTATGTACACGTAAATGTATGATGTACTGTATGCCTGGCTGTTTAATGTGTATGTACACAGGTGGACCAGATTAATGGAGAACATTCTATGTGGTATAGATATAGTACATACAGGCTGACCAGATCAGTGGAGAATTTTCTAGGTGGTATACAATGTAACTACACAGTACATGCATGTAAGAGGAAATACATTATAACTCACTCAATCTAGAATGATTTCACCCTTTCCAGAATTTTCTGGGAAGTGCTTACATATTTGGCTGAGTGAGGCACTGTCCCTGTAGCCCAATGTGATTGGTAGTTATTCTTGGTAATGATGTTTTGTACATAGTTAGGCAGCGAGTCATCCAGGTTTCCTGGAACTTGGACTGGCTAGTAGGTTGGAGAGAGTTATAGAATGTGCTAGAAGGGGGTGAATGGATAGTATATAAGCCAGAGAAATTCTGCAGTAGGCAGAGTACCCAACACCTCTGCTCTGAGAGTTACGTCACTTCTGGCTCTGAAGCGACTTGTTATAGTCAGTCCTGTGTTACCTGCTGACCTGTTATGTTTGTGGAGATAAGGCCTGGGAGACATTTTGCCTGCAGATAATTAATTTGCCTTTATTGGGGATAGACACCATTTTTATGTCAATGGACATTGCTACGGAAAAGCTGTGACGGGCTGGATTCCTAGCTGGACAATATTAAGTGAATCATCATTCAACGCATCAACTGGACGTGGTCGTCACAACATTTGGACTCTGCACGTTTCGCCGTGGACGTATATCGTGGATTTTACCCCGGATCTATACCGTGGACTATCGTAACCTGCGCCTCTGGAGTTACGTCGGAGGAATCATTCATCGGTGCGTCAAGGATCATTCGTCTGTGCATCGAACATCGTATTTGGACACTTTCAAAGGATTATTTAATACGTGTAAGTGATTCCACTACCGATTTATAACCGCTTCTATTGATCATTGTTGTACTGATGTGACGCCGATTACCAGTCTGTACCCACAATATCACTGTTAATAAACCGCCTGAACATCAGTTGATTGTTTCTTTTGTGCGATCATTCTCAGAGTGATTTTGGTCGTAACAAAATTGGGGGCTTGTGTCCGAGAAGTGAATTTAAGCCAAAACTTAGAATTTGGAACGTTCCGGAATCCAGAATATTGGTACAGACAAAATACCGGTTGAGTTGATTGTTCAATTGTATATTGTGTGTAATACATTGTGACAATGTCAATCAGTACAATGGATGTTCAGGCATTTGTTCAGAGGACAGATTTGTCCCTCAAAGATTTTCAAAGGTTACGCAAATGTGATTTGACTGCTATTGCACAGCATTTAAATGTAAATGTTCCACAAGGTGCAAGAAAGGCAGAGATTCTTGACTTAGTAGCTGGTCACATGGAGCTCAAAGAAGAAATTGATACTCCAGATCGAGCTCAAATTTCAGATCAAACACGGCTTGAGCTTGCTAAATTGGAAATGAAGGAGAGAGAAAGAGCAAGGGAAGTAGAACTGGAAAAAGAGAAGATGAGATTAGAAAGAGAGAGGGAGAAAGAACAAATGGAAATGAGGAAATTCGAAATGGAGCAGCAAATGAAGTTGCGTGAGATAGAATTGACTCATGCACAGACTGTTGGAAATCGTGAAAGGGCTCCCTCTGAATTTGATTTGGCCAAGAACATTCGATTGGTGCCAAAGTTTGAAGAAAATAGAGTTGATGCATATTTTGTGTCATTTGAGAAGGTAGCTAACAGTTTGAACTGGCCACAGGAATTTTGGCCCTTGCTCCTTCAAAGTGTGTTTGTCGGCAAAGCAGCTGATGTGTACTCATCTCTCTCTGAAGAGCAATCACGTGACTATGCTACAGTCAAGAAAGCAGTGTTGAATGCTTATGAGTTGGTGCCAGAGGCGTACAGACACAAGTTCAGAAATTCGTACCGCAGACCAGGCCAGACACATGTTGAGTTTGCTCGTGAAAAAGAAATGATGTTTGATAGGTGGTACAGATCCCTGAAAGTGGATCAGGACTTTGATAACCTACGTGAGGTTGTTCTCTTGGAAGAATTCAAAAAGAGTGTTGCTTTCAGTGTGAGGTCACATTTGGATGATCACAAAGTGACACGTTTCCATAAAGCAGCCTTGATGGCTGATGAGTATGAGCTGACCCACAGAAATGACAACAGACCACCTTTCAGGAATTTCTCTGGAAATAAGAGAGACAAAATTCAGTCGAGCAATCCAAAGAATGCTGGTCCTGAAAAAGGCACGAGTTCTGAAACTTCATCGGCACCAAAGCCTCAATCTGACAAAGGGTCCAGTACAAGTGCAAATGTCATCAAATGTTTTCACTGTAACAAGACAGGGCATGTAAAGTCACAGTGTTGGAAGTTGCAAAACAAAACAAAGAAGGACATGGGATTTGTCATGTCAAAAAGTGTCCTATCCGAAAACAGTGTCCCGTTCAGTGAAACACAGGCCATTGAAAGTCAATCTCCCAAATTCAAAGATAGGCTGAAGCAGGTGGATGAGAGCTATCGTAGCTTTTTGTTTGATGGTGAGGTGACCCCATGTACCTCTGGTGAGGCAGGTAAGCCAGTGGTCATCCTGCGGGATACGGGGGCCTCTCAGTCGTTGATGGTGGATGGTGGTATGACTTTTCCACCAGATAGTGCAGTGAATGCAAAAGTCTTGATTCAGACTGTTGATGGCAGTTATATGTCAGTGCCACTGTATAGAGTGGATTTGAAGTGTGACCTAGTTTCTGGTCCTGTGACTGTTGGAGTTGTTCCTGAGTTGCCCATGGCAGGGATTGATTTCCTGTTGGGGAATGACTTGGCTGGGGACAAGGTGGTTGCGTCTCCAGTTGTTTCGGAGAAACCAGTGGTGGTTGCTGAAACTGAGCAGTTGCAGGAGGAATTTCCTGGGATTTTCCCAGATTGTGTTGTGACTAGGTCTCAGGCTCGTAGAGCTGTTCAAGATGATGCGGATTCTGTTGATGTGGAGGAGAATTCCGGTGTTTGGTTGGCAGAAACCTTTTTCAAGGATTTGAATGATGGGGTTGCTGTATTAGGCTCCAAGGCTAACAGTCATGGGCTGTTTAGCAAGTCTTCCTTGGTTGAAGCACAGCAGGCAGACTCTGAGTTGAAAGGCTTGTCTCAGACGGCGTGTTCTGAGGCTGAGGCTGAAAAGGTCCCTGAGTGCTATTATGTCAAAGATGGCATTTTGATGAGGAAGTGGAGACCTCCCCATAGGCCAGCTGATGAGGATTGGACGGTGGTCCGTCAAGTTGTTGTCCCTCCTAGTTACCGCGGTGAGATCTTGAGGATTGCTCACGAGTTACCAGTTGGCGGCCATTTAGGCGTCAGAAAGACAAAGGATCGGATCATGAGGCATTTCTATTGGCCGGGGTTGAATGTGGATGTGGCTGAGTTTTGCAAGACTTGTCACACATGTCAGATGGCTGGTAAACCACAGCACTCAGTGAAGCCGGCGCCATTGATTCCGATACCTGCGTTTGAAGAACCATTCAGTCGGGTTCTAGTTGACTGTGTTGGACCTTTGCCTAGGACAAGGTCAGGTCACAAGTACCTCTTGACAATCATGGACATGTCTACACGGTTTCCAGAGGCTATCCCATTGCGAAATATCACTGCTAAGACTGTGGTAGATGCTCTAGTGCAGTTTTTCACTAGGTATGGGTTGCCCAAGGAAGTGCAGTCTGACCAAGGGTCAAATTTCATGTCAGGCATATTTCAAGAGGTGATGTATCGTTTGGGTGTGAAGCAGCTGAAGTCGTCAGCTTATCATCCCCAATCCCAAGGTGCGTTGGAGCGCTACCACCAGACCCTAAAGACAATGATTAGGGCATTTTGTGAGGAGTATCCCGAGGATTGGGATAAGGGCATCCCTTTCCTGCTGTTTGCAACGAGGGACTCCCCAAACGAGTCGACGGGTTTCAGCCCATTTGAGTTGGTGTACGGTCATGAAGTCAGGGGCCCACTGAAGCTCATCAAAGAGAGATTCATGACGGAGGATGATGAGGTCCACCTACTTGACTACGTGTCAAAGTTTCGTGAAAGGCTTTCAAAGGCTTGTGAGGTAGCTAGGGAACACTTGAAAGTGTCACAAGACTCTATGAAGAGAAAGGCAGACAAAAATGCCAAAGCCCGAATTTTCAACCCAGGTGACAAAGTTCTTGTACTGCTGCCCATACAAGGTGAACCACTGAAAGCCAAGTTCAGTGGCCCGTACTATGTCAAAAAGAAACTCAATGATGTGAACTATGTGATCAGTACGCCAGACAGACGCAAAGATCAGAGGGTGTGTCACGTAAACATGCTGAAAGAGTACTATGAGAGAAAGGCTAGTAAGCCGGTAGGTGTAACCCAGGTGGTAGAAGAAGAAGTAGATGAAGAGGGAGAAGCTCAAGATGAGAATGGAAGTGAGCCCTCTAGTGCCAGGTTGTCTAACTCAGAGATGTTAGGGAAAGTAGATGAGGCACTGAACTACCTACCTGATAATCAGAGGAAAGATGTGACTAGTCTGTTACATGAGTACAAAGAATTGTGTAAAGACAAACCAGGCTGCACCCCTCTGGCTGTACATGATGTCGATGTAGGAGATGTTGACCCTATCAAGCAGAACCCTTACAGGTTAAACCCGAGCAAATTGCAAAAAGTAAGGGAAGAGGTTCAATACATGCTAGACAATGACATAATAGAACCGAGTAAAAGCAGTTGGAGCTCCCCAATCGTCATGGTGCCCAAACCGGATGGGTCTCAAAGATTCTGTATAGATTACAGAAAGGTGAATGCCGTGACGAAAACAGACTCTTTCCCCATTCCCAGACTAGAAGACTGCATTGACAGGGTCGGCAATTCTGCATATGTCAGTAAAATAGACCTTCTAAAGGGATACTGGCAAGTGCCCTTGACCGACAAAGCCAGAGAGATTTCTGCCTTTGCTACACCAGATGGCTTGTTCCAATGCAAAGTAATGCCATTCGGCATGAAAAATGCTCCGGCCACCTTCCAACGGCTGACAAACCAAATCATTGCCGGACTTGACAACTGTGTAGTATACATTGATGACATCCTAGTGTATAGTGACACGTGGGAGGAGCACATTACACACTTGCGGCAACTTTTTGATCGACTCAAGGAGGCCGGATTGGTGATTAATCTGGCAAAGAGTGAATTTGCAAAGGCCAAAGTGGTGTATCTCGGGCATGTAGTCGGTCAGGGACAAGTATTGCCAAGAGAAGCCAAGGTAGAGGCTATACTAGGCTTTCCCATCCCCCAATCCAAGAAGGAGTTGCTCAGATTTCTGGGCATGGCTGGTTTCTACAGGAAATTTGTACCGAATTTCAGCACTGTAGTCACCCCCCTAACAAACCTGCTGAAGGGCAAGGCAAAGTACACCTGGACTGATGAGTGTCAAAGAGCCTTTGAGAAACTAAAGGCAGTCCTTGCTAATGAGCCTGTTTTGGCAGCTCCTGACTTCGCAAAGCCATTCAAGGTGGCAATAGATGCTAGCGATGTAGGAGTGGGAGCGGTTTTGCTCCAAGAAGATGAAGAAGGCACTGAACGACCAGTTAGCTACTTCTCCAAAAAATTGAACACATACCAGAAGAAGTACTCCACAATTGAGAAGGAGGCTCTCAGTCTCATCCTTGCCCTCCAGCAATACGAAGTGTACTTGACAAATAGCAAAGGGGAGATCACGGTCTATACTGACCACAACCCCTTGGTCTTTTTAGACCGGTTCAAAATGAAGAACAACAGGTTGTTCAGATGGAGCATGATGACGCAGCCATATGCACTCAAAATCAAACATGTGGCAGGCAAAAACAATGTAATTGCCGACGCTCTGTCAAGAGTGTAACATGAAGAGAGTATCAAAGGTGAAAACTTTTCACCGCATATTATTTCCAGTGTATGTGTTTAGCATATTCATTAATGTGTGCAAAACAGTTTGATATGATTATATAAGCTCCGAGAATCCAAGCAATATCATTGCAAATAGTATCCATGAAAAGAGAACATGGAATTAATACAGCTATCCAAAAGGCATGTGATAATATGTGATTATTGTTGCTTGACTTGGACTTTACCTCACATTCGTTGCAAATAACAATGAGAAATTGTGAAGGTAAAAGAAACCCTTGCTACAGCAAGGCTTTCTTTTTCCCATGGGGGATGGTGTCACAAATGTACACACTAGTAGTTATGTACACGTAAATGTATGATGTACTGTATGCCTGGCTGTTTAATGTGTATGTACACAGGTGGACCAGATTAATGGAGAACATTCTATGTGGTATAGATATAGTACATACAGGCTGACCAGATCAGTGGAGAATTTTCTAGGTGGTATACAATGTAACTACACAGTACATGCATGTAAGAGGAAATACATTATAACTCACTCAATCTAGAATGATTTCACCCTTTCCAGAATTTTCTGGGAAGTGCTTACATATTTGGCTGAGTGAGGCACTGTCCCTGTAGCCCAATGTGATTGGTAGTTATTCTTGGTAATGATGTTTTGTACATAGTTAGGCAGCGAGTCATCCAGGTTTCCTGGAACTTGGACTGGCTAGTAGGTTGGAGAGAGTTATAGAATGTGCTAGAAGGGGGTGAATGGATAGTATATAAGCCAGAGAAATTCTGCAGTAGGCAGAGTACCCAACACCTCTGCTCTGAGAGTTACGTCACTTCTGGCTCTGAAGCGACTTGTTATAGTCAGTCCTGTGTTACCTGCTGACCTGTTATGTTTGTGGAGATAAGGCCTGGGAGACATTTTGCCTGCAGATAATTAATTTGCCTTTATTGGGGATAGACACCATTTTTATGTCAATGGACATTGCTACGGAAAAGCTGTGACGGGCTGGATTCCTAGCTGGACAATATTAAGTGAATCATCATTCAACGCATCAACTGGACGTGGTCGTCACAACATTTGGACTCTGCACGTTTCGCCGTGGACGTATATCGTGGATTTTACCCCGGATCTATACCGTGGACTATCGTAACCTGCGCCTCTGGAGTTACGTCGGAGGAATCATTCATCGGTGCGTCAAGGATCATTCGTCTGTGCATCGAACATCGTATTTGGACACTTTCAAAGGATTATTTAATACGTGTAAGTGATTCCACTACCGATTTATAACCGCTTCTATTGATCATTGTTGTACTGATGTGACGCCGATTACCAGTCTGTACCCACAATATCACTGTTAATAAACCGCCTGAACATCAGTTGATTGTTTCTTTTGTGCGATCATTCTCAGAGTGATTTTGGTCGTAACACTGTGTTTCTTTCTTTCATTCTAATCATTCCTTGTTATCTGAGTTACGAGAAATAGATGTAATCTATATGAGTTTGTCAATCATGTTTTCATCTGTCTGATTGTTGTTTTTGACAAGTCGTCTTGTATTCGTGAACAGAAGCATAGAAAATGTATTGCTTTATTTGACGCTTCGTGTCTGATATTATATCTTGTATCAAACATGGTGCATTCAAAAAATTAGAGTTACGAGGTCTGTTTAGCATGTTTAGTAACTTAAAATGTAGTGATAGTTTTTTTTCCTCTGAGGACCAAGTGGCCAGTTACTTTAATGGTCACGTGGTTTCTGTAAATGCTTTTGTTTTTGTGGTTTTTTTTTTTCATCCAGTTTGATTGCATCAGTCGTCGGTGTGTTGACCACACCTTAGGCAAGTCTTGTAGTCGTCACTTAGGTACGACCCTCTTAGAAGTAACACGTAATCATGTTCAGCATAGTCATGGGCTCATGACTGACACGATAGTCGATCTGATCGTTCCGCTCGTTTCTCTTCGTTCTTATACACTAGCTGTCGCCATATCATAAGAATTCAGAACGGGATGTGCGACTGTTGCGACACGAATTGTCGCCCCTACACGGATTGTCGCCTCCTGCTCGGGGCGACAATCCGTGACGGGCGTTGGCGGCACGGATTGTCGCCCCCTACACGGATTGCCGCCAGGCGACAATCCGTGTAGGGGGGCTGACGGCACGGATTGTCGCCCGCCCTCGAAGCACATTTTGCTGGGTAATATCGTTCTGGACATAATCATTGAAATACTAACACATAACTTACATGGCTACATCCATGCAAACATGCCATGTAAAAAGTCATGGTGAGGTTTCAAGGAAGTGTGTATGTGCGCGTGCACATGATAATTTAGTGTCCGTTTGTGCGTGTGCGTGTGTGTGTGTATGTGTGTGTGTGTGTGTGTGTGTGTGTGTGTGTGATGGAAGAATGTGTTTATTATGTCAGTTTTTTGCGTATGTGTTTTTTAGCTGCGCGTGGGGAGGTATACCTAGTAAGCTGTTGCTGGCATAAACATTGATATTGATTTTATCAGCAGCTTTGAATTTGATGAGTTTGTTTGACAGATTTGTATATGAATTCGGAGTGGAGCTTGCGTGCGGGCGGATGCTGCTTTTCTGCATACGGTCCATTATGTCTTATTTATCAACATTGGGAAATCTTTTCATCAGGAAGGATGTGGTATCGGTTCGGGTGTGCGTCGGTATGCGGGAAGGGGGTTACATTTCGTTATTGCAAAAGTTTGTTATTCTGAAGGCTCATTCGTCCGAAGGCTCATTTTTCCGAAGGGTCATTATTCCGAAGGTTCGTTATTCCGAATTTCGGTTTTGGATCAACGAACCACTAGGTATAGGGAATTGTGTGTTTCGGATAAATGAAGCCTCGGAAAAAACGAAACTTCGGAACAACGAACCTTCGTGTGTGTGTGTGTGTGTGTGTGTGTGTGTGTATTTGGGTCGGTGAATGTGGGTGTGGGATGATTTAGGTTTTGTTAAATCAGGGGTTGGTGGGTTGGGGATTGGATTTGGGGATTGGATTTTTGTTTCGAATTGCAATTTGTAACTTTTTTTGGTTCATGTTGCACCCAGAATGGGTCGATTTATGAATGATTTGAATGAAATCAATAAATATCGAGGAAAAAAGGTGTTGAGTTGGTTTGTTTGCATTATGAGGTTTGTTTGAGTGTTTGTTGGTGTTTGTTTGTATTACGTATGTATAGCGGTGTGCAATGGCAGTTCGTTTGTGGTAAAATCAAGTAACGATTGACACATTTTTTACGGCGTGTGGAAATTATTCGCTCATGCATAAAGCATGCCAAACCTATTCTGGGACAAAGAATAGTGGTATGGACGTTCTAGTTTATAAGACTGATGGAGGAAAATGACTGCAGGGAAAAATGAACAAAGACAAATAACATTTGGGGAGGGTACTTCCCTCGTATGTATTTTCTCTCGGTCTCTCTCTCGCCTAGCCCGCCTCACCGCTGATATTTGGTTGACACACCCATACTATTTTTAGATCAACGCTGGTGTGAATTCTTTAAACACGTGCTCATACACTCTGAAGGCGTTTGTATTGCCACAGTAGCGCCACTATATTCCACATACACACGTAAGCATACAGGCACACGTATACACACAGACAAACAAACCACTACCACTATGAAACCACCACACATGCACAATTTCTACATAATTTGTATTATTATACTCCAAACACACACACAAACACACACACACACACACACAACAAATCATACACATCACATATCATGCAGCTCACAACACACACACACACACACACACACACACACACATACGCATAACTTACCAGTCATACCCATTCCACCAAAGCTTAACACCGGAGGAACCACCCCGAGACCGGGGCGACAATCCGTGACGGGGCGACAATCCGTGTCGCAACAAATTTTTTGCCAACACGGATTGTCGCCTTCGAGGTCAAAAACTGGGAACTGCACAAGCGTCACGGATTGTCGCCAGGCGACAATCCGTGACGGGGGCGACAATCCGTGCCGCCAGCGCCCGTCACGGATTGTCGCCCCGAGCAGGAGGCGACAATCCGTGTAGGGGCGACAATCCGTGTCGCAACATGCGACCCTCGAAGCCAAAACATCGCATTGTCTTTTCCAACAGATGCTGGCTCATCATAGATCTACACTGAACTACAGATACTCAACATAATTTATCCTCTAACTTTGATTTACATTTTCAGGCAATCAATCCCCCCCCCCCTCCCGAAATTATATAGCAAGGCAAAATTTAAAGGATGAGGATAAGATGATCGAAAAGTAAAGAGAAAACGGTTCATATATATGCTAGACATGCATGCTGTAGGTGTACAGGTATTTTCTTCTCCCAACCGTGCAAACTGAATTTTATCACCGGATCTTCAGATACATGAATTTAACTCGGGGATATATTATGGCCAAATGAAGATTACTGCCTTCCACGTGTTTTAAATGGGAAAAGTGCACGATGTTTCTCAATATGTATTATGCATGTACTGTGGGGCTTGATGCGCGTTGCCAATATACGTGCACAGAGATGGTAATCATGAAAATTACATTTTCTTGTTTATTTCCTCATTTCATAATAAAATATGAGAGACTGGAACTTGATGACTACTTCATTGTCATTCTTAATGAACTGCTGACTAATCTGTCTATCGTTTTCATTATGTTGGAATAAATGTTTAAGTCTCTACGGAGTTTTATATTTGTGAACCAGTGTTTGATTTGCGTGCGCATTTGTCGTATCACTATTATATGCGTTTACACAAAAAAAAAATACCGGCGTCATAGCGGGGTCATCCCACTAGACCGACACCCACGAGTCATACAGCCCACGAGTTCGACATTGAAAACAGGTCCATGAGTCATACAGCTCACGAGTCATACAGCCCACGAGTTCGACACTAGGCAAATAAAGCCCATGAGTTCCACACCAGGCAAAAACAGCCCACGAGTACGACAGATACAACACGGCGCGTAATGCGTCGATCTCGTGGACCTTGTTGGTTTAGTATCGGACTCATGGGCTGTATGACTTGTGAGCTGTATGACTCGTGGACTGTATGACTTGTGAGCTGTATGACTCGTGGACTGTATGACTTGTGAGCTGTATGACTCATGGACTGTATGACTTGTGAGCTGTATGACTCATGGGCTGTATGACTTGTGAGCTGTATGACTCATGGGCTATATGACTTGTGAGCTGTATGACTCGTGGACTGTATGACTTGTGAGCTGTATGACTTGTGGGCTGTATGACTCGTGGGTGTCGGTCTCGTGACGTGCACCTGTCATAACCCCTCCCCCTTGTAAAAGGTGTTTCTCCCCGCCACCCAGCTCTCTAGCTCTCTCTGTGTTTCTCTCTCTCTCTCTCTCTCTCTCTCCAGTCTTGTTGCTTATTTCGTATTTTCCTCTCTTTCTTTCTTATGTGTAATTGATGTATTGCTATAATATCAACACACGATATTTACGCGACGACCAGCCATTTAGGTGAGGTATTTACATCATTTGCCGATTTTTCAAACATTTGCCGATTATCATGTCCTGAAGTGTCGGGTAAACACTATAACTGCCAGCCGTGTTGTCTGATTCAATATGGTCCATGTTCCATCTTATGTTTGGAATATCAATGTAAAGATTTACCGGTCGTTATAGCTGTTAATGATAAACCACGTGGGACTGCTATCATCCTAATTGGTCACGCATGCTGCGCCTCGAATGGCTTACTGACTTATATTCAGATTATAATACATGTATAAACCCTCATGGCAACAGATGATTTGTGACTACCAAAAGCTTTGTTACATCAAGACTTCCACGAGATGGCGCCAAAATTAGTAATGGTTGTGAGCTGGATTTCGAATACAGAATAGCAACGTATTTCATCGTACGAAAAAGCACAGTATTTATTTTAGCCCGTTAGTAACCCAGACGGATCCGAAGGGGAAATAAAGCATGCTAATGAGATCATTTTAACACATACTTTTCAAGTAAATCATCTAATATTAACGGATGTAAACCCACCTAAAAATACTTTTGCGTGCATAATGTCACAGGACGCTCTTGTTCCAAAACCCATATGCGTTGTCATGCAGGATCCCATATATAGGCTTCGCGTAATCATGGTAACGTTGTTTGTAGCTTTAAATTGCTCTCTCTTCACCACTCTCATCAATGAGACCGTGTATGTATAGCGTATTAAGATAAAATGTTTCAGAGATGTTCGTCCTGCCTCTTCGGGTTTCACAGAAGGCACTTCCATATTCTAGCTTATTCTTCCATTCAAAATTGTGCCATAAGGCGAAATAGAATAATTAATGGTCAGTCCTAGCCTACACTGTATATTGTCTAGACAAGTCTCGATAATTGATTACTTTCGAAATTAAGGGGGCAGTTTTACAATTGTATAAAGGAATTTCTTTGTGAACGAATATGCCTATAACAGAAACGGAAATTATTTGTAATGTATTGTAATTCAAGCCTGTAACTATGCTCCGCCCTTTAAATTGAAAATCAGAATCTCCGAATAATAATGGACGATGACGATGTTACCATATCAGCGAATGACGTCATACACCGACGTTAAGCAAATAAGGAAGAGCAGGATTACAATACATGCATCTCTCCTGACTGCTAGTTATCTTTAAAAAGTTCAAACTTTGATCAGTTCGGGCGATAGACGGAAGGTACGGCCCAGACGTTGGGTCAATAGTGTAGCTCATTACTGTAAAGCTGACATCTTGCCTCATAAGTGAAACATTACAGAAGCAGTGTCACACAACTCAGATAGCGTTGATCTATACAAATCATGGTTTCTAGTGAAGGCAAGCAAGACCTAAGCGGTGCTGAAGCCGTTTCCGGAGCGCCCAATTCGCAACATCCAACCTCGTATTCTAACCCCGGCCATAGCCAACAATGGGCCACCCCTGCCTCAAGCTCGTACTCGCAGCAGGTACAGGCATACCAAGTTCCAACCCCGACGTTTCCCCAGGTTATTGTGCCACCGCAGCAGCAAACTAATGCGCCTACTTACGACAACGACCAGGTCTCCGTGGTCCCTCACGGCCCCTCGCCACCTAATGAGCGCTCCTTCGTGTTGACCGCCATCCTCCTGTATTCCCCTCTGGGAATCTTTGGTTGTCATCACTTCTACCTGAATAACCTGTTCCTCGGCTTCGTCTACTCCAGTACGATGGGGATCTTCGGCATCGGTTGGGTTGTCGATTGGTTCCGAATATGGTTCCTAGTCAGAGACTGTAACGAAGTCATACGGGAGGCGAGGGAGAGGGGCCACTGGCTCGTCAGCCACAAGTATCCCGGGATACTCCGAAAGATGTCTGTTATCGATGCCTACCTCTTATGGTTGCCTCCTTTTGGCCTGTTTGGTAAGTTGACAGTAACAGCAGGGAAAAGTTAGGTATAAACCCATTACTGTTGAGAAGTTGTTGAGAGTCACTTCATTGTTTCTTCACAGAAAACCTACATAAATTGGCAGTGGGAACCTTAATCCCCATTGGAAAGGATAAAGAAAGGATGGGGAGGGAAATTAGATAGAAAACAATTCAGTCACTTGGGAAAACTTCCCCGTAAATTCAGTCATGGTGATGATTTATCATTTAGAAATTCAGCAGTTTTATTTTGTTCCTTACTTATCCAACTGATAATTAGGAAATTTGCTGTTGTCGTCTTCTTTTTGTAACAAACGAGATTGGCAGTGATTTGAAGATTGAATTTACTTCTCCATTCTTTCAGCAGACGTATTTACTGTAATTTTTGTTCGATATCTTATCAAAAAATGTGTTACGTGCAAAAAAAGGAAGAAAATGTCTTTTCAGTCAGCTTTAACATTTTTTTTTTCTTTGTGCAGCTCTCTTCTGAAATATACACAAAATGAAACCCTTGACACTCTCATAGGCTTGACAAAAGAAACGATAATGTTGCAGTTATTAAAAGATAATGTACGATTGTTCTCTTTTTCTCGAACAATGAAACTGCCCTTGGATAAACGAAACCCAGCTGCTGAATACGATGTAAGTTTAATTCATTGAGTGATTCTTTTTTTTTTCTTTCTTCCAACAATATTTTGCGTTCAGGCATCCATCACATGTACCTCGGCCGGGTCCGCTATGGCTTGTTTTACACCGCAACGCTAGGTCTGAATATATTTAGCTGGTTCATGGATCTGTTCCGCATTCCCTTCTTGGTTTGGAAGGCGAACAAGGAGGTAAAACTCCTCAAACAGGGCGGGTCCCTCGATCCTCCTCGGTACTCCCTCCTCGATGCCTACCTCCTTCACATGCCGCTTGGACTTTTTGGTCTCCACCACTTTTACCTCCGGAACTACAGCAGGGGCATTCTGTATCTCTTCACCCTGGGCGTCTTCGGGCTGGGCTGGCTGGCCGACCTCTTCCAGATGCCCCTGCTCGTAAATGAAGCCAACAAGAACCTGGACTTACAGGAGCGGGTTGGGTACGTCATCAACGCGCAGGGGGTTATGCCCGCAACGACAAGCACTGTTATCGTGGTAACAAACAATACCCCTAATGACCAGCCGAATAGGTACAACGTCGAACCACCGCCACCGTATGCTCCCCAAGCCCCAGAGATACAGACCGTGCCACCGCCTCCTCCAGCTCCAGCGCAACCATATGCAACTACGAATTATCCGCCTCCAGCGGTAGCCTAGGCAGATATTAACTAAAAACTCAAAACTGTGATGTCTGAAGACCAGAAACATTAATGTAATGATTGGCGCTGACATTAAATAGCATGGCTGGAGCAGTCTGCTTACAATGTCATGATCACCCATCAATCGGCCTGTAAAACCATGATACTGTGATACAAGATGAGCGGATTTGTAAGGGTTGATTCATGCCCTCATCGTCAGGACATTACACCGCGTTGTTTTTAATCTCTGCAGTAATCAGTTTTGGTTTCAGGCAGACCTCTTCTGGCAAAGATTCTTCCACATTCTCTGATGTTTACAGTTATGAAGAGGATTCGTTGGAACTGTGATTGCAAATCATCTTTGTGTAGTATAGGATATTCGTTTGTCTTACAATCCAAACTAGTATCTGCTGAAAGAACCCAAAATCAATGTGTCTACTATGTCCTTGATGGCATAATGTTAATATAGGAATTATTTATTATTCTAAAGCAATAATCTTGCTCTCAGTCATCAAAGATCAAGATTTATGCATCTGTTAGTGTTTAAGGTCAGTTCAATCCAAAATTACTTTATTTTACTTTGACTTCATTGAGCATTGTTCGTTTAAGTCAACTATAAATGATTCATATACTCATGATATGGACAATATAAAAATGCACGAGTTGACTTATGTGGAAATGTAAACGATGCACACACTGCCTACTCAATAAGCATTCTATTTTGTTTGTTTGTTTGTTTTTGAACATGTATTTGTCGAATGCGGCATGTACGTCAAAATAATATTATTCTACATTAATACAGATGGTTTTTGAATTAAGAACTAAGAAATGTTGACGCACACTCTCAATGCTGCCGCAAACTCGCCTTGCAATTTAGACTGAGTAATACAGTGTTTAGCACCTCAATCATCAAACCAGGGTACGTCATCTCTTTTTCTAATAACCTTCTTTTTCATACTCTCGTACGAGTTACTGCCTACACAACCTGGATAAAGAATACTGAATAAATAGATAAATAAATAAGAAACAAACTTGTCTACTACAACTGGGAAACGAAACGAAGAAATAATATTTGTCACGTCTTTGGTAGGATTACAGGATGCTTTATGTTGAAAGTGCAATTGTATTATTACCGCGAAAAAAATATTGAAATAAATCTTGTTATCTATATTTACTGGTCTTGATTCTTGGTCTACAGACTTTAGAGTTTCTTTTCATCATGTCAGTATTTTTATATGGAAATATCTAATGCATCACACACATTTGACTTATTCGCTACATATTCTGCATCACATCACATAGTTACTTCAAAGTATGCAAAATATTGCTTTCTGTATTGTTTTATCCGCTAGCACAAGGACTTCACTCAAACTACATCTGATCTATGCGATTCATATACGACTTGAAGAGGTAAAGTTGGGAAACTTGTGAAAGAGAAAAATCGAATGTTAATTTAAAAAAAAAAGGAAAGAAAATGCTAATGTTTATATTAATATGAAATGCGAAGGTTTATGTACAAAGTTATTGAACATTTATGGTAAATTTCGTCCTGAAGGAAATCGCGCATGTGTGGTTGAATGTTTTTGTATGTGTCTGTTCATGCAAGTGTAATTATGTGTTTTTTTTCATCTAATTTTGCAATAACAAGAAAAGTGGGAGACAAGAGAAATATGTCATCCATTTTACGTGGTGTTTGATGCAAGATAGGCAAACTATACCACTGATGAATTTCAATGAATTAATAGCTCAAATGTAAATCACAACTATGGTGCCTCAATAGATGAGAGAAGACTGACCAAATAAGAAAAACAAGGAAATCAAATACTATGAAGTTTGGAAATGTAGCCAATACAGAATGTAAACCCATCTAAGAAATGCTTTTGCGTATACATACGTCCAAGGACGCTCTTGTTCCAAAAACAGCATCTTGAGCTCGTTGTGAGACCAGGGAGGTGAAAGCAACCACCTCCCTGGTGAAACCTTACATACAAAGTATTAGAATATTATCTCGGAGAAGTTTATCATGCCTTTATGAGTCTCACAGAAGGCGCTTCCATAAGTATTCTATGTAAATCTTTTCTTCCATTTTCTGGTTTATTCTTTCTTGCAAAATTGTGCCATAAATGAACGAAATGAAATGATGGTCAGTCCTATAGCCTGCACTGTAGTTGTCTAGACAAGTCGCGATAATTGATTACTTTCGAAATCTAGGGGGCAGCTTTCCTATTGTATAAAAGAATTCTTTGTGAACGAATATGCCTACAACGAAAACGGAAATCATTTGTAATGTAGTCCCGTAGTTAAGTGAGGGTAAATGTATTCACAGTGTTTTACTTGGGATTGAGGTAGAAATAAGCATTTCTTTTATATACCAGCTGCAACATAGGAGGCGATTTTAAGTGACCACTGTGCTGAAGTAATTTCTTGTGATCAATCAACTTTGATGCATGATTATCGTATTCTGGAATGATATTATTTAAGTTAGCAAAGATGGAACAATTCGAGCTCGACTCAGGATGTAGATGACAACGCAGATTATGCAAAGAATCAATTTATCAGTCTCAAAATGTTTGAATATCGTAGACTCTTTTATGGTCGATGAAAGGAATTACATGTGATGTCATGCAAAAAGCAATTATTTCTCTGTGAGCAGATCGAGTGCCAAGAAAGAATCGTCGGCCGAGAACCAGAAAAACGTTATCGCATTTTTTTTTTTTTGGGGGGGGGGGGAGGGTTATTAAGTTATTGGTATCGTGTTGTGGAGATTGATGTCATCTACGCTATGATGTCAATTTTTCGATTTAACTACACCTGTATTTTCATTTTCGGTAAAATGTTCAAAATTAAAAATCACAATGGCACTATTTTACCGATATTTGGAACAATGCTTATAAATCTATTCACTTTTGACTAAAAGTGAACATTTAATTAAAATTGGTTGTTTCGTTTAAATCTATGCTCAAATCTTAGAATACGAGAGCGTCGTTCTGGTTACAAGCTGACAGAATATTCTTCGGCACAGGGTGAGAAGAAAATTAGAATGTGACCTGCTAATTCCTATCACACCAGGCGTTAGCGTAAAGACAAAGAGGCTTTTCATGCGGATGTCTTTGACTCAACTTACCAGGAACGATCTCTCCAGTTGAAGACCGTGCAAATATGCAAATAACAATTCTCTCCATCATCTTTTCTTTCTGTCTCTCCTTCTCTTAGGACAGATGTTTACCCATCACTCTTGGATAGATAGAGAACTCAGGACGTAACGCAAACATATAAAGCATAACAACCGGTTTAGTGATTCGCTGTTTCCGCTTACTATAGTGTATAACCTTACACCAAAGACAGGCGTCGTTACATTTACTCAAATAGCAAACACTATACTGTCTAAAGGTACCGTGATCCCCCAAATTCATTTCGACAGGCAACAGGCATGGCTGCACTCTTGATAATTTAAGCATGTAACTATAAATGCTCCGCCCTTAACAATGAAACTGTGGCTCCGCATTATGATGACGATGTTACCATCTATCAGCGAATGACGTCATACACCGAAGTTAAGCAAATAAGGAAGAGCGGGATTACAATAAAGCATCTCTCCTGACTGCTAGTTATTCTGAAACAGTTCAAAGTTTGATCAATTCGGGCGATAGACGGAATCCGAAGGTACGGCCCAGACGTTTGGTCTATAGTGTAGCTCATTACTGTAATGCTGACATCTTGCCTCATAAGTGAAATATACAAGTAGCAGTGTCACGCAACAAAATATCGTTGATTTTTACCAATCATGGTTTCTAGTGAAGACAAGCATGACCTATGCGACGCTGAAGCCGTTCCTGGAGCGACAAATTCGCAACTTCCAACCTCGTATTCTAACCCCGGCCATAGCCAACAATGGGCCACCCCTGCCTCAAGCTCGTACTCACAGCAGGTACAGGCACACCAAGTTCCAACCTCGACGTTTCCCCAGGTTATTGTGCCACCGCAGCAGCAAACTAATGCGCCTACTTACGACAACGACCAGGTCTCCGTGGTCCCTCACGGCCCCTCGCCACCTAATGAGCGCTCCTTCGTGTTGACCGCCATCCTCCTGTATTCCCCTTTGGGAATCTTTGGTTGTCATCACTTCTACCTGAATAACCTGTTCCTCGGCTTCGTCTACTCCAGTACGATGGGGATCTTCGGCATCGGTTGGGTTGTCGATTGGTTCCGAATATGGTTCCTAGTCAGAGACTGTAACGAAGTCATACGGGAGGTGAGGGAGAAGGGCCACTGGCTTGTCAGCCACAAGTATCCCGGGATACTCCGAAAGATGTCTGTTATCGATGCCTACCTCTTGTGGTTGCCTCCTTGTGGCTTGTTTGGTAAGTTGACAGTACAGTAGCACCAGGGGTGGGAGTTAGGTATAGACCCATTACTCTGTTATGAAGTTGTTGAGATTCACTTCATTGTTTCTTTAGAGAAAACCTACATAAATTGGCAGTGGGAACCTTAAAGGATAAAAAAAGGATGGGGAGGGGAAGTAGCTATAGAAAAATATATTCATTTGAAAAAAAAAAAAAACCTCTCCGTTAATGTCATGGTGATGATCTATCATTTAGAAATTCAGTAGTTTTATTTTGTTACTTACACCTGTGCTTAATTATCCAACTGATAATTCAGAAATTTGTTATTGCTGTTTATTATAACCAACGAGATTGACAGTGATTTAAAGATTGAATTGGCTTCTCATTTCTTTCTGCAGACATTTAACGATGATTTTCGTAAGATATCTCACTTAATAAAATGTGTTATGTGTAAAAAAAAGAGGTTCTTTGCATTCCTTTCTGCGCAACTCTCCTCAGAAATACACTGTGTATACGAAAGAAAAACTTTTTGATACTAGACACTAAAAGTGTTTGACAAAATAAACAATGCTGTGAGAATTATCAAAAGACAATGTACGATCGTTATCTTCTTCTCTGACAATGACAACGAAACTGCCCTTAGATAAACTAACCCAGCTGTTGAATGCCATGTAAGTTCGATTTCTAAAGTGATTCTTCATTTCCTCTGACAATTTTGCGTTCAGGTATCCATCATATCTACCTCGGCCGGGTCCGCTATGGTTTGCTTTACACCGCAACGCTAGGTCTGAATATATTTAGCTGGTTCATGGATCTGTTCCGCATTCCCTTCCTGGTTTGGAAGGCGAACAAGGAGGTAAAACTCCTCAAACAGGGCGGGTCCCTCGACCCTCCTCGGTACTCACTCCTCGATGCCTACCTCCTTCACATGCCGCTTGGACTTCTTGGTCTCCACCATTTTTACCTCCGGAACTACAGCAGGGGAATTCTGTATCTCTTCACCCTGGGCGTCTTCGGGCTGGGCTGGCTGGCCGACCTCTTCCAGATGCCCCTGCTCGTAAGTGAGGCCAACAAGAACCTGGACTTACAGGAGCGGGTTGGGTACGTCATCAACGCGCAGGGGGTTATGCCCGCAACTACAAGTACTGTTATCGTGGTAACGAACAATGCCCCTAATGACCAGCCGAATAGGTACGGCGTCGAACCACCGCCACCGTATGCTCCCCAAGCCTCAGGAATGCAGACGGTGCTACCTCCTCCTCCAGCTCCTACGCAACCATATGCAACGACAACTTACCCGCCTCCCGCGGTAGCCTAAACCGATAGCAACTCAAAACTTTAAAAAAGAATACTTAAAACAAAACCTGTTTAAGAAACTGTGATGCCTGAAGACCAATAACATTATTGATTTAATGATCGGCGCTGACATTAACTAGCATGGATGAAGCAGTCTGCTTATAATGTCATGATCACTCATCAATCGGCCTGTAAAACCATGATACAATTAAGATTAGCGGATTTGTAAGGGTAGATTTATGCTCTCATCGTCAGAACATGACATCGCGTTGTTTTTAATCTCTGCAGTTATCAGTTTTGGTTTCAGACAGATAAATTCTTGCAAAAAAATCTTCCATATTCTCTGATGTTTACAGTTATGAAGAGGATTCGTTGGAACTGTGATTGCACATGTTTGTGTATGGTATGAGATATACATGTATATCTATATTAGTTTGCCGTACAACCCAAACTATAGTATCTGCTAAAAGAACCCAAAATCAATGTATCTACCATGTCTACTATGTCCTTGATGGCATAATGTTAATATAGGAATTATTTATTATTTCAAAGCAGTAGTCTTGCTGTCAACAATCAAAAGATTCTGATTAAATGTATCTGTTATTTTGCACTGTACACACAGCATTGACAGCATTTTGATATTGCGATGTATAACGGGATGTCCTTGATTTGTTTCATTTAATTAAATTCCATTCATTAATCTAATCACGGTACATACTTCAGTCCGGAGACTTTCCTGACTGTTCTTCCGCAGGTCTGTGCGGATATGATACAACATAAATAAATGTTGAATTAATTGTTGTACAATGTAATTTGTTGCAGGGCTACAAGAATAACACTGATTGGGCTGCCTTGGGTAAAGAATTCTGAATGAATGAATAAAAAGATAGATAGATAAATAAAAGAATGAATGAATGAATTAATTAATTGATTAATCATTGAATACACTTTTCTAGAATAAAATACAATGGTAAACAAAACGAACAAAATAATTTAGGAATACAGGGTACTTTCTATGTTTAAAGTGCAATGGTATTATTACTGCGAAAAAATTGAAATAAATTATGTTGCCTATAATGATAATGTTCTTGATTCATGGTCTTGACTGTAGATTTTCTTTTAATCAACTCAGTTTTCTTTCTTTTTAATTTGGAAATATGTAATGCATCACTAATTCGCCACACAGTTACTTCTATAAATATGCAAAACACTGTTGCTTGTCTTGTTTTATCCAGTAGCACAAGTACTAGATTCAAACAAAATCCGGTCTCTGCGATTCGTTTACGACCTGAAGAAGAAAAGTTAAGAAATTTTTGAAAGAGAGATATCAAATGTTAATTCTTTAAAAAAAGAGAAAGAAAAATGATAATGTTCATATCTTTATTGAATGCTAATGTTTATGTAAAAAGTTATGAAATATCTATGGCACATTTTGTCCTAAAGGAGATCACGTGTGTGTGGTTGAATGTTTTTGTATGCGGCTGCTCATGAAAGTGTAATATATTTTTTTCTAATCTAAGTTTGCAATAACAAGAAAAGTGGGAGACATGAGAAATATATATCATCCATTATTTTTAAACAGTGTTTTATGCAAAATAGGAAAACCATATAGCGCTGATGAATTTCAATGAATTAATTGCTCAAATGGAAATCGTAACTATGGTGTCTCAATAGACGAGAGAAGCCTAACCAAAAAAAAAGAAAAACGCATACATGAGGGAAATCAAATACTATGAAGTTTGGAAATATAGCCAACACAGAATTACATGTATACATTATTTGTATCTACTATCATTATTGCCAGTTAATGAATATACGATATAAATTATCATCAACATTTCTTAATAATTAAAGCAATAAACTATGAAATCTATCACAGTAGTAGCACATAATAAAAGTACTTAAAAAAGGAACCTTACATCATCTTGTGCCTTAAATGAGTTTGTCGCCCCAGTAACGTTAGGTGCGTATGCTTTTATTGTATGCCGCCTCGTGCAAACAATAAAAACCACACGTGACAGTGTACATCGCGTGCAGTGGAAAGGAGCAAAGGGCGTTTCTCAGCAAACACATTTCGTATTAACTTTATTAAGCTGTGGGCTATCGATTCAGCCAAATTTGTCTGTGCGAACGATTCGCCGTGCTACGAGAAGACGTCTGAGGTACGAAGATATGAAACCTAAGGTCATACACCCCCTCTTCGAAGGAATAATGATAATAATGATAATAGTGCTGAAAGATTCGCCATATTTCGCGATCTCCACCATGCAATTTTTTTTCCCATATTGGTTATGTTTCTAACACTTCCCGCGCAGAAGTTGCCCAATATTTATTCTTTTTGAATGAAAGCAAAAAATGAAAAATAAAATGAATAAATAAATGAATAAATGAAAGAATGAATGAATATATCAGAACCCATATGTACATAGGAAAACGTGCAAATGACGTCATGACAGCGGAACGTGAGTACTATTGTAATATATTTCCATAATGCTTTCGAGTTTGTCAATTGTCATCTTCTTCAGTCATGCTTTAGTGTTCCTGTTGTCACTGTATATCTTCTGAGTATCCTGTTCACTGCGCACACCAACTGGAAGAAGCGATACATACACCACATGACTGACGTGTAATGCATTATTCTGTATTTGAAGGAGATTGCCGCCAATCATACCTCTTTCTCTGCAAGGGTCAGTTTGTCTGTAGACAGTTTATACATCATTATGACATTTTTCTGTACCTATATTGACACTAAAAGCACCGTATTAGAGCAATTACCCCCCCCCCCCCCCGCATTTACCCCGGCTGAAAAGTGGTTAGTGGTAAGGTTAGAGTAAAGATTAGGGTTAGGTTTAGGGTTAGAGTTTGGGTTAGGGTTAAGATTAGGTTCAGGATTAGGATTAGGGCTATAAAGGGAAGGGTCAGGGGTAGTTGCCCAGGGGGTAATTGCCCTAGACCCCAAAGCACACAATGGGTTACTCAAGAAGAAGGTAACACAGAACCATGATCGTTAGAATTAACTACACGACGCCATACGGTTTTCCTCCCGTGACGTTCTTCAACTGTTTTTTTTTCTTCGCTGAGAGGGGAAGCTTTCTTGCATAATTAATTTATCCTTTGATTCTGCAATTCAATTTACTCAAAATTATTAAAAAAAAGATAACAAGATGAAACATCCGGATACATCTCAATATTTGGACTTCTAACAGAAAGTCTAATTTACCAAGACACTTGGAAATTTGGCGTAGTTACTCGTTAGCAAGATATTGTTATTGTAGCTATCTGCAACAGAAATACGAGTTGTGGAGACATCATATTAATTCATATCCACTGTCAAAACCAATGTTGTATTACGCTATCTTACTTTCTGATAATCAAATTGAGGAAATCAAAGGAGTCATGAACAAGGATGCAAGGATCTTCTATCTTTCCTAAATTCTTTGAACACTTAGTCGAAGAGTAATCGATCACGTGTTCTGAACTTTAGTGCGCATTATATGATAAACTGCTTGCTGCTGTTACTTATACTTTATGTTTTATGTATATAAGATATTGTTGTTGGTTGAAAATGGAAGGCCATAGTTCATAACTGTAATTCCTGTTCTGTTGAGAGTAGTTATTTGGTTCGGGGCGTTTCTTTTGTTTTATTAAAATCTTAATGTTGATATGCAAACGATCGAGGGTTTCTATAAAGAAAACCACACAGGAAGAAAAGACACGAAGAACATGGCAATTTGAGACATTAACCATGACCGTGTCGGCGTAAATCGCGTTGTACACTAATTTACCTCATAAAAATACGGCAACCTGACCTTTATTCTCTATTTCCCAGGGTCTTTGCAAGTAAACGGACAGACTTAGAAAAAAAAATCACATGCGCGGTATTCAGTATTCAATATATACGTCATAGCTATGTTTTGAGGATCACGTCACTATCTCACCCACCCACGTGATAATAGCAAACAGTGAGATTGTTTGGCATATAAATGCAGAATCACAGGAAGGGCATTAACATATTCGATCCGCGCGCTGACTTCGGCCATTCGCCGACATTGACATTGCGTGTTGGATCGTTTTGGTATATATATCGTTGCAAGCAAGACAACAACTGCTGAGTTCGGCAAAATTCAGGAGTTTTTACGTTACCCTTTCTCAACTTTCGGTGAAATAAGTTGTCGGAAATAGGAGGAGAATGGCGTCGAAAAATGGCGTACCACAAGGAGGGGTGGAGGCAGGGAACCCATATCCGCCACAAGCAACATCTTACCCACATCCATCCGGGTATCAGCAAACTACCCAATATCCTTACCCGTCTTCCCAGCCCCATGAACAGGTGCAGCAACAGCCACAGCATCATTTGGAGCAACATCCGCAACATCTGCACCAACACCAGCAACAGCAGACCAAGGCGCCCCAGTTCCAGGCCGACCAGGTGACCATCCTCCCATTCCACGCGCAACCATCTCAAATGACGAAGTCTACCACACTGGCCGTCGTTCTCTGCATCCCAATCCTCGGCATCTTTGGCCTCCACCACTTCTATCTCAACAGGACCTACTTCGGCTACATCTACGCTTTCACCCTGGGCATCTTTGGCATGGGCTGGATCCTCGACTGGTTCCGCATCAAATCCTTGGTCCGCACCTGTAACCAGGAGACGCGCGAAGCGCAGATTCGCGGTTACACTCTGTACAGCAACAGGTTTCCATTTCCTCTGACAAAAGTGACACTTTGGGACGCCTTTCTTCTATGGCTACCTCCAGTAGGCCTCATGGGTAAGATTTAATAAGTATTTCTACATTATCTACAAATAAAAAAGAATACAACAACACTTTTATTTGCTACTCAGAAGATGCATCAAATGACAAATTACAGTACTCATCCAAGTAGGAGCGGAATGAATGTTCATTTAATGTTTAGTTGAAGGTTGAAATGGTAAAAAAAAAACTACCAACGAAAATTAAATCTTGAATTGTCAAACACATAACAAAGCAGAATGTAGCAATCGACAAAGCAGTGTCACTGTACTGGGGTATTTACATTACGCAGTGTTTAAATCTTTGTCTGCGTTGAGTGCCAATAATATTGGCCAGGCAACTCTATTGCATTGTACACGCTGTCCAAAGTCCCCGGCACAGATAGAGTTAAAAAGTAGGGGTGCCTATTGCAGAATTGTGACACAGAGAAACCCTAATGCAAGTAAAGATTGGAGCTGATGCATGTTATAAGTGAGAATTATGACGACATGTTTCGTTGTAAACGATTGAAAAACTCAGTTTTCCACTCCCGAGATCATAAAAGCATAGAATATCAAGTGCATGAACAATGAGTGCCCGTCCGGTAAAATAGATAAAGAACTTCTCTTAAGATTTTCATCCACTTGAATCATGATAAATAGAATTCATTCATACTTCTTATATGTACTGAACAATATATTTATTGATTGGTACATTGATGTGTGACTGCATTTGAGCAAATCTCTACATGTAAGTGATGCGACATAATTTAATCAGCTAAAGGAAAGTAACGCCTGACACCAATTTTCTTCAATTTTTCTTTTCTCTATCTCTTGTAGGCTTCTACCAGTTCTATCTAGGCCGTACCCACATCGGCATGTATCACTCATTCACTCTCGGTCGCTTGGGTATCGGCTGGCTCTTCGACTTGTTCCGACTTCCCGCCTTCGTGCGCAAGGCCAACGAGCAGATAGCCATGATGAAAAACGGCATCCGCGTGCCAGACGACCGCTACACCTTCTGCGATGCCTTCACCCTGGCCTTCCCGTTGGGGATCTTTGGACTACATCACTTTTATCTGGGAAACACCAAGCGGGGTTTCCTCTTCCTCTGCACTCTCGGAGTCTTCGGGCTCGGCTGGCTCGCAGACTTGTTCCAGATGCCGATGCTCGTCTCCGAGGCTAATAAGAACAGAGAGTTGAGGCAGCGCCTCAACTGCGCCTTGGTCAACAATGCCGCCAACGCTGCCCCGGCGAGCACGGTGGTCGTGATGTCTTCCAATCAGGGCTACCAGGGCGGGCCAAACGACGTCGGCGGTGGGCAAATGCTGCATGAGCCACCTCCAGCCTACTCAATGCAAGCAGCAGCCGGCGAGAGAATCGTTCAGGGGGCCAGCGGCGGCAGCGGTGGAGATGCTGCAGCATCGTCCAACTTTCAAGATGTTCCCCTGACAAAAGAAAATGGATTTGTTGCTTGAGTTTGGGGAAAATCCGAGGCGTTCTGGCCCGAAGTGAGGCAATATACTGTCTTCGGTCGAGATATCGCAAGTTTCGTAGCCAGGCGTAGTACCATGCATTCACACTTTAGATGGCTACATTGTCAAAGCGCCACACTGCAGTGAAACAAAGTAATTTGCTACGCATCACTACACGATGACAAGAAATAAAAATAGTAAACGGACAATTTCAAGTTACCATCTAAACTTCTGCAACTACTCGAAAATGTCCGATAAAATATTCTCGACTGAGGTAATTTTTGGTGATGCGAGTTTACGTTGCTGTCTGAGTGGTAGTATGGTTCGTTTCAATAGTGATCACCTGCTGGTGATGTAGAAGTGCAGCTGTCATCATTGCGTCAGTACTTCATATTTCACAATTAAAAAACAACAGCATTCCACTGATTTACTGCTTGTTAAAAGTCAATTAAAGACATTGCAATGTTGTGATCGTTTCAAGAATGTGTAGATGTATAGATATCAAGTTATGTGTACATACATTGTTCTGTAAATATGCTATGAAGGTTTGCGGAGAATTGTAAATGGAAGATAGTGCAAGGCTGGGATCGCTTCAAAAATTTGTAGATGTGTATATACCCTCATTACATGTATATGAATTGTTCTGTAAAATATTCTAAGAAAGTTTTCAGAAAACAGTTACACTTTTCACGGATACGTTTGTCATGTTTGTTCCTTGGCCTGGTAAGGGGTACAAAGTCTTACTATATACATGTATTCATCTTCATAGTATCATCTGTTGTCATAACTCCTCCTCGTTGTTTGTGGTCATGAAAAGATATCAGTAAATGAATTAAAGTACATACAAATGTACAAGTCCGGAAAAAGTAAGTTTAACTTTGTACATAATTTGTAAACTGTCTGTATCTCCAAGTTAATACAACTAACAATTGTTCAATGTAAGTATTATTTAAGATGTGTACACTTGTGTCAAAGTAGTGTATCCGTTTCAATCGATATTGTTCTCCTTCAGGACTCGTAACTTAACAAGATAAGGATATATATATATATATATATATATATATATATAATTTTTTTTTTTTGGCTCCTAGGCTGTCTCAGAAGTATGAACAATTTTTCTAACGTTGATATCAAGACTATGTCCGCGAACGAATATAAGAAGATAAGTGGATAACATTTTTCCGCATTTAACCGCTATGAAATGGACTTGAAAACTATATGTGATGCATTTTCAGGTATTAAACGACGCTGTTGCAAATGCGGAATGTTAGACATCTGTTAGACCTGCCATTGTTGTTTAACACTTTCTACAGTGATATAATAATGTGCGTGAATGCAGGTGTGTGTGTGTGTGTGTGTGTGTGTGTGTGAGTGTCTATGGGTGTGTAAAATCTCAGTGCATTGTAATGTTCTCAATATCATCTCTGTTAGTTAAAGAAGGGAATTGTTACTCCTTTGAAAAAGGATTTGTGTTTTCGTCTTTCTTGATGGCATATTCTCTTACAAAATTAATTGAAAAGGATAAGTTGAATGCAAATTGCTCCAACAGAAAATGGGTCATTTATAGGCTCCAATTGAGAGTTTTAAAAGTACACAAAGAATAAATTATATCTCTAACAAAACACTGAGGATTCTTGCAAGAGTAAACAATAAATGTTGTAGTGTGAGTTGTGTCATGCATACCGCAGTCGCTCTGATTAAAACTACGTTTTTTGTTTTAAACGATGTATTGCATTTCCGTATGGCCTTGTCATCGTCTTCTATAATCTGTTTATGAAAACGAGTATTTGTATTCTTATGATGATGTATGATGAAAAATGAATCCAGAGAAGAAATAAATGGAATGAAAAAAAAAAGAACAGAGAAGCCAATAACCTCTCAAGCCAGTTCCAATTAACGAATCTTCAGGGAAAACTTTTATGTTCCCAATGTTGGACACATTTACTATCTTCACAGGAAGATGATATCTTATGTGTGTGTGTGTGTGTGAGAGAGAGATATGATATATATATATATATATATATATATATATATATATATATTTATCAAATGTGTGTTAATATAATCTAGTACATAGTTGTATACATTTTGTGCCAGATATTGAACTGATTGCATCTTATCCCTTCATATTTGTCCTCCGTCATGTACCAAAATGTTACATGATTGTAATTTGCATAATCTTTTTTTATGCCTTCTCACAAGGCATTGGTGATTTTTTTAAGCACTTAACTTCACCTGATATGGCAAAGTCGCACATGTTTAATTTAGTAAAACGGCAAAAAGGAACGTTGGCATTTTGATAATTAAATGTCATCCTATGAGATCTGCTGGTAGTTATTGCAACTAAATAATGGATTGCCCAACAACGACGTATTAATATGCACCGATTAAATCAGTCTTTTAGTAGTAGCAAAAAAAAAAAATGGGATTACATTATCTATTGAATTCGCACCAAACGATCTCCTGATCTCCGGACAGGCGTCTTATCCACTTTACCAGGGGACAGCCAGTGCTGGTTCTAATCCTTGTAGCATTTTATTCAAATGAAGGAATTCTTGCATCGAGTTGTTTTTTATTCCAACGTTTTGATAAATTACCCTTCATCAACGTAAATATTTTAAAGCAATGCGACAATCAATCAGCCAATTTGTCTGCACATCCAAGTTTGCATTCATGCCAAAACATAAGCACATTCAAAAGTGCCCACATTTGTTTTTCTCATACACTAACATGTTGATAAATATTCACAGTGATCACACCGACACTAATTTTGCAAAGTACAAGTAACCTGTGTCTCACATACCAAAACGCTTTGAGTTTATCAACTTGGGTGACAATGAATGCTCCACAAACATTCTTTCTTTTCACGAAGTTTCAGGTATACATTTTCAAGAGTGCATTCATAGGATGGTCTACGGTATATCTAGATCCAAATAAAGGATAGCAACTGCACCTCTACAATGTATATCAAATAAAGGCGTTAAGACTGCGATATTTTGGTTCAACTTCCCTCCATGAATCACACAATCTTCACACAATCATCCTATACCAATAATCATATTATGCACGACGAAGAGACGTTGCGGTTTTTAAATCACAAGGAAAGGAAAATAATTGCGTTTCAAAAATTAATACTGTATCATTCAATCTAGTGCTCTTACTTCTGCTGGTACAAATCATGCAGATTGTGATAACAGTTACAGAACAGTGATTAAGGTTACACAGGTGGGACCCACAATCTACAAGATTCATTTTAGTGGGTCCCCTATCTCCACCTTCTAATTTATTCATCACCAAGATGCCCTATTTCTGATATCCCCATCAAAAGTATACAGTAATGTACCCTCTCTTTATTGATTGGTAATGTTGATATTTTGTTAATTTCACTCACAAAAATGAAACTTGAACTTGAAATAAGGTTGCACTGGTGTTTATATATTGCTCGCCTATAGTCTTTGGATGGAGGATTTACAAAGTAAGTATATTGTTGCCGACTTTGTTAATACACTGCAGAAAGATCTGTGTTAGTTTTGGCACCACGCGTGTTAATACAAAGTGATAGGGACCCCACCGAAAGGTGTAGAAAGTATGTTGCGATGGTGTTGAAAAGTGTACACCTGACACTTCATGGTGTTAATTAGACACTGTAGCTGGTGATATTTTTGACACTGCGCTGGTGTCAATTCAACAACGACACTACATAGTATTGATATGACATTGCCGGTGTTAATTTCAGTCGTATAACACCTGCCCAGTGTGAATAAGATCAAAGCAACTCGCATTATTGTAGTGTAAATGTGTTCATAATTTTCCCCTAGAAATCAAGTACTTTATCGAGAAGCATTCATTTTGTTGAAGTTCAAAATCAACAAGAAGAACAGAAACTAATTACCTATCAAAGCAAAAGTTTTATATTTTGAAGTGACACCCATGTGTGTCAATGTAACACCACAAACGAGCACCGGGAATTTAACACAGGCTCGGTATTTCATATTGAACACCCGACGTTTTGTAGTGTGGCGGTGGGAGAAGTACTAATTAATTTCATTTCTATTTTGTAATTGCTGGCCCAATGATTTGTGAAGTAACCAGAGTGCTGTCATCACTATCATCAAGTAGCCATTTCCCATTGATTCCCCAACCCATGCATTACAAGAGTGCAAGGACTTAGAAAGAGGCATACCAGTATATTATGCATTCAATTGTATGCACAAGATAATACACTCATACATACACACATGTAATACACACATACACAAATACACATTCTTAAACACAAACACAAGCACATAGGTATACTGTGCACCTACATGAAAATTCGTTTGTACCGTCCAATATTTTGTGCCATCCATGTCACAAAGAAATCTGACCCAAACTGTATATCATGTTCCACATTCAACTTGACGACATGCTTGAAATATCACAAAGCGAGCTCCATACTCAGAATGGGGTGAGGTTAACAACCCATATGAGATTACCGTTATCGTACCGGTTATACTGGGTACGTGAAAAGACAGCTATATCAAACATGCATGGGCTCTGAACAATTATAGCTATCAATCATTTTCCAGCAAACACACCGCATTGTCGTCGTTATTAATATCTTGTCGCATTAGCGTACATTGTGTGTATACTGACTGACGTGCATGTTTATACAGCACACGGAAACACATCAAACATTATGGCGCGTTTATAAAGCTCATCTTCTTCATTACTAAATTCATGATCTTAAAAAAAGCAATTAAATTTGTGAGTGGGAATCATGTGCCACCTGAATAGATGGGAGATGGTCGTTATAAATTCCGGGAGGAGTCTACCGTCGTACTGCAGACATGAAGAGAGTAGAGCCACCATTAAAATCTAGTCTTCAAAACCATCGATTGGGCTATCACGAAAGGAGTGTCCGAGACTCTCATCAGCGGGAGACCACACCTCTCCACCAGCCTGACCAGCAGGTCACCGTGGTACCCTTTGACTCCAAGCCCGGCGGTCTCAATAAGTCCACCATTCTCGCAGCGGTCCTTTGCGTACCTATTGTCGGCCTGTTTGGACTCCACCACTTCTACCTGAAGAGAGGTTTCTTCGGATGGGTCTACGTCTGCACCCTCGGGCTCTGTGGGCTGGGCTGGCTGGTCGACTGCTTCCGCATCAGATCCCTGGTAGCCAATTGCAACGATTACCAACACGAGGCTCATTTAAGGGGATTCCATCTGTACAGTAGTAGATATCCTGGGCCATTGCACAGTATTTCCCTTTTGGATGCTTATCTACTGTGGCTGCCTCCAGTTGGTCTGCTTGGTAAGCTCAGGAAGGTGAAGTGAGACTAAAACTAAACTTTTTATTAATGCACTTTCATTCTTGGGGGAAAAGGATCAAATTTCAGAACTGTTTGAGTAAAAATTAACCGTCCATGCAACAAGTAACTGATGGAGAACAACTAGCATGTGCGCACTCAGTCCCAAAACTAACATTTCGTTTTTTAGTTTGTTTTGTATTTGAAAGGTAACAAAATAAAGAACTTCACTTATATTAACGAGGATATGAACAGAAATGTCTGTGTCTTCAGTTCAGTGCAAGTGTTCTGAAATAAGGAGGTTTAGAGCACATCGTCAATGTCCATATTTCCCTCTGCAGGTTTATATCATCGCTATCTGGGCGTCGGCGAATCGCGATCTTCCACTTACTGACGTTGGGTCGCGTAGCCTTCGGATGGCTCATCGACTTCGGTCGTCTTCCATCCATGGTGCGCCGCGCAAATAGCGACATCAAGACAATGACGAGGGGAGGTCACGTGACCGAGGAGTGCTACTCGCTGTGCGACGCGTACACCTTGGCCATTCCTCTGGGCTTTCTGGGACTCCACCACTTCTATCTCGGGAACACCAGGCGAGGGGTCTTCTTTCTCGTCACCTTGGGCGTGGCCGGTCTCGGCTGGCTGGCGGATATCTATCGGATGCCGTTGCTGGTATCAGAGGCAAACAGCGATAGTGAGATAAAGCAGCGGCTCCTCGTCGATACTGACGGCGACCACGAAGGCCGCTCTTCGACAACAATGTGCACCACGTCGATTGTGGATCAGAACTTACATTGCACTTATGGACTATATTAAAGTAACCAAAAACAGACATATAAAGATTGTTTGATGTCCAGCGACTATCTTTGTTGTCAATAACATATAATTTTCGTTTTATGTAAATTGCTACAATTTGATGACCCAGGAAACACACCATATAACATAATTATAGCATATAAAAGCATTATAGTAAGAATGACGAAGAACCACTGATACGTGATAAAATGCTGATATCGCAGATGATAACACTGTAATAGTCAATTTCGGCTCTGTGTTAAACATAAGCATGGAGCAATTAAAAGAATTTAGTCACAATTGTTATAATTTATCAGTTACAAAAACACTTTCTCATTCGCCTTTTGCAATTAAAGCACCATTTTTTCTCCAACCTGACTTGTCACGAGTGAAAATCTTTAAAACTAATCAATGTAATACACAGCCATGCACAGGACCCGGGTATATATAGCTATGAGCGTGCAAAGCATTTATCTAACCATGGGTTAATAATTGGCCAGATGTGGACCATTGCCCCCTATAAGAGCTCGACCAGATCATTACACGCCCCTCGCCGTCAGCGCACGTAGGATTGATGTCATTTTCTAAAGTCAGGAATGAGATATAGATTTAAGGCGTACACGCATGACAGGGTGCTACAGCAGTAAAGTTGCTTCACACTTGTGCTATCTACGAGGTCTACCTCACTCCATGTACGACCATGAAGGACAAGTCTAAGAGCGTGGCGCGGGTCCTCTGCTACCCGATCCTGGGTCTATTCGGTCTGCACCACTTCTACTTGAGGAGGCGGTTCTTCGGCAGGGTGTACCTCTGCACCTTCGGGCTCTTCTTCCTGGGCTGGCTGATCGACTGGTTCCGGATAGGCAAGCTAGTGAAGCAGTGCAACGAGCACATCTCTGAAGCACGTGGTAGAGGTCACTGGATACACAGCAAGAAGTATCCGGGGTACCTGTCTCCCAAGCAGTTCAGTGATGCGCTCATTCTCTGGCTTCCTCCGTCTGGCCTTTTTGGTAATTACTTCATGCCGCCCTTTCTTTCTCGATTTCATAGCTATGAAGTGATGGTTACAGTATACTAGTAGGAGACTTCTGCATCGTTTACTGTTATTGGTTATCATTCGTCTCATGGGCAATGACGTGCTAAGTACGTATGCTCAATATGAAAAGGAGATGAATGTAATTGATGTGGATAATTATATTGACTTATGTTAACGTGTAAAGCAATGACGTTACGATAGCATTTTCTATAGTACTACCTCATACACACACTCACACACACACACACACAAATCTGATTATCATTTTGTTTGTGTTTTCTTAACTTAAAAAAAGAAACATATTTCCATAATGAAAAAATGAAAAACGACTACTCAAATGATATTATGTAATAATGAATGCTTAGATATTTTGACAAAGAATTGGTGAAAATAATGTGGAATTAATGTAAAAAGCTCTTATAAACTATAATTTGGCAATTTCACGAATATTGGTTGGTTTTCTGTTAAGAGATGTCGATTTCTTCCCATGTTGTGCGGCAGCTAATGACACGAAAGAGTATCATTGGGACCATGGGATTTATCTCCCCTCCCTCTATGTCGACATCTGGAAAGTTTTACTTCCCATGAAGTGTCTAAGGGTAGGTCTCAAGCAAACCAAACAAGGAAAGGATTAGACCAAGATCAAACTAATTAGCTTACAGAAGAAGGCAGTAAACTCGAAGTATCAATTAATGTATGTATTCTTAATTTCTGTAGACGTTGTTACCTTTATAAACGGTTATGACATAGAGGGTTTATTCTCTCTCCATATCACTCTTTCTGCTTATTTTCTACAGGCCTCCACCATTTTTACCTTGGAAGGACTCGCTATGGCATTTTCCATGCGTGTACTCTGGGATTCTTCGGTGTCGGGTGGATAGTCGATTTATTCCGTCTGTCGTACATGGTTGAAAAGGCGAACACAGACGTAAAACTCATGAAGAAGGGGGTCCGAGTCGGCGAAGACCCTTACGTCACTTCGGACGCGTATCTTCTTGCCATCCCCCTGGGATTGTTCGGACTTCACCACTTCTACCTGTACAACAAGTCACGCGGAATTCTCTTCCTCTGCACGCTGGGTGTGTTTGGAGTCGGTTGGCTGACGGACCTCGTTCAAATGACTCTTATCGTTAAGGAGGCCAACAAGAAGCGGCAGATGCGGGAGCGACTCCAACACGCCCTGGCGAACGGAGTGGAACCAAGTCCAAACGCCATCGTCCTGAACGTGGTAGCATCCGGGAATCCTGGTTTCCAAGGAGATGGTGATGTTGGGCCCAGGCCAGTTGAGCATCCGGGGGGACTCACCGTCAACCTATCAGAGGCCCCTCCACCTTACAGGGCAGATGCGGCAGAGGGTCACTCCACTATTGCGATTGGAGGGGAAACAGCCGGTCCTTCGTCCTCAGCATTTCACGAAGGGGCCGCAGGGGCCGCAGAGGTGGTGGAAGGTATCCCACCGAAGCAAGACCACTAAAATGAAGCCGCAAATTTCATTGAAATACGAGAAGTATAAATTATGTAGGCCCTACTCCTGGATAGCATACTGTATAATATCTTAGAAGAGACATGATGTTTTGAATGCATAACCATGTAGAGCAACATAGAGCAATGTACAGCCACCTGGCGCATCCCTTTCTGGTTGTTCATATTGTGCACCAGCAAAGTATCAGTTGATCAGTTGATCTCTATACTGATTCGGCCTTGATGAAGCGTAACCTTTTATGCCATTTATGACTACTATTCAATAACACAATCATGTGGTGTTGCATGTGAATTTGTTGAACTTCCTTCGTGGAATAGTGTCTTATGTACTTTATGAACGTATACCACGGTCTAGGGCTTAGATTTATAGTCAACGAGATTTAATACATCCAGTTAAAACAAAACACGCAGACAAACTTAAGTTGTTTTTTGTGATTAGTTTATATTTTCCCAATAATTGTGAACTATTAATTGTGAGCGTTTCGTGAGATATGATAAGAACTTTCACTTGATCCCTATTTTGGTCCTTTATCATCGTTTATCGAAGTGTTTATGAAATCGTAACATTTGCAACCTATCCGTAGAGTGGAAACCCATCTTAAAGATTAAACCTAATATTTTTGCCTATCATTATAGGACACCGTATATTCATTACATACTTACATATGCATATGCGCATAAAAGAAGAAATTGTCCGAATGTTTTATGAATTATGATATGTATAAATATATATATGAATATATATCTATAATTTATACCTGTAAAAGGTATATACATATATCATTATACAATTATGTATATACAGTGTGTTCCCATCAAAAAAAAAAATAAAATAAAATTGGACTTTCCGCATTGATAACTTTCAAAATCCCAATGCTGTTTCAGGGTATGAAACAATAACGTCTTATACATACATCTTGCATACGGTGAATCATGGAGAAATATGGATCTTTGTAAAGCATGTTATGGATCCGTTTCTACCAAGTTAAGCACTTGGATGTTCTTGGCATCCATATGAATGGAAATATTTTGCTTACACCTGACAGGGCGACTAACCAATAAATTCAAATTTTTTTGCTTGACATTATATCAATATGTAAATACATATACATGTGCAAATATGTAAATGATATTGTTTATGATCATTGACCAAAAACGAGAAAAAAAAAACTTAAAGTAAAAAGGAAGAAGAGCTCAATCCAGTCTTCTATACAAACTGTAGTTTAATATCTTTCTTTAATCATTCCTTTTCACACCTTACCAATGTAAGGTGTGAAATTACTTTTTTCATAAGTTGCAAATGAAAGGAAACAAACAGTCAAGAGATATTTTTTGTGCAAGAAAACAATGAACAATGTCGTGTTTGTAAGGAGTGAACGCAATGGACAATGCGTCTTCTTACAAAACTTGGAGGGAAGGAACATCTGCATGACATGCTTTACAAAGATCCCCATTTCTCATAACCACTGAAGCAAATTGGATGGGGTTTTCTGTGAGATGAAGATAATAAGTTATTGTTTCATACCCTGAAATTGCATTTTGATTGATTTGCTATTTGTAAAACTATCGTTGCAAAAATTCTGATTGTAATTCTTGAAGACGCTTTTGTGGGTATCAGGCAAAATTTCCTCCCATTTGCATAACCAGGCAAAATTGCTCCAGCTCTACACATTTCATGCTGAAGTGTACAGTGTTGACTGGCCGTTTCTTATAATATGAAAATACGCAATCAAACCTTAATCATTAATTGCAGCGTCCACAATTTCATTTCTGCATGTTTTGTTCAGGTCTAACTTTGTTTTTCTCTGCTTTTTCTCTTGTTTTGTTTATAATTACGAATACCACCATATCACCATTAAAGCAGTCAGAAATATGGTTGGGGAAAACAAGCATAAGCTGTAGACGAAATACGCCTAAGCACCCCTGAAGTTCAACATTTTGCATTTCACTGGTTGTCTGACGAGAATCCCCCACCCCCCCCCCCCCCCCCCCCCCCCGCGTTATCTTTTATACAAGATTATACACTCGCCGCTGCTTTTTGACCCGTTCTCAAGGTTCAAGTCTATAGCACTGGATTATACCAAGGTTTAGTGCGTGCAAATGAATTTGTTCTTCAAAATATGTCCTGCCTTAACTAGATAAGGTCAGCCAAACTTGGAGGAGATTAGTCAGTGAGCGCCATTCCGTTTGGCCTAAATTTGTGAAATCTTAGACGACTTGTCGTCGCTATAGCAACAAAACTTCATTACCAATGGTATTTCAAGCATCTATCGCTAAGAAATATCGTGAATACATACTATCGCTCTGTGTTAGTTGCCTATTGTTGTGTACTGTTAAATGGAACAAGACACAGCAACCGTATTCAATAGTGACGTAGAATCCACTTAACAGGTTAAAAAAAATGTTTCACGTGAGACTTACTGTGAAATGTTGGACAAGCTCTATACACTGGGCACGCGCTAAGAAGTGACCAATAAAATATTCTCTGAAAATGAATGGCCTAGAATTGGCGTACAATTCGACAAAATAAGCTATTGACCCCTCATGTCGCGGAAAAAAGCAGTATACAATGACATTGACGATGACAATACTAGTATTGATAACAATAAGAAGAAGTAAAATACTGATGATTAGAACGCCCGGTAAATAGAAGGAAAAATATAATCGGTGTCATGTACCCAAGACGCCCGGCATATTCTTCGACAAGCTACCATTTTTGTTTACCTAGCAATATGAGTAGGTATCTATTTCCTCACTTAATTGCGTCAAAACATGCAGCGTGGGTAAAGCAATATTGGTCCAAAACTCGAACTCAAGTTTAGAAGTTGTCCGCCATGTCTCGGTGCCTGCGGTGCCTTTCGCAAAAGGAAGCGAAACTCGACATGATTCCTAACGATATATCAACAGTTAAAACTTTGATTTTTTTCAAGAAAAAAATAAAATCATTTTTATTGAAATCTTACAATATACAACCAAATTAGTTTCGCTTCATCATCTCAATCTAGTCATCATTTTTTATAAGCATTAATCAATTATATATAAATCATTTTTTTATTAGACAAAAATAATTTGTCAAACATAAGTCCTAATCAGATGTTACTGTATATCACTGTGTCTATTCTCTCCTGTTTATATGTCCGCTCTTCTGCATCCTTACCGGTATATGTACCCAATTCTTCGCAATATTAATCCAGGGTGCGTCTTATTACTCTTACATAATGGAATCCAATTTGCTTGTGTCCACGATGGCGCGTGTTGTAGTTTCATTTCTTTGTCTTTTTGTCTTTTTCCTTTTTTTTCTTTCCTTCCTAATTTGATTTCATGTCAGTTGACATTGGTTTCTTTTATCTTGTTTTATATAGCTGTTTATAGTTTCATTAAGTCATTATTCGTTCTCTTATGTATTTTTTTCTGAGGGTCCCATATCGTACAAGCTTTGCTTTTCAGTGGGACCCTCTATTTCCATTCCCATCCTTATTTAATTTGTACTATGCATATGTAAGCCTATATACCTTAAAAAATACAATTATGTTGTTACTCATGATCACATGTATTTTGTTAATTTCCGTTTTTGAAATCATTACAAATATTTTCTACTAATGCATTGTATATAATGTATGTAATTTTCTCTGTTTATTTAAAGGAAATGAAAATAAAGTTGAACTGAATTGAATCGAATAATTAACTTATGTCATATGCTAACAGAATGTAACCCTTGTGTATACCTTTTTAGAATTATTTTACCATCAAAAACGGGTAATGCATTACTATTGATTTAATTATGTCGGACAGTGCTCTACACAGCACACCGTCCTTCCGACACACTGAATTAGCTTGAGAAGCATGTTACAGAATGTGAAAAAATCAACACCCCTCATGCAAACTTATTACGTTGATTCATTTTCATACACTTCTGTAACTGGTCACTACAAACTGGAGATTTGATTTACGCTAATCGTTCCCACCATTTTTACGCCATGATGCAATGTACAAGACAGGATGTACAACGTCATGCGCTCTCCATTTGTTTGTATATAGGGTTTGTCTGTTTTGGTGTTTGTTTGTTGTTGGGTTTTTTCGCATGCTTCCTATATAGGTGGTCAATAAAGTATACAACAGAAAACATTGTTACGGTATTTCAGCAGGTCAATTTCTTGTCTCATTAAGCGTTGATTTATTGTTCATTTCATACACTTTCAATTGACTGAACATAACGTGACGCGAACACTTCTGCTGGCATCAATCACACATAAATAACTCAATAATAGAGACGGTTAGCAATGATTGCCATAGCGTAATACATGCGAACAACTACATTTTGCTTTATCATGAATGCTGATCATTAATTAAATCATTGTCACATGCCAACTTAAAAAGGTGTATATGTTGCATCGGAAACAATGCTCTCGTATCTATTTCATCATGGTATTTTAGATTATTCATTCAAAGTTCGTGTGTCCCTTTTGCAACCATGAAAATTACATTCCTTTCGTAAGCTGGTATACTATTGTCGAGGTAGGTAATTTAGACCTTTCTTCAGAATAATAAAATTATACTTCTTAATGATGAAGGGAAATTATGGACAACCATTATTCTTGGTACAAATGGGGAGCGCATACTCGAGTGCCATGGTTGCTGTTTCTTTCTTTATTTTTTACTCTGAGGTGTATTACCGTAGGAATTCATACACGATATTGAGAGATATTAATATATTCTTTAACCATGCGAAATTTCAAGCGTACATGTGACTTTTAGAGAATTTCGCTTATTTTGGGTTTGCTGTGAGACGAGATGATACTTTAACATCTTACACAGGGGCGGATCCAGGAATTCCGTAAAGAGGGGGCGCGTTTACAAAATTAAAGGGGGGCGCACGCACCCCTCCCCCCCCCCCATTTTTTTCTTTTTATTTCTTTTGTTTCAACAAAAAAAAATAAAAGGGGGGCGTGCGCCGGTTGCGGTCCTCCCTGGATCCGCCACTGTCTTACATAGAATACGATATCAAAAAGGTGACGTATCAACTAAATTGGTTGACAATGCTACTGTAGTTTACCGCATCCACGCAGTAACGAACATCTCGTATGGGACTGTCATAGTACTGTATAATATCGAAGCTACCTCTCTGTTATAAAGTTGTGAAAATAATATGGAGATGTACAGTTAACTGTGTAACGCCATGAGACATACATCATGTACTTCCATAATTCACGTGATTTCAACAAAATTTTCATTTTGATGAGAAAGATATTCTTCGAGATGGTGTCAGCGTTTTACAACTGAACTGGTAGACAGTTGACGACAATCGCACCTCATCAACAAGGCACAAGCACATGGCTAGAGCGGCGAGAATGATAAATTGGCAATAGTTGTAACGAATACAATATCAGTATCATTCCGACGGAAATCACAGGATATTAGCGAATTAAAGGGCAAGAAGTGTATTTTCTTATAGCCATAACTAGTTAATTCCATGAGAAGAACAACAGCAAAATTGGCATCATCGTGGCATGATAAACTTCACAATACGGTTTTCTCCACAACTTTTTTTAATTTGCTGAGGATGACGACATTTTCCCTCCTCGTTTGTAGTTTGCAAAGTTTGTAAACTTCACGCTCACATCACACAAATTAGGATGGAATCAACACAATTCTGGAAGACAGAGCGAGGTGCAAAAAGTCACAAATACATTATATCGTCACTCTAAGATCCTGAAACTCCGCATGAAACAACAACACCTCAATTTAAGATAGCTCATCGAAATAAGCACAATCGAACAACAGTAAGGATGTCGCATAAAAAAATCCATGACTCATGACACAAGGGATTTTCTTTTGGCACTTCAAAACGAAGGTATGATGCATTGCTATTTCTTTGGTTCACAGAGGCCACTTTGAATCACTAAAGTCACTCGTGGCTGAATGTTTCTCACAGGCGCTGTCTATCACGCAAGCGTTTCCTTCAGCCTGTTTACCAGCTCGAACGAACAACGCGTAGTGTCTCAAAATCCGATTTTGCTTTGGTGACAGCTCTTTCCCAAAATAGAGTCTCTGCTCTATCGTCATAGGTGGAACTCAAGAATCAAGAAGAGAGAGAAAAAAATTATGTTTGACACTGTCCAAGATGCAGTTTTAGGACACCCGCCTTGTGCAGTTTCTTCAGCATCACAAACTCATCGGGCAAGTTGTGAAACCGCCTGTAGCCGTAGTCATAGTTATTACGCGTTGTGTTTCCCCGGTTGTCGTCGTAGTGATACGGAATGGGCGTCTGCTTGAATTCGGGAAAGGGGTAAAATCCGTACATGTGAATTTCGTCGCAGATAGTGGCCGCTATATTGAACATCAGCAGCCCTGTACTGATTCGTTCTTCGTCGATACCCTGCGTCATCCAGTAACTGAAAGTAAGAAAGAAAAATATACGTTTCGTTAGACTAATGACATCATTACATACACGTCATCACAACAGTTAGTCGTACTTCTATTACGTTTCCCGCACTAACTACAAGAAAGATCCACGGCTGCGAAAAACAGTGATCCAAGAATTTGAGATAGAAATTGATCTCAGCGCTCGTCACAACTTCTGATGCGTCAATATAGGACCCTGCGTGCTTTGAACCACGTGTATTACATCATTCTCTCTGAGAAGACACTTACATTACTATCACGACCAATGTGATATTTAGCCATAACTCCATGATCTATCATTTCAAAAGGAACTCCATCATTTTGTTAAAAGAAAGACAGAGAAATTATATATTGCTTTTCGTGTCTCGTTGATGTTGAAGCCACTGGGTGAAAGCCCGATTGAAACGTATCATTGCCATTGTACAGTGCGATGAGCAGATATCGAAAGAATTTCCAAACTGCACGATACTCAAAGTTAACCTTGTTTGATGGGGCCTTCTTGTTCATTTCTTTCATTTTCAACATAATTATTTTGATATCAAATCGACCATCGGTACACTGAAATTAGAAATAAGCAGGGTAATAATCAATTTGATTCGACTGTGAGAAACAGTGGAGACCAAAGTACATAAACAGACCATTCATCGATTCACCTAGAAAATATAGATCATGAGTTATAAAGTTTGAAACGGCAGGAGTGTACTCAATTTATTATGCTACAGACTTACTCTTACAACCATACTTTGATAGTCAGGGCCTTACAAAGGGAAACTGAGATTTCATTTTACTTTTACAATATCTATGAAGCATTTTCGCCATTATTCAGACTCTTCGTTACTTCCATGCAGGAACCATACGCTCTTCCCTTTTTATATTTCTCAAACTTTTGGCTTGATGAAATACCAGTATCTTAATGCAGTATTGACATGTATCTGTGGGTAACATCCTTCCCTTTTTTTCTCAATACGTACCCTATCCCCCATTAAAGAAAAAGAAGAAGACAAAATCACATATCGCACACGTTATGATACACGTACACATTAAAACAACACACCAACACGTGCAGGCGCACACACACTCTAACTAACACACACACGCCCCCGGTGCCACTCACTCAGAAATATCCGGGAGAATGTTTCCAGGAAAGGCCAGTTGGACGTTTTTAAATCTCTTTGCATTGAGGTTGAAAAAGTCAAGAATCTCCTGCACTGTCCTGCTGATGTAATGCGTCGAGAAGATTGGGATCCAGAGCACGTACTTTCCGTAGCTCACCAAGCGCTTCTCAAACTTGTCCCTATCTCCGTCTTTTTTAAGTCGCCCATACAATCGATCTAGGATGCTTGGGTTAAAGGTTATTACATTCGTGTGCGTTCCCACGTCCTTCTCGTAACCGTCGACGGTGGCGAAATTACAGCGAATCGTCAAGTCCGCGGAATCTATCCTGTTCCCGCAGCTGCTGTTGAGCAGAATCCCGCTATTCCCTACGACCGAGCAGGTCTTGAAGAACTGGTTCCGGAAAAGTTGTTTCGTCGGCAGGAGCCGCTTGAGTCCCGCCGGATCAGAGTCATTGCCCTGGCCTTGGCGCTGTAGAATCGCTTGAGCTGCCCTCTCGTGTCGTCATCTGACGTCATTGTGATCATCTTGTAGGGGTTGAAGAACTTTCGCATCTCGGCTCTAGGACAAGCAAAAAAAAAAAAAAAATACAACGGACAATACTGATGTAAGACTGTGGTTCCACGGCATTTTTCTATTACTACTCTGTTTTACTTTTATAACGCATCTTGAACGTCACAATACAATGTAATGCCATTCTTTTGGGGATATATTCATCTTGTGCGTATTCTTGATTACTCAATCGGAAATATTGGAAATAAACATTAGGTTGAGGCGTGATTTTTTTTTTTTAATCTGTCTCCCTCTACAACCTTCGTCCCTCCGCTTACTACTAGTATTCTCTTGCTTTCATGAACACTAGGTATCAGATATTGCATTTTGTAGGTATACGTCAAAAAATGAATATGCTTACTTTCATTCATTCATTCATTCATGTTTTATTTTCATTTCAAAACAATTAATATCGGGTAATGCAAACGTCCAAATATGATGGTATACTCTTGTAACATAATCATAACGTCACATGATCAGTAGAAATAAATCTTGTTTCATTGAGGACTTGATGGAAATTAAAATTGAGGGGCTTAACGACCTTTTACCATTGACACCTGCTGAATAAAGGCTTTCACTTTATTCAAATGAATTGCACGGGAATAAAATCTCACTACAATTTCAAGACATTGGTCATACTTTTAATTTCCAATTTATAAATCATTTTTCATTTCCCATTTGTAAATCCTACAAGATTTCTTTACTGACCTGCACAAAGCAACCGAAGGTGCTCGTGACGACTTACGATTTATTGTGCTGTTTCTTATATTTCATTATGTTTTATAGATACAAACTAGTAAAAACATTAGTATGAATCATAATATACTAGTACACAAATGCATACAGTATGTCTTTTTCTGAAAGGTATATGTAAGTGAGTAGCCGTTTATATATTGTACTGCAGTATGTCAAAATACATTCAATGACTAGGCACATACAACTTACTCACAGCTTTATTGGGCTCACACCTATAAATAAAATGGAATATCCATGACCGCTTCACAAAATCGTACCAAAGATACCAAAATAAATGAAGAAAAAAATTAATCAAAATTCAAAAATGCAGTTTGGCAAAAAACTGAATAGCTGCAGATATTGAGTATGAATTCCTCTACAAACTGCATTTTGGTTGGAAGACGAAATCTTTTCTCATGGAATTTGAAGGGACAATGTTTCAAGTTGGGTGCATGTACAGAAAACAGGTGATTTTTTGAGCGAAAAGAACTCGTAGTCTGGCTATGCGAACCCTTGGACAGAGTTTGAGCTGAAGAACCCGCCTTGGAAATTTGATGGATGAAAGGGTATATCTCACTTACTTAGTATCCAGGTTAGTGAAGATAAAACACCTCATTTCTCCCAGCTATTTTACAGAATTTTTGAATTTTGAATTTTTACACACGTCCCTATGGGAAAATATTTGCCCGTGTGAGCTCTATTGCGAGACAGAGCTTTGAAAGCTCTGTTGCGAGAGTTCAGAGCGGGTTGATCTATCAACCCGCTCTGCGGGAGTTGAAATAGCGCCATCTACGTCTATACAAACACCTCGGGCAAACATGCAAATTAGCTCTTAGGCTAACAAGGGGTGCCACTGACATTGTACGTAAGACATAAGGATGATCGCCGTCGAAGAAGAAGTTTATCCCACTGTTTTGGAAAGTTTATAAAACTTTAAGAATGCTAGAGGCCCTGTTACAATTGGTATGTTGCATAATTTCACCTTGTACTTGATGTTTGCATTTAGATGAAAATATCATGTTTCGCTGTCGTTTATTGGAATATTATAACTCCGAGAAAGTTGAGGAACTTTATGACCTTGGGAAAGTTCGGAGAGCAGCGTGCACGTGCGGTCAGCACACCATAATGCAGGTCAATACTAGTAAATGCATATTTGCAAGTGGAATGGCAGAAAATAAGAGACGGTACAGTCGAGAACTGTTACAGTCTGGTGTAAACGTGATGCAGCTGTATAGATGATGATGATGATAATAATGATGGTAATGCATCCATCACTGTACGTAAAATTCACTGTTCCTTGATAATAAGGTTTAGAGGTGTTTTTTTTTTTTAGCCTTCTCTGAAATGCTTATGTGCATCAAAGCTTTTGGGATTGGACACAGTAGGCCCTCTAGTATAATAGTACCATACAGTTACCATGGTAGTCAATAGTGGATTAGTATTGTATAATAGTAGTACATGTAGTAGTAGTGGAAGCAGCAGCAGCAGCAGTAGTATAGTAGTAGTATCAGAAGTGGATGAATATTGTAGGTAGCTAGTGGTATACAATATCAAACAAGTATGATGAGATGATAGAGGTAGAAAGAATAATAGTATTAGTAGAAGGACCAGCAATCGTTAACGTCGTAATGAAAGAAAGAAATGGCTATAGTTTTGGAGAGTAAGACATGCATCGTAACTTCGTATACCCAGAATATTCGAGTACCTCGCCTGCAGGAGAGCGGTCTTGTTTGCAGTCCAGATGTGCTGCAGAATGTCGTCGACGTCGGCCTTGGCACGGTCGTTGTAGTGGACAACGGAGTAGTACGATTCCTCGTCGTAGTCGGCATCGTTTGGTTGTTCGTCGGCAAAGCCTTGCATCCGCCTGCGTAATAAACAATACGCAAATCATTATCAAAGAAGTTCTGTGTGAGTGGAGTTCTATAATATAATAATAGGCATCGATTTTAAGTTGCATGCTCGTTTCTTCGTCGAGGGCGTGTTTTAGTTTTACTATACTGTAAAACGAGGAATGTTCGCGTGCATTTTAATTTCGCGAATTTCGCGAGCGCCAAGATTCGGGAAATTAAAATGCAAGCGAAAATTCTTGTCCACACTATATGCATTGAATGCCAGTGGCATTTCGCGAAAACTTCATGCCGCAAAAAAAAAGCTGTCGGCTCCAATTCGCGAAAAATTCATGCCGCGAAGATATCATGTTTTACAGCATTTCTGCACAGAGGTTGACAAAATTACTAATGCGCATCCATTGTTCTCTCATAAAGGTCTCTCTCAAAAAGGACAAGAAAGAAAAAAAAACTATCATGGTACACTATTTATCCGCCACTTCACGAGTCATCTGAGTAATAGATTATGTTATTTGAGAAGAGTCACAAAACAAGTGGGACAAAGTACTCGACGAGAATGAGCCAGTTCTAGTTTACAACTGTAATTGAAAAATGAATTCAACAAGGTGTGATAAATCTTATAGAGGAGAGTGAAATTGATTTCCCAATGCACAAGCATGTACAACTGTGTAGAAGCATTCTTAATGGATCTTATCTGACCATTAGCGTTTTGATTAAATTTATTCAGATTGGAAGCAAAAACTATCCATTGTTGCATAATAGATGCGAATAACAAAATACGAGGAAGAAGGAGGTCTTCAAAGACCGGAAAAACATGAAATGGCCAAACGATCGTAATTCGGCTTCAATACACTTCGCGGTATGTGGTATTTGGCGAACATCTTTTCAGGAATATGATCCGACCATGTACTGCTGAGTAGATTATGATGTCTGGGTTCGGAGAACTCGTCAGGTTTGGCCTAATTCCTGACGGCGGCGTAAGTTAAAGGTAAGCTTCGCGCTGTTAGTATCATGTTCAAGTTGACGCAGAATGACGCTACAATGTTACATAAGGAACAACATTTAACAAACAATCGGTATTAAGTAAAAGAGAGGCCTTTATCCTGTGACTTTTAATGTGAGAAAGTTACGTTTTTATCTAAGCAGTTATACTGGTCTCTGTCACGTGTTAGTTTTGCAAATGAATCAAATGATGATGTCATCGCGTCACAATTATCAGTCTCTATGAACTGGTTTTCTTTCCTGTGTTTCCTGTTTTGAAATAAGATACAACACAAAGCAACATACAAAACAAAGTAAAATCTACTCTCATCAAAGTATTGTAAATTGTAAAATGAAACGTGAAGTATGATTAGGAGGAATATGATGTGAACATTTTGGTTGCGATATATCACAGATATCATTTTTTTTTGTGTGTGTGTGTGAGAAAATGTGAAATTTCAAAATCCGATGCTCGATAGCGAATCTTATATGACATACTGTCTGTTATGGTATTTATACTGTGTGCAGTTTTACTTGAAAGCGATCCTAAACATAGCAGGACACCCGACACATGTTTCTCATGTCAAGTAGCCATACTTCGGCACCAGGATGGGATTTATGAACTCAATTGAGCCGAACACATGATGGTGGAAAAATAGGTCACGGTCCAAGATGTAATTGTAAATACATTTAGCTCGTAGTCTTTGACTGCAGACTTAATGTTGACTGCCCCGTCACACTAGAGCGAATAGAGTCAACGAATGCCCAACGGATTTAAAATGTGAAGATACGTTCGCATCCTTTGTTAATAGCGATCTTCACTCGATATCTGCGACGCGAAAGCTAATACGAGGATAATTAGGCGAAAAGATGTGTTCTGCACAAGCCCGAGACAATCGTTTCCATTGTCCAACCCGGGAGCCTCCGTCGTCTTAGCTTTCGCGTCGCAGATCTAAATCTCGCTATTATAAACATTAAAATAATTCGTATACAGTCTGTATATGTTTGACGTTCTTTGTATTCCATAGCAATTTGTTAGCTATCAATTTTGTGAAGATTTGCAGAGATATGCTATTATTTTATTTTGGCCATGTTCAAAAAAAAAAAAAAAAAAAATCGGTTCCAGCGTTTCTCTGCGCATCCCTTAGTATAAAGAACGTCAAACATGTTACGAACTATATTCTATAGTAGTAGCAACCGATGCAAATGTATCTTCAAATTTTCGAATTCGTTGGCTTGATATGCTCTGTGGTGTCAAGGGGCCTTTACAATGAAGAGGACTTTCGCTACAAAATCACAGTGTACACTTTGGGCGCAAATCCGGTCATGTAAAATCATCAATATTGTACAATATGTATTTTTAATTGGTATATGTTGTATTCTTTATTTGGTAGGAGCCTATATATTTGTTTTCTGTTTGCCATTTTCTTCTTTGTTGATATGTTTGAACATGTGCATGTATATACAATAATTGTATCTTTTCATTTTTGAAGCGCCATGAGCACTGAAAAGTGGACCTGTGCGCTATACAAGTAGCCACTATTATTATTATTATTATTATTATTATTATCATTATTATTATTATTATTATTATTATCATTATTATCATTATTATTATTATCATTATTATTATCATTATTATCATTATTATTATTATTATTATCATTTATCATTATTATCATTATTATTATTATTATCATTATTATTATTATTATCATTATTATTATTATCATTATTATCATTATTATTATCATCATTATTATCATTATTGTTATTATCATTATTATCATTATTATTATTATTATTATTATTATTATTATTATTATCATAATCAAATGAATTGCCCGCGATCTCCGTCCCTGTGCTCCTTTCTTGACACACCGTTTCCATACTACATAATATGATAAACAATGGGTATGTACTGTACATGGCAGCATGCAATTCATGCTCAGTTCATGTGGAAATTATATAAGTATTTTCTGTTAATCGAATAAGTCATGGAACAGCGGTTAACATGATGCCACGAGCAGAATCTTAGTTTGGAAGATTCTTTTGTGGGCGTTTCCATTAATTGATCTGAAGTAGAATAGCAGAAAATAATCCTCACAAAATATTCTGATAACTAGTATGCTCTTTGCCATATACCAATGCATTTACATTGCAAAAATCCTTCACAGAGCGCGTATAATTTTTCTCGTTCTCTTTGGAGGAGACGTGGAATAACACCGCTCGTGTATAGCTCCTCCATTCGATATCATTGTCATTGTGCTTCTGTTCAACAATGGTTGTAACAATCATGAGTTTTCGTTGTTGGTAGTCTCACTACTCCAAGAGGCATACACTGACCGTCACGGCTGAACATGGCGAATATTACATGTATAGGCCAATAGTAGCTACATGATGGCGAGTGGAACCCTATACAGGCCTACACAATTACGAATAACGACTCCCATGACAACGGACTATCATGGAGGTGGACACCTCCC